>NW_006921671.1:228878-249028 GCF_000298275.1 Orycteropus afer afer
GGAAGGAAGGTTGGGCAATCCTACTTCCATAGTGATACTGCCTTGGAAACCCAAGGAGGGGTCGCTATGAGTCGGGGCTGACTCGACGGCAAATAACAACAACAACAACATATATAGTTTTACATGTATACATATATGCACAAATGCATGTGATCTGTTATAGTCCATATATGTATAATGTATGAACAACTTCTATAAAAAATAGAAGAAAGATAAGCAATCCAATAGAAAATTGGGGCAAAAGCCTTGAAGAGACGTTGCATGGGCAGTAATACTGATAAATGTAGAAAATTTTGTTTAACTTCATTAGAAATCAGAGGAACGCAAATTAAAAACACAGTTAGATGCCATTTTTCACACATACTAAATAGGAAAGTATTTTAAATTCTGATAATCTCAAATATTAGAGAAGATGGAACAGCCAGAGGCTAATAAACTTTTGGTAGTAATGTAATATAGTATAACAAATTTGGAAAACAATTTGGCATTTCCTAATAAATTGGAAAATGTGCAAACACTTAGAAATCCACTCCTAGATATATACCCTAGAGAAGTTCTTATTATTTGTATGCTCCTGAAAACCTATTTAAAAATATCTATGACAGCACATTAGCAGATACCTGTGAAGAACATTTTTGTCCATTAGGAGGAAAATGGATGAAGAGTTCTTCCTTATTCATAGGCTAGAGTATGACACAGCAGGAAAATTGGATGCATTACAGCTACACACATCACAGGAATGGATCTTAAAAATTTAGTTATCATTCAGAAATGCAAGTCACGGGAGAATAGAGAGAGTATATTCCATTCATAAACATATAAAACTCAGCAGTATACAGTACAGGAATAAAAACATGTAAAGCCACAGTGGAATCCAAGAAATAATAAGCACAAAATTCTGAATAGTAGTTTGTAATTTGACTGAGCAAAGAAAGGGATAGGCCAGGCCAGATATAAAGGAACTTCAAATTTACAATAATGTTTTACTTCCTAACCTGGGTGATATTCACTGGATCACTATTCTTTATATTACTTATATCTTAGAGTCTTTTGTACCTAGAAATAATTTAAAAAATAAAAATAGGCATCCCAACACTTTGATCTCACACCTCAATAGCTTGTCTACGCTACTTTCACTTGGAAGCCACCTACTGCACAGTGAAAGGGTGGGAGGGTGGTTACTCATCTTCAACAGAATTCCTCCTGTCGCTTTTATGACAAATTTTGAAATATGCTGTAGAGTTTTATAGCACTACATCTTTTCCTTTAATTCCTTATATTATTAATTCACTTTGATCAATCTCCTTCTAAACGTAATTCTTTTTCTTGCCTTTAACTCTAAAAAAAAAATTAATAATAATGCAAGCTGATATGGGACACACTATATATTCTCTTGGCTAATCCTTTTCCTGCTCCCAGATGATGACCCCCTACCATTTTTTCGCTCACATCTATATATCTTTTCTATAATTTCCACTTGCATTAAGTGTTGACTAAAAAGAGCACAAGCTCAAAAGCAATTCAGTGACAGAAAGATAGCGCTGGCAACAAATGGTACTGGAGCAATTGACATCTATATGGGGGAGAACAAAGAACCTTGACATAAGTCTCACACATTATATATAAATGAAATGAGAATCCATTACAAAAATCATAAAACTATTACACATATAAGAAAAAGAGAGAGGATAAAAGCCATAAGATTGAGAACTACATAAAAAGTTCTTAGACTTGACAGAAAAAAAGCATAATACACACAAAAAAAATTGATAAATTAGAAATTTTCAAAATAAAAAACTTTTACTCTGAAAAAGGATCTAAGAGGAGAAGAAGATAAACTACACATTGAGAGAAAATATTTCCAACCTACATATTTGTCAAGACTAGTATCCAGAATACATTTTAAAACCCTCAAAACTCAATAGTAAAATTAGTCAAGGAAATGAAGAAACATTTAACCAAAAAATATACATATTTGGCAAATCAGCCCATGAAAATATAAAAATATATGCAACATCATTAAGCATAGGAAAATACAAATTAAAACCACAATGAGATATCATTGCACATCTATCAGAATGCCTAAAATTAAAAAAAAAATACAATAACAGATGCTGTCGAGGATGTTGAGAAAATAGATAACTCATGCACGTCTGATAAGAATGTAAAAAATGTACAAACATATTTAGCAGCTTTATTCAGAATGGCAAAAAGCTAGAAACAGTCTATTTTGCCTTCAGTAGGTGATACTTCCACATCATGCAACGTTATTCTTGTTAGTTGTGTCCAATCAGTTTTGACTCATAGTTATCTTATACATGCAGAGTAGAACTGGACTCCATAGGATTTTTAAAATTGTGACCTTTTGGAACCACATTGCCAGGGGTGTCTTCTGAGGCACATGTGGGTGTGTTTAGTTGAGATTTTAACCATTTGTATGAACAAAGGACATGCCATATAGTCGGATCTGACTCATAGCGACCCCTCCTTGGGTTTCCAAGGAAGTATCACTACACAAGTAGATTGCCCAATCTTCCTTCTGAGGAGTGGCTGGTGAGTTTGAACTGCCAACTTTCTGGTTAGTAGTCAAATGACTTAAGCACCACGCCACCAAAGCTATTCATATGTTACCAAACAAGAAAAAGGAAATAGCTATTGATTCACACAACAACCTAGATAAATTTTCAGAAAATTATGCTGAGTGAAAAAAGCCAAACCCAAAAGGTTACATATGATTCCATTTATACAATGTTCATAAATGACAAAATGATAGCCATGGAAAATAGATTAGTGGTTGTCAGGGATTGAGGAGGGGGTGGGGCAGGAGGGAAGTGGATGTAGTTATAAAAGGAGCAGCAGGAGATACCCTGTGGTGATGGAAATATTCTGTGTCATTACTGTGTCAATGCCAATTTCCTGGTTCTAACATCATACTAAGGAGCTCGGGTAGAGCATTGGGTAAGGCAATTGGTTATTAACCAGAATGTTGGTGGTTCAAACACACCAGCAGTTCTGCAGGAGGAAGATGAGGTAATATACTTCCGTAAAGATTTACAGCCTTAGAAACCCAACAGAGGTTGCTATGAGTCAGAATCGACTCAATGACAGTGATTTGGGTTTTATTTAATATCACCCGCAGTTGTTTTTGTAAGATGTTACTATTAGGGGAAAGTGGTACACAGGACCTCTCTGTTTATTTCTTCTATCTGCAGGTGAATTTACAATTACCTAAAAAAAAGGAAGGTAAATTAAAATGAAGAAGTACATAGCTAAGAAAGGTAATTAAATTAGTTCTAACAATTGAAATATATACATCTGATCTTAGAACACCTTGTCATTAAAAAAACAATTTTATCTCCTTATGCCTTTGAATTATTAAAATGTGACTTAATCAGTAAGCTAGATAGTAAAAATTCTTCCATTTCATTTATAATTGTAATCAACAAGCTATTAAATTTAACTACAGTGAATGACTTCAGTGGTGTAATCTAACATCTCATTTAAAGTATTTAATGCAGATCTTCTCAAACTTGAGACACATCAGAATCATTTGGAGGGTTTTATACGCAGACTGCTGGGTTCCATCTGGAGAATCTAATTCGGAAGTCTGGACTTGACTTGAGAATATGCATTTCTACCAAGTTTCCTGGTATTACTGATGCTACTTATGTGGTAATCTAGATACTGATCAATCAATAGGCCACATTTTGAGTTGAACCTTTCTTTAAGCAAGAGAAGGTAAGGTCACACAATTTTCAGTCAAGTTATATTCTACACCACCACTGTATTCTGGAATTCTGTCATTACTGCTGTTGTTTTAGTAATTACTATGAAAAAAGTTTTTCATCTCCTCTGGGAAGAAAATAGAATTCCCAATCCTATTGTACACATCCCTCCATGAGTTGGCTGAATTTTATAAAAAAATTCCCAAGACTGAATTCACCATTCCAATTTACTTCTTAATGATAGAAGCAGTGGAGACTGTGTAAAAAAGTCTTGTGGAATAAGATGAATTTCAAACACAGCATGTATACACCCACATATGAGCATTCTTTTGCATATATTCACCCTTAAACTGTAAGGTAACATTTCATTATTAAAAAAAATGATCATTAAAAATAAAAAGGCACTATATTTTTTCTCAATATTGCCTAGGAGAAGTGGATCTAAACCTTAAAATGCATATGATAACATTGCCATCTATTGGGTAAGCAGTAAAAAATATATTTTTTCATAATTTAATTTTCTATTGCTGTTCAAAATCTAAGGAGCTCTAGTGATGTGGCTCCTAAGGCATTTGACTGCTAACGAGAAGGCTGGAGGTTCAAAACTAACAGCTACTCTGGGAAGGAAGACTGGGCAATCTACTTCCATAAAGAGTTACTCCCTAGGAAACACAACAATGCAATACTGCATGGAGTTGGATCTGACCCATAGTGACCCCTCCTTGGGTTTCTGAGGCAGTATCACTACAGAAGTAGATTGCCTCATCTTCCTTCCGAGGAGTGGCTCAGTGGGTTTGAACAGCCAGCCTTCTGGTTAGCAGTCAAATGCCTTAGGCATTATACCACCACAGCTCCCCAGAAACCCAAAGGGGGTTGCAATGAATCAGAATCAACTCGATCACAGTGAGTTTTTTGGTTTCATTCAAAATCTATTTTGAAGCCAGAGGAAAATCTTAGGTAACCAGATCTGAGTAGTTTTTAAATAGCATAGTATTTGTTGTTGTTGTTTTCTGATATGGAAAATGGTAACATAATAAATCACAAACTAATCTGCTTGCCCAAACATTTTCCTTTCTCTTTTTTTCCCCTTAGGCCTTTTTTGTCCCTATTTTCCAGGAAATAAAGAGAGGCTGAGTTCATAATTTTTTTTTTGTATATTTCCTAAGACTGAAAATTTACTCTCAGTCAAAATATTTTAACACTGATAATATTTTGTGACAGCAAAAAAGTGCATGGAAATGATAAATTAGAGAAATCATCAGAAATGAGAAAAGGATATTGACAAAGACTGCTTTGATACATAAACTTCATTAAAGTGAGAAAGGAATGGAGATAAAACTTGGTCAAGGGTACAAGACCAACTGATAGTTTTAGTATAATTTAAGCAAGTGAGTTATACTTTTGTTATTCACAAAATAAAAAAAATTATTCTAAATGAATGTTCAAATGCCTTCATGATTTAACATTCTTAAATATATGATTCTATCAGCTTCAATTCCCTTCCATAAAGTTTAGTTCTGAATAGGAAAATTCTCAAATAATGCTGAACCCGCTATCATATCTACTTTCGATGAGGTTTCCCAACAGCTGTCCAACACACCTAGTTTAAAGCATTTTCTTCATGTTTCCCCAACTCAAATTTCACCAAAGGCCCAAGAATCATCAGACACCACATTACAGAAAGAATCACCACAGCCTTATACAATAACATCTTCCGAGTATTCGTCTCTCTTATCACATACGTTCATCAGGATATAGCAATAGAGTATTTTGTACCATATTTAAGTGTGCCTAAGTTAACCTATCATAGGCTTTGAAAAGACTTTTTGTTTTGTTTTCTTTCAGCAATGGAAAAAGAAATGTCTAACCACAGAAAAAGACAGAAGGAAGAGGAGGAAGGAAAGTGAGGATGGAAAACTTGAAGCAAACAAATTCTACATATAATAAAACTGCTTTGGAATAATTTTATTTGCCTATGCCACATGTCAAATAATACACTTTATAATGTCTTTTTCTAAATATATAAGTATGTTCCTGGTATACATTCTTAGAAATAAAATTGTCAGTTCAGAGTACTATTGTATTTAAATTTTGAGTAATACCACCAAAATGCTTTATCAACATAAAGCAATAATGCAGTTTTGGACTCTGTTATGAAAAAAAATTAAAAACTCAGAGGTCTCAGTAGCTAGACAGGCCTTGGTAAATGGAAGCCCATGCTTTTGGATTTGTATCTGCCTTCTTATCTGCCATCATGATCATTGCATAAAGATGCCCACATGAGAGCTCTGGGATGGGCAGTAACAAAGGCTGGCTCACTTCAACTAGCCATATGATTTTGTCTACTTGGTTGTTCAGTGCCTATTCCCTGCTGGTAGAACTAATATGTGATACAAAAATCTTCAAAGTTTATGTCTACTCCCAGGTGCTCATGCATGTGCTTTTACCCCAGATCGCCTTGTCTGAGATCTTTTAACCCTTTTGCTATCAAGCCCATGAAAAGAAGGCCAGGTATCTGGCCACTACTCAGGTTTCTGCATACATTGTCACCTAAGGTTAATTCTCTCTCTAACATACATGGATAACCAGGTACAGAGCTCACAGATCCCCCATCCATTATTAGCTTTCATCCAGATATCCAACTGACCTATCTGTAAACCAAATTTGGACTGTTTCCTCTTTCAATTGGTGATATATTACACACATATAGCCATAGTTACAAGCTGGGAAAAGTCATTGATGAAAACGTGATGAGTAATATATCACATATATTTACCTTATCAGGCAGCTAATTTGTGCTCTCTAGTGGCACAGTGCCTAAGGCATTTGACAGCTAACCAGAAGCCTGGCAGTTCAAACCCACCAGCCACTCTTCAGATGGAAGATTGGGCAATCTACTTCCATAGAGATACAACCTTAGAAACCCTTGGAGGGGTTGCTATGAGTTGCAATCAACTCGACAGCAGTGAGTTAGTGAATCCTATCTGGACTAGATACTTAGACTTAAAACTTATGATACCCTGTTCCTGGGAATGTCCAAATCTATGACTTGGTGGGAACAATAGAATGCAGATCATTCCCATAACTTCTGCATGAATGCCTATTTCATTTCCTATGATGAAAGGTTCAGTCTTTCCTAGTAAAATATAAAAAGCCTTTTTTTGCAAAGGTGCATAATTCTCTAATGAGACTCATATGGCTTTGCTCTAGAACTCTTGGGACTTAATTTTTTATTATTCCCCTGGTTATTGCCATAAACCCTATAGCATCTTCTTTTCCTACTTCTAACATTTCCAATACCATGAAGACTTCTCAAATTTATGACCTTAGTTGCATGGCTGCTTGAACTGTGACCTGCTCTGCTACAGAGCACTTTCTTTCTTCAGGTTCAACTCTAAATTGGGAGCTTATTCCTCAGTGGGGAAATGTTACCTCCAAATCAGCTCAGCTGTTTCAATAATTCCTTCATTTGGATAAGGTATAGAGGTACAACTATTTGTCTTTGAAGAGGTTATACTGGAATGTCCTTTAAAACCCACTTAAGTGGTACATCTTTGAATCTTCATTGAATATGTCTTCCACCCTCTGAAGTGCGTGTCTCTTATTAAAACTTACAGTATACTGTTACCGCTTGTCTTCCTGTCTTGTCAGTATTAAGTTGGCAATATAATGGGACTGAGATTTTAAGGTGGCCTATATCCCTTTAGATTATGTTATAGAGGGTAGAGAGTTCATATAACTCTGAGGAAGAACTGTAAGTGAAGAAATATGTCAACTGCATGTGAATATGAACTGTTTGTGATTCCTTTTAATAATTAGAGTTGAAAAGGATTCAGTTACCAAATAAATAGCCACATATTATGCACCAGAGATCTTATTAAAGTCCTTTAGTAATTATATCATATCTGGCACAGACATTGGAATTGGGCTTTCTGCTTGATTAAGCCT
This sequence comes from Orycteropus afer afer, assembly GCF_000298275.1. Lineage (NCBI taxonomy): Eukaryota > Metazoa > Chordata > Mammalia > Tubulidentata > Orycteropodidae > Orycteropus > Orycteropus afer. The sequence continues at coordinate 236,552 of NW_006921671.1, forward strand.
GTAGTAGGTGCAGTAAATTCTTCGAGATCCACCTGTTTCTTTAAAGGTCACACTAGTGAATTAATGGGAGAAATGATAGAAATTACTATTGCTCCATACTTTAGGCCTTTATCATTCATGGTGCTAAACTCCACCATCCCTCCTCCCTCCCCACCCCATTACCACAACCCAGTATATGACACTGCTATTTCTTTTAGCTTGGTTGGTAGAGGGACAGTTACCAACATTTGGTCTTCTAAAAATTCTCTATTATATATCATGTGGTAGTGAATACTATGTGTCAACTTGACTGGGCTTGGTTTTAAGTGATGGAGCAGTTGGATGTAGTTATTCTCCATGGCGAGACAGGTAATCAACCCATGGTAGAATCTACTGGAGTCATTGAGTAGCTGCCTTGGGGGTGTAGTCTGCTTCTGGAATATAAGGAGAAGCTTCGGGAATGGTCTGCAGCTTTTGTCGACTTGAATTCTGCATGTAACTGAGTCATTATTTAGCAGCCTGTCATGTTGTCTGCCAGTCTTGGGACTCTTAATGGACTTGAATCAATGGCCTGCTGTATGGTTTGGTAGTATTGGGACTATGTCATTTTATTTGTCAACCTTAGACTTGTTAGCCTTAGCAGCCAGCAGTTGCCTGAATGAAGAAACACCTTTAGCTCCAGTAGGCTGGGAGCAAGAGGCAGACCTGAAGTCCTAGGTCAAGGGGCTTCCATCCAGCCCCTAGAGCCTGGGACATTGAACTTGGACTTCTATCCTCCAAAACTGTAAGAGAATAAACTTATGTTTGTTTGAGCCATCCACCTGTGGTATTTTCTGTTAGCGCAGTACAAGGGAGGACCAAAACATATAATGTGGTCTGCCCTAACCTAAAAAAAAAAAAAAAAAAAGCTAAACTCACTGCCATCGAGTTGATTTCAACTCAAAATAACCCCCTTTGGGTTTCTGAGGCAGTAAATCTTTATGGAAGTAGATTGCCCAGTCTTCCTTCCAAGGAGCGGTTGGTAGGTTTGAACAACCAATCTTCTCGTTAGCAGTCAAATCCCTTAAGCATGATGCCACCAGAGCTCCTAACATATATTATAATAACACTTATCCCACAGAACAGAGAATCTATGAAGTACTATGGAAAACTGAAATTGTCTAGCACCTTTATCAATCTCTGAATCATAGAATGTTATATTTTTTTCACTCCCTTTAGATTTTATAGAGTAATAATATGATGAAGATTGAGGACAAAAAAACTATTCCAGAATTCTCTTTGAGTGATTAAGTTTTCAGATCTCTCCTTCCTGAATGAAGTTACCTATTACAGAAAAATAAATAACCAAAATGGTTGTAGCTAGTAGGCTTCCCCCCACCACCACCACCAAAAATCCAGTGCTTGTCATTGAAGTCTGTCCATCAACATATACTTGGTCATGTCATCCTGGTTCTCACTGCAAAGTTATCCAGGTCCTGGGACTCTTGCTGAATAACAGAGGCAGACTGAGACCTGCTTAAAAACCAAACCAAACCCACTGCCATCAAGTTGATTCCAATACATAGCAATTGCCACTGGGTTTCCAAGGCTGTAAATCTTTATTGAAGTAGATTGTCTCATCTTCCTCCTAGGGATCAGCTGGTGGATTTGAACTACTGACTTTCTGGTTAGCAGCCAAATGCTGTACTCACTATATCACCAGAGCTCCTTGATACCTGCTTAGGTCTTGCTAAACTCTTACGTTAGTGAGTAGTTTGAGAATCTCAAGTATTATATCATGAGGGATCCTCTTAAGGTAAAATATCTGCATGGTCGGTAGGAAATGAGAGGTTTTATCTCCTCTAATGAGAAATGCAGGAACCCTGGTGGAAACTGGTTAAAGCATTTGCTGCTAACAGAAAAAACTGCAGTTTGACCCACCAGCTGTTCTATGGGACACATAAGACAGTCTGCTTCTGTAAAGATTATGCAGTCTTGGAAAGCTTGTGGGACAGTTCTACTCTGCCCTATAGGGTCACTAAGAGTAGGAATCAACTTGATTGCAATGAGTGATGAGTAGTGAGAAATGCTGTTAGCTTCCTACCATCGCAGAGGGTACAGAATAATCAGTGAATTCAAGGTTTTTACATACATTCTCCCAAATGTCCCCATCATACATCTTATGATGGCACTGCTTTTCTTTAAGGGCTCCAATTAAATTAGGCAAACTAATATATAGGAATGGAGTAATCAATCTTTTGTTTAAGAGACCAGATAGTAAATATTTTTAGCTTTGTAGGCCATGTGGTCTCTGTTGCAACAATTCAACTTTAACAATGTAAAGCAGGAAAAAAAAAAAAACAACACTGTTATTGAGTTGATTCTAACTCACACCAATCCTATAGGACAGAGTAGAACTGCCCCCAAAGGTTTCCAATCTTTGTAGAAGAAGACTGTCTCATCTTCATAACAGAGTGGCTGGTTCAAATAAAGAACCTTTTGGGTAGCAGCCTAATGCTTTAACCACAGCACCATCAAACTCCTTTGCAGAGCAAAAGCAGTCATAAAAAGAAAACAAGTAAATAGGTATAGCTGTGTTCCAATTAAACTTTATGAAAACAGGTGGTAAGTTTGATTGGACCCACAATACATAATTTTCCAATCCCTATATAAGATTCACTCCAGGACTACGAATTAAAATCCTTGTAGCCATGACACCTTTATAATTAAACTTTAGACTTTAATACTAGTGCAACCTGCCTTCTAACTGGAGAAAATGAGAGTGTCTTTATATACTTCCATAGAGACTTTATTTTACAGCATATCCTGAGTTGACCATTGGCTAGCATAAACACCTCTTTCTCTTTCTTCTGAGTATGTTTGGTGTATAACAAAAACAAATTCAATCCTTAATTTTATAATTGGACTGGACTGATATGTACAGAGACTGACAGCATCTCTTACAAGCCTCTCTAAATGAAGGGATTTGATTAAACCACTCTGTGGAGACAGCATCTCAGTCGTGACTAATCCATACAAATGTGGAGAAAACTATAAAATAATTCTAAAAAAAAACCACATTTATTGAAATTTTTTTATTACAAAAAATAATGAATAAATTAAAGTGTCATAGTTTCACCATAGACTGCCAAAAGAATGAACAAATCTGTTTTGTAAAAATGCTTCTTAGAGGCAAGAATGCCAAGATTTTCTCTCACCTACTTTGTACATGTTTTTATCAGGAGCCATGAGTCCCTGGAGAAAGACATTATGCTTGGTAAAATAGAAGGTCAGAGAATAAGAAGAAGACCCTCAATGAGATGGATTGACACAGTGACTGCAACAATGGGCTCAAAATAGCAGTGACTTTGAGGATGGCATAGGACTAGGCAGCATCTCACACTGTTGTTGCTATGAGTTGGAACCAATTCAATGATCCCTAATGACAAAAATAATAAGTTTTCAGTGACTAATTTTGTTATCAGAAACCCTGGTGGCACAATGATTAAGCACTTGAGTGCTAACCTAAAGATCTCCAATTTGAACTCACCAGCTACTCTGTGGGAGAAAGATGTGGCAATCTGCTTCTGTAAAGATTTACAGTCTTGGTAATGCTATGGGGCAGTTCTACTCTGTCCTAAAGGGTCATTGTGAGTCAGAATCAACGAACAGCCATGGGTTTAGTTTTGATTTTTAGGTTGTATTATCTTCCTGAAGACAGTTATTTGGTGATCTAGTTAGGGTGTTAATGCCTTACAGCCAAAGACCACTGGGAAAATACCAGTAGTTGAACAGATAGAGTTTATCATTCATTTCAGCATAGGAGAATACATAAGAAAGGAAACCATGGGACATCTCAGTAAAACGATATTAGAAAAGAGTTATGGTAGGATTTTGGTCTGTGTGTGGTGACTTTGGAGAGGGCCTAAAGAAGAAGGTTTTACTCAAGATTAATGCCATGGAGAAACAGGGTTTGCAGTAAGATTGGGTGTGTTAATAAATATTAACTAGGAAGACAGAAGTTCCTGGGTGGTGCAAATGATTAAGGTGCTTAGCTCCTGAATGAAAGATTGGAGATATATGTCTATCCAAAATCGATTCAGATAAAAAGCCTGGCAATCTACTTTGAAAAATTCAGGCACTAAAACCCCTATGGATCAAATTAGTGTGCTGAAATGGATTGGTTTTGGCCATTTTGAATCAGACAACCATGTGACCTACTATGCCACAAATGATAAATTGAAGAAGTATGGTGTGGCATTCATCATCACAAAGAATATTTCAAGATCTATCCTGAAGTATGACACTGTCTTTGATGGGATAATATCCATATGCCTACAAGGAAGACTAGTTAATACTAATATTATTCAAATTTATGCACCAACCACCAAAGCCAAAGATGAAGAAATTGAAGATTTTTACCAATTTCTGCAGTCTGAAATTGACTGAACATGCAATCAAGATGTATTGATTATCTCTGGTGACTGGAATGCAAAAGTTGGAAACAAAGAAGACTCACCAGCAATTGGAAAATATGGATTTGGTTATAGAAATGATGCTGGAGATTTCATGATAGAATTTTTCAAGACCAATGACTTATTCATTACAAATACCTTTCTTCAACAAAACAAATGGTGGCTATACACACAGACTTCACCAGATGGAGTACACAGAAATCAGATTGACTACATCTGTGGAAAGAGGCATTGGAGAAGTTCAATATCTTCAGCCAAAACAAGGCCAGGAGATAATTGTGGAACAGACCATCAACTGCTCATATGCAATTTCAGGGTGAAGTTGAAGACAATTAAAACAAGCCCATGGGGTCAAAAAAATGACCTTAATTATATCCCTCCTGAATTTAGAGACCATCTAAAGAATAGATTTGATGCATTTGATTCAAAGAGCAGCTTGAGAAGACAGAGTCAATCATTATAATGAAATGTAATGAAATGTGCAAAGACCTGGAGTTAGAAAACCAAAAGGGAAGAACATGCTTGGCATTTCCCAAGCTGAAGAAACTGAAGAAAAAATTAAGCCTCGAGATACAATATTGAAAGATTATTTGGGCAAAATATTGAATGATGCTGGAAACATCAAAAGAACATGGAAGGAATATTCAGAGTCACTGTATCAAAAAAAATTGGTCAATGTTCAACCATTTCAGGAGGTGGCATGTGATCAAGAAGCAATGGTTTTGAGGGAAGAAGTCAAGGCTGCACTAAAGAAATTGGAGAAAAACAAGGCTCCAGGAATTGATGGAATATCCATTGAAATGTTTCAACAAACAGATGCCATACTGAAGGCACTCACTCAGAAGAGATTTGGAAGACAACTACCTGGCCAATTTATTGAAAGAGATCCATATTTGTACCCATTCCACAGAATGTGGAAATTATTGAACAATATCATTAACATTACATGCAAGTAAAATGTGACTGAAGATAATTAAAAAACGGATGCAGCTGCATATTGACAGAGAACTTCCAAAAATGGAAGCTGGGTTAGGAAGAGGATGTGGAATGAGGGATATCATTGTTGATGTCAGATGGATCTTGGCTAAAAGCAAAGAATACCAGAAAGAGGTTTACTTATGTTTTATTGGCTATACAAAAGCATTCGGTTGTGTGGATCATAACAAATTATGAGTAACACTGAGAAGAATGGGAATTCCAGAGCACTTAATTATACCCATGAGGAACCTGTACATTGACTAGGAAACTGTTGTTCAAATGGAACAAGGGAATACCACATGGATTAAAACCAAGAAGGGAGTGCATCAGAGTTGTATCCTTTCACCATACTTATTCAATCTGTATGTTGAAAAAATAATCTGAGAAGCTGAAATATATGAAGAAGAACATGGCATCAGAATTTGAGAAAGACCCATTAACAACCTGTGATATGCATATGACACAAATTTGCTTGCTTAAAGTGAGGATGACTTGAACCCTTTACTCATGAAGATTGAAGGCTACAGTCTGCAATGTGGTTTACACTTCAATATAAAGAAAACAAAAGTCCTCACAACTGGACCAATAAACAACATCATGATAAATGGAGGAGAGATTGAAATTGTCAAAGATTTCCTATTACTTGGTTCTACAATCAACACCAATGGAAGCAGCAATCAAGACATCAGATGATGTATTGCATTGGGCAAATCTGCTGCAAAAGACCTATTTCAAGTGCTGAAAAGCAAAGATGTTTCTGTGAAGACTAAGGTGAACCTAACCCAACCCATGGTATTTTCAATTACCTCTCATGCATGTGAGAGTTAGACAACAAATAAGGAAGACTGAAGAGTTGATGCTTCTGAATTGTGGTGTTGGTGCAGAATGCTGAGAGTACCATGGACTGCTAAAAGAACTAACAAATAAGTCTGGAATAAAGGCAGCCAGATTGCTCTTTGGAAATGAGGATGGTCAAACTTTGTCTCACCTACTTTGGTCATGTTGTCAGAAGGAACCATTTCTTGGAGAAGGATATAATGCTTGGTAAAGTGGAGGGTCAACCAAAAAGAGAAAGGCCCTCAATGAGTGGATTGACACAGTGGCTGCAATGATGGGCTCAGGTATAGCAAAGATCATGAGGATGGCACAGGATTGGGCAGTGTTTTGTTCTGTCGTAAATAAGTTGCTATGAGTCAGAGACAACTTGATGGCACCTAACAACAACAAGAACAACAGCAACAAAAATATAGATACAGATATAAGGAGCTCTGGTGGCATAGTGGGTAAGACATTTGGCTGCTAACTAGAAGGTTGGTAGGTCAAATCCCCCAGCTGTTCTGCAGGAGAAAGATGAGGTAATCTACCACTTCCATAAGGATTTACAGCCTTGAAACCCAATGAGAGTCATAATGAGTCAGAACTGACTCAATGTTAGTGAGTGTGCAGATACAGATATATAGAGAGATTTATCTTGAAGAAATGACTTATGTTGTAAACATTGGCAAGTGTCAAATCTTTGGATCAGACATCAAGTTAGAGGCTTCTCCTGACTCACATAGTTGCAAGGGCTTATGAACACAAGATCAGCAGGCAAAGGTTGATGAATCGAAGATCAGCAGGTAAGATGGCAAGCTACTGGCTCACAGGTTGCAAGGACAAGAATTCCAAGATCAATAGGCAATATGGCAGGCCACTGGTTCAAGTTCAAAGAAACAGATGTCAGATTACGATGAGTCAATGCAGGACTCAGGTTGAGCAAAAGGCCAGAGAGCTTTGCCAGAATGTCCATATGAATTGGAAGCAGGCCATACCCTCAAGGAAACTCCCTTTCAACAGATTTCCTGCTCATAGCAGATATCATCATGGAGGTGATTACATTATATTAGACACAATCAGGCGGGATGACCACATCATTAGTGCCAAACCACTGAGAATTATGGCCTAGCCAAGTTGACACACAACCTTAACTGTCACATTCTGTAAACCTTCAACCAAATCACAATAAACGCAAATCATAATAAACCCAAATCATAATAAAAAGGTTTTTTTTAGAAAATAATTATTCAGATATTCTGTGTTTATTTAAATCAATAGCAGAGTAAAAATATCATTATTTTTAGATTTTGCCATAATACTCATTCTGTAAAATTTAAAATAATATTATCTATATCTTTAATTATTAGTTTCTACTTTAATTTGTACATCATATATCTCCTCTTCCTATTTTATTTTTAACTTAATGATGTCTTTTCAACACATTTTCATTCATATTCTTGCATTTTTATATACAGAAGTTCTAAATATGTAATACTATTATATCTTCCTTTTAATTATATATGTTTTCTGATAGCATAACATGTGTTTCAATTTACTGTTGCTGTGGAACATAACTGCCTCTAAATCCATGTGTCTATAAGTCAGCTAGGCAGCTTTTCCAGTCTTACCTAGGCTCACATACAGATGTGCAGTCAGCTAGGGGTTGGGTGTATTGTCTACCATCGTTCTCTCTTCCAACCAGAGGTGATACAGATTCAAGAGAAGAACAGAAACATAGGTTTAAAACTCACACAATGTCACTGTCACCAAATTTATTTGCCAGAACAAGTCACACATCCAGCCAAGATTCAAGAAATGGGGAAGTAGACTCGGCATCTTGAGATACAGCTTTAAAGTGACACTATTTTTGAAGAATTTGGTGAAGAACGGGTGAAAATTCAGGATCATTTTTATAATTAGTCTACCTATTTTAAGTCAGAATCAACTCAGCAGCACATACAACAACAGCAACATCGTCCATGTATATATGAAATATAATTCTATTTTGTTCACTATTATATGCCAGCAGCTAGAAGAATATCTGGAACATATAAAAGCCTTAAATTTATCTCAGACAAATGAAAGTAAAACCCATTCCACTAGGAGAACTGCTACTTACATGAAAGAATATTCATTGCTTTGTTCAACACTTATTCCAACAGGCTTCTATCATACTTTTCTAGAAAAATAAATTTGAAAGTTGAATCCTTCATTTCACCGACAACCTTGCAGTATGGCTCTGATATAGGATTTTTCTTTCAAGGCAAATGTCTTGGAGAGTCATCAGTGAAAGAAATGAAGAATGTAAGGCAGTACCTACTCTGAGTGATTATTCTTGTTTCAGATACAGTGGTGGATTTTTTTTTTTTCCCCTTCTGGGACATATCTGAAGGTCTCTAGTTTCTGGTGCTTAGGATCATATTGAAGCAGCAGCAGTTCGATTTCTACATTTTAATCTCCTTTTCTTCCCTCGTCTCCTTTTCAAACAGAAGATTAAAAAATAAATTTTTAGTGCCTCTGCATTTGAAACTCATTAAAAATACATTCCAGGGTTACACTGATTATATATTCCAAAATGAATCACCAGAACTGGGTAGCAATTAATGAGCATTTATAGAGTCCACATATATATCTACAAGTTCTAGGGAGAGAGAATGACACCTAATTAGTCATGTTGGGTCTAACTAGGACCTCCTCCATGTGCCTCAAGAGACAGCTACCAATAACCATTATGTGTTCATAATTGTGAAAGTGCTAACAGCTATTGAACCTCTGTAGATAGAATTTCCAATGAAAACACTAATTTTTCCAACAGAATATGTTATTCCTTTCCTATATTAGTTGATAGGAGCTCTGGTAGCATAGTGCCTAAGGCACTTAACTGCTAACCAGAAGGCTGGCGGTTCAAACCCACCAGCCACTCTTCGGAAGGAAGGTTGGGCATTCCTACTTCAGTAGTGATACTGCCTCGGAAACCCAAGGGGGGGTCGCTATGAGTCAGGGCCGACTTGATGGCAAATAACAATAACAACAACATATTAGTTGAAGTCCTCAAACTCAAATTCAAAAGGGATGCAGACATTAGAGAGCTCCAGTGGCGTAGTGCCTAAGGCATTTGACTGCTAACCAGAAGGCTAGCGGATCAAACCCACCAGCCACTCCTGGAAAGGAAGGTTGGGCAATCTACTTCTCTAGTGATACCTCCTTGGAAACCAAAGGAGAGGTAGTTATGAGTCACAATCAACTCTAGGACAGTGAGGGTTTTTTTTTTTTTTTTTTTTTTTTTTTTCAGTTGATCCCAATAAAAACTCTGTACACCAAAAGCTCACATGAACTTCCTTGGTTGCAAATACTGTGGTTGATGAACTTCGTTAGTTGGTAATACTGTGGTTGACAGTATTACCTGCTCCTGGAGGAGTGAGTTCAATCCATGACTCCATAGGGAGAGGATGACCAAGAGCTCCATGTTAGCTTCTCTCTTGTACTCTTTCTTATGTATGTCTTCCCTTGGCTAATTGTAATCATTATTCTTCCCCTGCAATAAAGCTTAGCCATTAGTATGACAGCTTTCAATGGGTTCTGTGAGTTCTAGCAATTTATTGAACCTAAAGGTGTTTTTTGGTAGTGTAGTGCCAAAGGCACTTGACTGCGAACCAGAAGGCTTGTGGTTCAAACCCACCAGCCACTCCTTGGAAGGAAGATGGGGCAATCTACTTCTGTAGTGATACTGCCTGAGAAACCCAAGGAGGGGTCACTATGAGTAGGGTCCAACTTGACGGCATATAACAACAACAACAACAAGGGTGGTTTGGAGCAACCCCTTCATGTTAGTGTAAGAAGTGAGGGCAGTTTTGTGGAGACTTTATATAGTCTATATAAACTGTATAGTCTAAATATATCTTTGGGCAAAATGTATGTATTATTTTGATAACCAAATGCCCATTAAGGTAAAAAATTTGCTGTAATATTTCTTCATCTAAGTTTTTATGAGTTTCATAAATTAAAATACATAGAGATATAATGGTAAATTAATTCTTGATATATACTTTCTAAATCCAAGAGATTAATTTTCAAATTTTTATAGCTCTAAAACAAGTATGTTCTGACAATATATGAGATGAAAATTTAAAAAGTAACAATACATTATTGATGTGAAGAGAGTGTACAAATTACATCTTAGAGATGAAATTACCTTAGAGATAAAATTGTCATTTTCACCAGTTGCTCTTGAGCCAAATTTCATCTTGTGGAAACCTCATGTGTGTCAAAGTAGAATTGTTCTCCATAGAGTATCCAATGCCTAATTTTTCAGAAGTAGATGACCAGGACTTTCTTCAGGGGTGCCTCTGGGTGGACTCAAGCCTCCAATTTTTCAGGGAACAGCTGAGCCTGTTAAAACTTTGCAGCACTCCAACTAAAAAACAAAAAAGACAATCTCATTGCTATCGAGTTGATTGTGACTCATAGCAACCCTCCATGGGTTTCTGAGGCGGTATCTCTACAGAAGTAGATTGCCCAACCTTCCTTCCAAGGAGTGGCTGGTGGATTTGAACCACCAGCCTTCTGCTTAGCAGTCAAATGCCTTAGGCACTAAGCCACAGTCATCTCCAAAGACAAACAATAATTTATTGACAAGATAGAATTTAAACTTTGATTCTTTCTTCAGTGTAATATTGAAATTGTTCACTTAAGGGGAAAAAATAAAAAAATAAAAAACATTTCAAAGGTTTCCCTCCAAGTTATAGATTGGAATTTGATTGTGCAAGAATTGTATGTGACTGCTAAAACCAGTGGATAAAGATTTGAAGAAGATATAATCTGCCGTTAAGTCGATTCTGACTCATAGTAACCCTATTTGTTGTCGTTGTTGTTGTTATGTGCCATCGAGTCGGACCTAACTCATAATGACCCCTCCTTGGGTTGCCGAGGCAGTATCACTACGGAAGTAGATTGCCCCATCTTCCTTCCAAAGAGTGGCTGGTGGGTTTGAACCGCCAACCTTCTGGTTTGCAGTCAAGTGCCCTATATGGTTGCTAATGTTGTAAACCTTTATGGTAGCATGTGATAGTTAAATTGTGTGCTAATTTGGCTGGGCCTGGTTTTGACTGGCTGGGAACCTGAATATAATTCCTCATGATAAGACTGGTAATCACCTCCATGGCGGAATCTACTAGAGCAGCTAAGTAGCTGCCTTAGGGATATCTTCTGCTTCCAGTCAGTATATAAGAAGTCAACTTTGAGAAAGGTCTCAAGCTTTTTAGCATGTTTGGACCCTGCATGTAGCTGAGTCTTCACTCAGCAGCCTGTCATGCTGGTCTTGGATGGTTTCTGGACTTGAATTAGTGGCCTGCTGTGTCATTTGATAATCTTGGGACTGTGCCATTGTACTGTTGGACTTGGGTTTGTCAGATTCAGCAGTCAGCAGCTGCTTGATTTAAGAGAAGCCTTCAGCTTCATTGGGCTGGGAGCAGGAGGCAAAGCTGAAGCCCAAGATTGAGGAGCTCTAACCCAGCCCCAAGAGCTTGCTCTTTTGGACTCAGACTTCTAGCCTCCTAAACTATAAGAGAAAAAAATTTCTGTTGTTAAAGCCACCATTTTTGGTGTGTCTGTTATAGCAGCACTAGATGACTAAAACAAAGCAGATGGCCACATATTTCTCCCACTGAAGAAGAGAGTTTTCTTAAAGAGATTATTAATTACAAAAAGATAAATAGTCATTTACAACAGAAATACCTGGTGAACACCGCTCTAATCAAGTGATCAGTGTTAACATCACCAAAAATGAAACAAACAAAGAGGATGTACTGAAAAAGATGCATCAGTGCTGTTTTATCTCTGTCAGATATATGTATCCTGAATCTAAGGATGAGGAAAATCATCCAAACCTCCCAAAAAGGGCCGTTCAACAGAATAATTGTCCTGGACTCTTCAAAAAAGCCAAAATCATGAAAGACTGAGAAAAGTTCCAGATTAAAAGAGACTAAGAAAACTGTTTTATCCTAGATTGAACACTGAAGGTGGGGGGGGGGGAATAACGATACAATATATAATTAAGAAATTGACAAAATTGTATTATGAAATGTGGATTGGATAAGAATGTTGTTGTTAAGTGCCGTCAAGTCGTTTCCGACTCATAGCAACCCCATGCACAGCAGAACGAAACACTGCCCGATCCCACGCCAGCCCCACAATCCCTGCTATACTTGAGCCCATCATTGCAGCCACGATGTCAATCCATCTCATTGAAGGC
>NW_006921671.1:251711-257212 GCF_000298275.1 Orycteropus afer afer
GCGTTCCTGAGTTGTCCCTGGGGCTGACTACTCCTCTGTCCAGGTTCCTGGGTTTTTATCCCCTTTCTCCTGCTTTCCGGCCTGCTACTGTGGGTGGGCCTGAGTTGCCTCTCCTCACCTAACCCCTTCGGCTGACTGCTCTTCTCTCTGGCTTCCTGGCTTTTAATCCCCTTTCTCCTGCATTTCCCGCTTGCTACTTCTGGCGTCCCTGAGTTGTCTCTCCTCACCTGTAACCCTGGGGCTGACTGCTCTTCTGTCCGGGTTCCTGGCTTTTTATCCTCTTTCTCCTGCTCTTCCAGCCTGCTACTCTGGGCGGGCCTGAGTTGCCTCTCCTCACCTAATCCCTTCGGCTTGCTCTGGATAACAATATGATATCAATATTAGACTTCCTGATTTTCATAACTGTACTGTGGTTATGAAAAATTATCCTTTTTCTTAGGATGCATGTTGATCTACAACTCTCAACTGGTTCAGGAAAATTATTATAGAAAGATAAAATGGGATATAATATTAACAATTGATAGATTTGAGTAACCTGTTAATGGGAGTTCTTTTACTATTTCCTTCATTTTGAAGAGTTTGAATTTTTTTCTCTGTGCTTTCCTTGATCTGTGCTTCAAAAAAGTTTCAAAAAAGAATCATTATATCTATAAAATGAATAATACTAATTTTAGATAAATGTAGGAATTTTGTTTATTTACACATTAATGTATATATTTCAAGTTTCCTGTAAATATATTTCCTCAAAGATAAAGTCTTTAAATCTGTATCTCTGTGGAGTAAACAAACATAAATGATTTTCTACTTTACAATGCTCAAAGCTACAGAAAATTTGTGACACAAAACAAAATAGCAATGGGTATTCTTATAAATTTAAGGTAGACCATATTCCTCAACTTTCCAAGGAATGAAATTTAAGACTAGTGTTTTAAAATATATTCTTTTTAACTTCCTCACCCAAGTGGATATGAAACAGAGCTTAAAAAAAAAAAAAAAAAAAAAAAAACCTCCAAAAAAAAAAAAAAAAAAAGAAAAAATTAAAAAAAAAAAAAAAAAAAATCATATCATTTTGGTTAGAGCTCCCCTCAGTGGTTTTACTTAGAATTTCACATGGTATAAATCCTAAATTTATGGTCCCACAAAAATTTAACTATTCAAATAAAGTAGTAAGAAGACTTAGTTAAATAATCTGAAAGATATTGAACTGCAATTACTCAGCATTCTTTTCTATACCTTAAAAACGCTAAAACTAGACTACTTATAACAAAAGAAAGTATAAAAAATCAAGTAACAAATCATGATTATACTTTTCTCCTATCAGAGACATTGAAACTAAGCTATTTAGGAAAGCAGAGTTTGATAATGAAAGCTAATGAACAAATATTGTAGTACGTTATTACTTTTTTTGGCCTATATTTTCATAGGAAATGTATATTTAGGGGGCTGAGATATAATTATAACTCATAACAACATGTTTTGTTTCCCTTATTTCAATAATTGATATGAAATGAAATTGCTTATGTGTTCAAAAACAAACCAAACTCACTGCTGTCAAGTCAAATCCGACTCATAGCAACCCCTCCTTGGGTTTCTGAGGCAGTATTACTATGGAAGTAGGTTGCCCAACCTTCCTTCTGAGGAATGGCTGGTGGACTTTAACAGCCAACCTTCCGGCTTACAGTTAAATGCCTTAAGGACTATGCCACCAGAGCTTCTGCTTATGTGTTAGTCACTCAAAAATACAAAATGCTCTTCCAGTAAGATGAAGGAACAGGCAGACAAGTGACACAAACCCTCTTCAGCAAAGAAAAGAAATACAAATTGACAGAGATACAGAAGATAATCCTGGAGCCCTGAGCTTTCAAAGGAACTACACAGAAGTGAATTAGGCACCAACTAGTGTTTAAATATAAACACAAAAATGTCATAATGCCTCAGAGACAGCAGAGCATCGCAGTCCACACAAAGAAGCAAGACAAAGCAGGAGAAACAACCCATCTGGATAAAGACCCAAAACATATCCCTGAGGAAGCTGCAGCATTGAAACTCCCTGATAAGGAATTCAAAAGAATTATGTTTAGGTATCTTCAACGAATTTAGAGACAGATCAAGGAAAGCACAGAGAAAACCCTAGAACAATTTTGAAAGGCAATACAAGAACAAAATAACAAAATAAATGAAAAATTAGAAGTGATAAAAAAATCTACACATAGAAATCCAGAAGAGTAATACTAAATTTTCAGGAAAGGGGAAGATATTGAATGGGCAAAGGAGCAGAATTGAATCAATGGAAGACAGAATTAGGGAGATTGAAGGCAAATACCTGAACGCTAGAGATTGTGCCACTTTACTTGTCAAGTTTGTCGGCTTCAGCAGCCAGCAGCTGCTTGAGTCAGAAAAAGCCTCCAGCTCTACTGGGATAAAACAAGAAGCAAGAGATGAAGCTCAAGGTAGAGGGGCCTTAACCCAGCCACTAGAGCTGGCACTTTGAATTCAGACTTCTAGCCTTCTAGACTGTAAGGGAAATAATCCTTGTTTGTTAAAGCCATTCCTTGTGATATGTCTGTTATAGCACCACTAAAGAACCAAAACAGACCTGGTCTTTGGAAACTAACCATGTTGAGGAGAGGTTGTGTTTGCAAGAAGTCAGGATTGACTGCACTGATAGTAGGCTTTCAGCTAATAGCTACCAGTACAAAATATACCCACTCCTCAATAATGCTCTACTTTCTTGCCAACATAACCATTTGGTATCAGGCCTCTATATTGTCCCCAGTGATGTGCCTGCTTTTCATACCTTATTACATGATACCAAAGTTGATTTGCAATCAATAGAATATTGATCCTATGGCACTTCCAAAATTATGCTATAGATGACATTACAGCAGTAATCTTGGTTTCTCTGCTCTCCTTTATTCTCTACTATTCTTTTCTCTCTTTCTCTCTTTCTCTCTCAACACTGACTCTAGGGTAAATTAGTTACTGTGACATTAGCAGCAATATCAAAAGGTCACATACTGAGAAATAGAAGATACATTTTTGCAAAGCCATTCCTGAGTGTCATCCCCATGGTTTTAGTTTGAGGCACTCGCTCACTCTCTTTGCCTCTGAAATCATACCTGTTGAAATCCTAGTATTTTTCCCTATACCTAACACATTGAAGCCCACTTGATCTTATACCCTTATAGGCTTGAGAATATTTTTAATAGTCTAATTGTTACAATGGATTCTTTGAATTGCAGCAAGGCTGGGACATTAATTGATCATTCTGTGACCCTTCACACCACCTTCAGACACCAAACAGAACCTAAGGGGGAAAGGAGATCATTACAAAAAGCCATATTATTAAACTTCTTTCTCAATATCTATTTTATATCCAGTGGTGTAGTGCCTAGGACATTTGACTGCTAACCAGAAGGCTGGTGGTTCAAACCCACCAGCTACTCCTCAGAAGGAAGACTGAGCAATCTACTTCCATAGAGATACCACCTTGGAAACCCAAGTAGGGGTTGATGTGAGTTGAATGTACTCAACGGCAATGAGGTTTTATATATATATATAGATAGATAGATAGATAGATAGATATGTAGATATATAGATATAGATATAGATATATACTAATAAATATATTTTAGTACATAATCCCCTAATATAGTATTTTGTCAAATAAAAGCCTAAACAAAATTACATCCTCTTTGCAAAGCCATTCTGGATGTTGGGTATATGCTGTAAGACTGGAGGGAAAGTTTCTACTTTCACCATAGAAACCACATGTATTGACATTTACCTATTTTTCATCCTCAGATTAAGTGCTACCTAGCTGTAAATTTCCCTGTCTCCATCAAATAGGACAATTTTATTTCATGTTTAATCTTTATTAAGAGAAGATACACTTTTTTGAAATTTTTGGTAGTAGTACACCCAGTGATGATAACAGATGTTAACATAAAAATATGAACACCAAAAAGAGTCCACCTATTTTAACTCAGAAGTATGGTTCCTCATATGTTGAGTTGTTTTGTAAACGTATTTAATGAAAAAGTGTTAAATAAATGTGTTTTATTTAAATCTATAGCCTAAGTAAGAAAACCATCACAAATTAAGGCAGATGCACATATAAAGCATAAAGAATAAGATAAAAATAAAAAGAGTTGAAAAAATATAGTGGTCCAAGGATTTCTTATAGAATAAACCAAACCAAATCCAATCTCACTGCCGTCAAGTTGCATCTGACTCATAGTGACTCCTCTTTGGGTTTCTGAGGCAATAGCACTATGGAAGTAGATTTCCCAACCTTCTTTCCAAGGAGTGGCTGGTGGGGTTGAACCACTAGCCTTTTGATTAGCAGTCAAATGCCTTAGGTACTACGCTACAAGAGCTCCCTCTTATAGAATAGCATTCCGGATTTATAAGATTTTTAAAAAATATTACATTCAACTACTAAGACATTGAAAGAAATTCATTATAAAGGCTAAAATTTAAAAGACTAACTGAACCAATTTTTTATGACAATGTGGAGTAGCTCAGACACTCATGCACTGCTTGTTTAAATTAAAATATTACAACCATTTTGAAATACATCTTACCAATTTCTTAAAAAGTTAAGTATTCACCAATCACATAACCCAGCCATTTCACTACTATAGAAATGAAAATATGCATCCATGCAATAATTCATACATATATATTCATGTCAGCTTTGTAATAGCCAAATCTTACCAACTCAAATGGCCATTGTTAGATGAGTGGATAAACCCTAAAATGAAGTATAGCCATGAATTAAAATATTCATTCTCAATAAAGAGGAAAGCACTATTGATACATACGAAAATATAGAAAAATCTGAAAACCAGTATTATGAATGAAAGAAGCCAGACAAGAGAGTAAATAGAATCTGAATTCATTCAGGAAACTAAAATTAAGCCGGTAATATGAATTTATCAAGAGATAGATACAGATAAATAGACTGATAATTTTCTAGCTCTGTATAATTAAAAGACCCAGGTAGATATAGTGGCTAGCCTTTAAGTAATGAAGGACTGGCATTTAGAGTGAGATTGTAAAGTGCCATAATTCACTTAAATAGACAGGGCCCATGGAGCAATGGCTAATTCCAGGTCTTGGGCAGGAAATGTACTAGATGATCCTCGAACAACTTGTCATAACAGATGGCGAGGAAGGTATCAGCAATCAACAATTACTATAGCATCATTTTTTGAGGAGAGACAATGCAGGGACGCCAGAGTAGCAGGCCCGAAGAGCAGGGAAGGGGATAAAAGCCTTGAGCCCCAGGCTCACAGATGAGGAGAGACAACACAGGGACGCCAGAGTAAAAGGCCAGAAGGGCAGGGAAAGAGATAAAAGCCTTGAGCCCCAGGCTCACAGGTGAGGAGAGACAACGCAGGGACACCAGAGTAGCAGGCCTGAAGAGCAGGGAAGGGGATAAAAGCCTTGAACCCGGACAGAAGAGCAATCAGCCGAAGGGATTAGGTGAGGAGGGG
>NW_006921671.1:260506-272924 GCF_000298275.1 Orycteropus afer afer
TATGCTACCAGAGCTCCCACATTTACATACAGGAGTCTATAATACATTCATGAAAAAAATGAAACAATCCATGTTAGAAGATAATAAGGAATTAGCTCATCATCTTGAAAACTGAGAAATGATGAGAAAGAATCAAGTATGTAAACTTCCTTTTCTTTATGAATTATACTACAGGGTAACCAAATATGAGTGTGTCTTAGATAAGAAATTCTGATTATTGAAAAGAAATGATAGAATTATAATCTCACAATTAACTGAAAAATCTGGACATTAAGTATCAACATCTGCTAATATTACAAATACAGAGACAGACAGACACTTCCTATATTTCATAGTCATGCCCAGTATCATTAGTCTCGTAAAAAGACAGAACCTGAGTCTTTTGAGTCTGATTAAATCTCTGGATCCAGCTCTAATTGTCAGAAAATACAGAGGACAGAGGCCTATATTAAATGCACTAAAAATGTGAAGTCAGCAAAATTCAGACTAGAAAATTCTGTAGGTTTAAATTAAAATATTGAAAATTTAAAAATTCATCCAGGTCATCCAAGGGATAAATTGTAAGCAAATGAATGAAATAAATGAGGCATAGATTGAATAAGACAAAAAAAGCAATTTTAAAAAATGAACATGATCTGGTAGCATAGTGCCTAAGGCACTTGACTGCTAACCAGAAGGCTGGCGGTTCAAACCCACCAGCCACTCCTTGAAAGGAAGGTTGGGCAATCCTACTTCTGTAGTGATACTGCCTCGGAAACCCAAGGAGGGGTCGCTATGAGTCGGGGCCGACTCGACGGCAAATAACAACAACAACAACAACAAGCTATGCACATCTGTTTAATGAAACAATTTTTAAAAATCAAAAAATAATCACTATAAAAATTCAGGATAATAGTTGTTTATGGGAGGATGGAAGAATTCATTATGGGGCAGAAAATTTCAAGTGCTTCTCAGATGGTTGATAATGTTCTGTTTCATGAGCTATTATTGTTGGGGACAGGAAAGTGAGATGATAAATACAAAGATAAATTAACCAAAATTTCCTTGTAAAAAGATAACTATAGTATATTTTGAGGAATTCTATGAAATAAGGAATCATAAAGTCTATGAGAGCAAAGATGAAAAATTTTTTTCTTTAGGCTTTAATATGGGGCTTGAAAAATGAGTAAGAAAAAAAAAAGTCCAAACAAAGAAAAAGTATATTAGGATGAGGAAAGAGCATTCACTTATTCATCTACATTTATAGTGTTTATTGATAGCTGACATCTCACTGATATTTAATGGTATCATTCTGTTTAGTTGAAGGCATTTTGACAGGACAATAATAAGATCTCATTGTGGTTTTATTTTTATTTCCTTGATTATTAGTAATAAGAATGGGTACTTTTTACATGATTATTAGCTATTCAGAGAGAAAAGTCTGGTGAAGAATGGATTTGGGGTTGTGAGAAAGATAATGAACTGTGTTTGAAAGACACCAGTTTGAGTTGCTCAGAGAGCATTCAGGTAAAATTCAATAGAGTGATGGAAAGTGGATGGAAGCTTGAGAGAAAAGGCAGAAATGACTCCTAAATTTCAATCTTTGAAAAATAAGGAGAAATAGTCAGTAATCCAAGTGGAAAGAAGTTAGAAGAGAAATATTTTTATAGAGATAAGAACAAAGGAAGATACAATGAAGAGATTTTATAATAAAAAAATATATTGATTGTGTTAATGTTAAATGACTTTGGTCTTACCAGAGAGGAAATTGTGTGGCCTCAGTACCTAGTGTTGACTTCTGTCCATTGTTTCACAGTACTTGGGCAGACAAGATATTTTCTCTGTTACTATATGTGTCAGAGGTAATTTAATTTCTTCTAAGTTATCTTCTCTGGAAACTTGTAGTTCTGAGTCTCTTTCAATTGCTAAATCTAATCCTTCCTAAAGCTTTCAGTATGAATTACACCTCAACATAAAGAAAACAGAACTTCTCAAAATTGGACCAATAAGCATTATCATGATAAATAGTGAAAAGATTGGCATTGTCAGGGATTTCATTTTACTTGAATCTACAATCGGCACCCAAGAAATCAGACGTTGTATTATGAATCTGCAGCAAAAGATCTCTCCAACGGTTAAAGAGTAAAGATGTCATTTTAAAAACTAAGGTAACCTCACTCAAGCCCTGGTATTTTCAGCTGCTTCATTTGAATTTGGAAGCTGGACAATGAATAAGGTAGATCAAAGAAAAATTGATTCCTTTGAATTATGGTGTTGTAGAAGAATACTTGATGTATCATGGACTGCCAGACGAATGAACAAATATGTCTTGGAAGAAGTATAGCCAGATTGCTTCTTAGAAGTCAGTGTGGCAAGACATTGTCTCTAGGACATTGGTACTGTTATTAGGAAGGACAAGTCCCTGGAGAGGGATATCATGTTTGGTAAAGTGGTTTTTCAGCAAAAAAGAAGACCCTCAATGAGATGGATTGGCACTGTGGCTGCAACAAGGGGCTCAAGCACAGGAACAATTGTGGGAATGATGCAGGATTGAGCTGGATTTCATTCCATTTTGCATAGAGGCACTGCGAACCAGAACTGACCAAACAGTACCTAACCACAACAACAACAGAAGTGTTTAATGGAAATAAAGCAAATGGCATGAGAGGCACTGACGGAGGCAAAGGATTTGTGTGCTGCATATTATTGGATAGTCAGTCAAAGAATGTCTGACAAGGTGACGCTGAAACAACTATTGCAAATCTCTCATTGTGGGAAGAATGGCTAGAGGTGAGTCAATGAAGGTGGCAGGAACCAACTCAGTGTGGGTCTTATAGATCATGATAAAATCATGTATTTTAACGTAAGTGCAACTGGAATCCACTGCAGTGAGTTTAAATGGAAGTACAATATGATCTTATTTATATTTTTTGAAAATTTTTTTCTGAGAAGAAAAAAATTAGAGACATAAGAGTATGAGTCTCACCCAGAATTCCAGGTAATTTTGGAGTCAGGTGACAAAAGTGAATGTAGAGAGATGCAAACACATAAAGGTATATTGTAGAGACAAAACAGACAGGACTTTCCATTAGATTAGATGGTAGCTGTAACTAAATATCTACTCAAACTCATTGCCGTGGAGTCGGATCCGACTCATAGCGACCCCTTCTTGGGTTTCTGAGGCAGTGCCACTACAGAAGTAAAGTGCCCAATTTTCCTTCTGAAGAAGTGTCTAGCTAAAGTTATTGTGAGAAGAAATGTGTCATTTACTAAGAACAGAGTGGTTTAGGAAGGAAAGTGATTTGGGGAAGAGAATAAATCATCTATGCTTATATTTAGAATGTATAACAGATAGCCCCAAAAAAACATTGGTTTAAATAGCATAGAAATCCATTAACACTTCTCCAGTTAGAGGAATACAGAGACATTCTAGAGCTGGTATGGGGACTTCCTTATGTGGTCAAGAACACAAGTTTATTTGTCTGCCCCATCATTTAAGCTCAGGAATTTTATCCTTAGAGTCTTTCCATGGTCAAAGGTATCTCTTGATATCATATGCACATTCTCCTGTCAGGTTTCCAGGTAGAGAAGATTTAAGTGGAAAAAAAAAAAAAGAAGACTAACTCCCAGTTTAGTCAGTACTTTTTAAGCAGTTGTTTTGAGAAGAATCCCCCACAAAAATTAAAAAAAAAAAAAGAAAGACATTTATCTCATAGCTTTTATAGCCACTTAACCATGGGCTCAATGATGATTGGAAAGAGAAATGTTTTGTTTTGTTTTCCCAGATAGTCTTGTTCTCTGTCATAATATCAAGAAACACAGAAAGAAAGAATATATGCTTAGGAAACACTTAGTTTCTAACATAGAAAGGGTGAAAATATGTTCATTATTAAATATTGAATATACTGATCTTGAGAAAACTACTAAGCATCAAAGAACAAATATGACATCCCTCAGAAAGAAAAAAACATAAGAACTATGAGGGGAAGAAGGCCCATGATTGCTTCAATAGAATTTCAACATTTACGTACAAGTTGTTTAGAGTTGGTTAGCAACCAGTCAAGTAGACTAAGAAGGCAGCATATTAAGTTAGGGAAACAGAAAAGTTTAGTGTCAAAATAACTGAAAAATAAATTTAAGAAAGAAAAATGAAGGAACTACGCTGATAGTTGCTGAAAGAGTAAGTCAGATAATAACAGAAACATCATTATCTGGCAACATGGAGATCATTGGTAATTTTATAAAGAGCAGTTTCAGAAGTTTATAGGGGACTGGAGTCCAAATCGAAAGGATAAACTAGGAAATAAGAAGCAAATACAACTACTGTGGAAAATGTTTTAAGATGTTTTACTGTTAAAAGATTAAGTTGGCAAGGACCTTTTTTTTATTTTGCAATGAGATATACTTTCTCTTGTTTATAAGTGGATGAAAATTATCACAGAGAAAAGAAAAATATTAAAGATACAAAGAGAGCTTGAATGCAGGTGTCTAGATTCCAAGGGTGCTAGGGGATATAATTCACAAGACAGTATAATTCAGAGCACAATTAGAGTGGTTAGCCTGGGATAGATCTATGCAACTTTATCTGCAATAGGAGGATGGTAGAGAACAAACACAGATAGGCAAATAGACTGGAGAGAAGATGAATGCTGCAATTTTATTTAATGAAATATCAAGTGAACCTTCAGCTGAGGGTTTGTAGGTGGGAAAGGAAGTAGTTGGGAATATTCCAGAAGAGAAGAGAAAGAATAAAATTGTAATATCAGAGAACTGGAAAGAGGTCTCACAAAAGAAATAGAGCATAACAGCTATGTAAACAATTTTCATTGAAAAAATATTTTAAATGAAGGTGTCTCTTTTTTTTACATTCTTCATCAGAGAAATGAATATTCCTAATATATTTGTATATGATAGTTAATAAATTATATACTTATTCTACCATATAAATATAATATGAACATTATAAAGAAATAAGAAGGATGTGTTTAAACAATGAGATAAAGATGAAAATATTTTTAATATTTGCTTACTTATTATGACTTGATATCTTTAATGTCTCATTATATAATAGGTTATAAATGTCAAGTTAACCTAAAACAAAAGCATTTGTTGTTGTTGTTAGGTGCCATCGAGTCATTTCCGACTCAGCCACTCCATGCACAACCCGATCCCATGCCAGCTCCATGATTCTTGCCCATTGTTGCAGCCACCGTGTCATTCCATCTCGTTGAAGGTCTTCCCCTCTTTCATTGACCCTCCACTTTACCAAGCATGATATCCTTCTCCAGGAAATGGCCCCCCTCTGACAACATGACCAAGGTAGGTGAGATGGAATCTGGCCATCCTCACTTACAAGGAGCTCCTCAGCTGCACTTCCTCCAGGACAGATCTGTTAGTTCTTTTAGCAGTCCATGGTACTTTCAGCATTCTTCGCCAGCACCACAACTCAAAAGCATCAACTCCTCTTTGGTCTTCCTTATTCATTGTCCAGCTCTCACGAGGCAACTGGAAATATCATGGCCTGTGTCAGGCCCACCTTACCCTCAAGGAGACATCCTTGCTCCTCAGCACTTGAAAAAGTTCCTTCCCAGCCGACCTGCCCAGTGCTACACACTGTCTAATGTCCTGACTGCTGCTTCCATTGGTGTTGATTGTAGAAACAACCAATGTGAATTCTTTGACAACCTCAATCTTTTCTCCATTTATTGTGATGCTGCTTATTGGTCCAGTTGTAAGGATTTTTGTCTTCTTTATATTGAGATGTAATCCATGCTGCAGACTGTGTTCCTCAATCTTCATCAGTAAGTGCCTCAAGTCATCCTCACTTGCAGCAAGCAAAGTTGTATCAACAGCATATCTCAGGTTGTTAATGATTGTTCCTCCAATCCTGATGCCATGTTTTTCTTCATATAGTCTAGCTTCTCAGATTATTTCTCAGGATATAGATTGAATAAGTATGGGGAAAGGATACAACCCTGATGCACTTCCTTCCTGATTTTAAACCATGCAGTGTCCCCTTGTTCCGTTCAAACGACAAAAGCAGATATACATCATATTTAAATAAATTGCTTCTTAATATTAAACATTTTGGTTAAATTTATCAGATTTAATGTTGTTGTTAGGTGCCGTCGAATCATTTCCAGCTCATTGTGACCCTATGCACAACAAAATGAAACACTGCCCAGCCCTGCGCCAGCTCCGTGATCCTTGGTATACTTGAGCCCATTGCCCCAGCCACTGTGTCAATCCATGCCTTGAGGGCCTTTTCCTCCTTCATTGACTGTCCACCTTACCAACTATGACATCATTCTTCAGGGAATGGTCTCTTCTGACAACATGACCAAAGTAGGTGAGAGAAGTCTGGCCATTCTCATCTCCAAGGAGCATTCCAGCTGCACTTCCTCCAGGATAGATTTGTTAGATTGTTTAGCATTCCATAGTACTGTCAGCATTCTTCACCAGCACCACAACTCAAAAGGATCAACTCTTCTTTGGTCTTCTTTAGTCAATGTCCAGCTCCCACATGCATATGTTGTTGTTGTTGTTGTTATATGCTGTCAAGTGGGACCCAACTCATAGTGACCCCTCCTTGGGTTTCTGAGGCAGTATCACTATGGAAATAGGTTGCTCAACCTTCCTTCCAAGGAGTGGCTGGTGGGTATGAACCACCAGTCTTCTGGTTAGCAGTCAAGTGCCTTAGGCACTACGCTACACATGCATATGAGGAGACTGAAAATACTATGGCTTGTGTCAGGCACACCTTAGTCCTCAAGGAGATATCTTTACTTTTCATCACTTGAAAAAGATCCTTTGCAGCCAATTTGTCCAGTGCTATACATCATCTGATGTCCTGACTGCCGCTTCCATTGGTGTCGATTGTAGAACCAGGCAATGTGAAGTCTTTGACAACTTCAATCTTTTCTCCATTTATCATAATGCTGCTTATTAGTCCAGTTGTGAAGGTTTTTGTTTTCTTTATATGGAGATGTAATCTATACAGCAGACTGTATTCTTTAATCTTTATCAGTAAGTGCTTCAAGTCATCCTCACATTCAGCAAGCAAAGTTGTGTTATCAGCATATCACAGGTTATTAATGATACTTCTTCCAATCCTGATGCTGTTCTTCTTCATATAATCCAGCTTCTTGGATTATTTGCTCAGCATACAGATTGAATAAGTATGGTGAAAGGATACAACGCTGACACACTCCCTTCTTGATTTTAAACCAGCAGTGTCACTTTGTTCTGTTCAAACAACAGCCTCTTGGTCTATGAACAGGTTCCTCATGATTATAATTAAGTGTTATGGAATTCCCATTCTTCTCAACATTACCCATAATTTGTTGTGATCCACACAATCAAATGCCTTTGCATAGTCAATAAGACATAAGTAAACATCTTTCTGGTATTCTTTGCTCTGAGCCAAGATCCATCTGACATCTATAATGCTATCCCTCATTCCACGTCATCTTCTGAATCCAGCTTGCATTTCTGGAAATTCTCTGTCAATATATTGCTGCAATCGTTTTTTTTTAATTATATTCAGTAAGATTTTACTTGCATGTGATATTAATGATATTGTTTGATAATGTTCACATTGTGTGGGATCACCTTTCTTTGTAATGAGTACAAATATGATTCTCTTCCAGTCAGTTGGCCAGGTAGCTGTCTTCAAAATTTCTTGGAATAACCGAGTGAGTGCCTCTAGTGGGGCATATGTTTGTTGAAACATCTCAGTGGCTATTCTGTCAATTCCTGGTGCCTTGTTCTTTGCCAATTCCTTCAGTGAAGCTTTAACTTCTTCCTTCAATACCATTGGTTTTTAATCATATGCCACCTCCTGAAATGGATAAAGATTGACCAATTCTTTTTGGTACAGTGACTCTGCTTATCCCTTTCATCTTCTTTTGATACTTCCTTCATCATTCAAGATATTGCCCATAGAATCTTTCAATATTGCAGCACAAGGTTTAATGTTTTTCAGTTCTTTCAGCTTGAGAAATGTTGAGTGCATTCTTCCCTTTTGGTTTTCTAACTCCAGGACTTTGTACATTTCATTATAGTAATTGGCTTTGTGTGCTTGAGCTCTTCTTTGAAATTTTCTGTTCAGCTGTTTTATCTTGTCATTTCTTCCATTTGCTTTAGCTACTCTCCACTCAATGGCTATTTTCAGAGTCCCTTCTGACATCTATTTTGGTTTTTTCTTCCATTCTTATCTTTACAATGACCTCCTGCTTTCTTCATGGATGATGCTCTTGATGTCATCCCATAATTCTGGTTTTCAGTCATTGCTGTTCAATGTGTCAAATCTGTTCTTTAGATGGTCTCTACATTCAGGAGGGATATAGTCAAGGTCAAATTGTGGCTCTCATGGACTTGTTTTAATTGTCTTCAACTTCAAGTTGAATTTGCATATGAGCAGTTGATGGTCTGTTCCACAATCAGCCCTGGCCTGGTTTTGGCTAAAGATATTGAGCTTTCCCATCGCCTCTTGCCATAGATGTAGTCAATCTGATTCCTATGTACTCCATCTGTTGATGTCCATGTGTGTAGCCATCATTTGTGTTGTTGAAAAAAGGTAATTGCAATGAATAAGTTGTGATCTTGCAAAGTTCTATCATACAGTCTCCACCATTATTTCTGTCACCAACATCACATTTTCCAACTACTGGCACTTCTTCTATGTTTCCAACTTTTGCATTCCAGTCACCAGTGATAATTAACACATCTTGATTGCATGTTCAGTCAATTTCAGACTGCAGAAGTTGATAAAAATCTTCAATTTCATAATCTTTGGCGTTGGTGGTTGGTGCGCAAATCTGAATAATTGTAGTATTAACTAGTGTTCCTTGTATGCATATGGATATTATCCTATCACTGACAGCATTGTAATTCAGGACAGATCTTGAAGCATCCTTTATGATGATAAGTGCCATACCACACCTCTTCAAACTGTCATTCCCAGCATAGTAGATCATATGGTCATCTGATTCAAAATGGCCAAAACCAGTCCATGTCAGGTCTAATGCCTAGGATACCAATCTTTATGTGTTTCATTTCTTTTTTGATAACTTCCTATTTTATTAGATCCATACTTCGTCCATTCCATGTTCCAAATATTAATGAATGTTTGCAAGTGTTTCTACTCAAATTGAGTCATGTCACATCAGCAAATGGAGGTCCTGAAAGCTTTACTTTATCCATATTATTAAGGTTGGTTCTACTGCAATGAGGCAGCTCTTTCCCACTCTTATTTTGAAGGAAGGTTGGGCAATCCTACTTCCGTAGTGATACAGCCTTGGAAGCCCAAGGAGGGGTCGCTATGAGTCGGGGCCGACTCGACGGCATATAACAACAACATGACCTAAGGGGCTGGTCTTCCTACACTGTTCTGGACAATGTTTCAGGGCTATTCATAAAGTTGCCCAGTAATGAATGTATCAGACAGTGTTTCTATGCTAATCATAAGGTTTTCCCTGGCCAATTTTTTAAGAAGTGGGTGGCTTCTTCCTTCTTCCTAGTCTGTCTCAGTCTTTAAGCTGCACTGAAACCTGTGCACCAGTGGCACAGCCTCAAGCCTCCCAGTAATACACAAGCCACCACAGTATGAAAAACTCACAGACAAGTTTGTCTTCCTTAGCTGTTTGAAAACTCTCCTCCCTCCCCTTACCCAGATCCCTTGGCTCTATAGTCCCTGCCTTTATCCCACTTCCTATCTCTTGGGTGTGTGGCCTGTATCCCTCTCTGACCTGGATTCCTGTGGCTCTGTCTCAGCCCTGGATTCTCTCACACCTCCTGCTCTTGGTGCCTGGCTTGTCTGCCTGCCCTTACCTGGGTTCCTGCAGCTCACTTGGATTGAATAGCTCGTTATTATTTTGTTTTAAATTGTACATGACAAAATATTTGTATTAGCAGTAGGAAAAGTTTCAGCTTTGTCAATATTTTGGTTATTAGCTTATGATTGCCTTGTTAGTATGATCTTCAATTGATAATTTCTTCGTTGGAAGATTTTTACGGCATTTGTTTGATTTGTGCTGGTTAGTTAAGTAAAATTAGGTAATGTTGTCAGTGACATTTATAACCAGGTTCAAAATACTGAAACGTGATACTTTACAATTAGCTGATTGTAAACTGATGCTCGTTGGGTAGACTTGATGTTATTCTCTTTACATTGTGATTTTCTTAATCTTCTCTCAGATTTCTTTAATATCATTTTTGTAATTTAGATAACTGACACGTGACCCTAGTGAGGTTTCTGATGTCAGTGTGCACGTTAAATATTAGTAAAACTTAATTATTGTATTCACATTTCAATATAAATACAAATAAAATCTCTAATATATGTATTTTTTCTTCATCCACAGTGGATCACCTTGTTCACACTGGAGTTCATCAAGCATATTGTTGTCCTGTGTTAAGAAAAATAAAACCTGTAACTGGAAACCCCTCTAACTTGTAGACAAGGCTTTATACTTTCTATTCCTGTAAATGATAGTTAATTGTTTTAAACCTTTTTCAAGGCACTCTCTCCTAAAAGATAAGTAAGTATAGGTAACTGCAAACCATATTTTTCCTTGGTTGGTATTGTGAATTATGAATCCTTCTAAATTAAACAAAGAATAAGACAAAATGCTATTTCAAATACCAGATTAATCACTTCTAGAATTTGTTAATAGATAGAATGAAATGACATTGCTTCTATTCTGGGAAAACTAATTCTGTTTCAGTCATCCATTTCATACAATCATTGCTTGCAAACTCCCATTCAAAGGAGCTCTAAAGTGGCACTGCCTCTCTTATACGTTGTCCCTTTTCATTGTTAGCCTTCTTTTTTTCTTATTTACCTTCCATTTATTTTACAGTTTTAAAGTGGTAATGTTTACTTATGAAATGATTTTTATATCATTTGACTTCATTCAGAAAAATATTGTAAAAAATAGAACTTTGAAAAATTCCTGTTTCACTGCAGTATTTTGTGAGCAATTTCATTGACTATTAATGCTGTCTTTAACATTTGACTGCTAACCAGAAGGCTGGAGGTTCAAACCCACAAGCTACTCCTTGGAAGGAAGACTAAGCAATCTGCTTCCATAAAGATACTCCTCAGAAACCCAAGAAGGGGTCGCTATGAGTCAGAATCAACTAGATGGCAATGAGCTTAGTTATTTGGGTTTTAATTATTTTACACTATACAAAACTTGACAAACCATTACAAAATGTTCAGGTTAGTTAATCTTTTATAAAGGGTATCTTCCTCCTGCTATTTCATGATAAAAATGATTAGTTAGTTTATTCTGTCCTTTGTGGAAAAACCTGAGACTCTATGTTTTGCAATACAGAAAGGAAAGAAAATTTAACATGAATGGACTAGATGATTACTTCCCAAGAAATGAAGTCAGACTTCATTTTTATCACATTGCACCTGATATTTTAATGACTCTCCCATGATGGATTTTAATTATGTGTCTGTAAATGAGGAGTTCTAACACATTTCTGCCTAAAACATTGCATATATTTTGTAAATATTCTCTAATGACTCTGCTTAGTGCCATCACCAAAGGTCATAAACACACTTTTCGAAGAGAAAATCCCAAACTCTGTGCATATAAATGATATTTTATTTGACTGTAGCTAAATAAAAGACCTTTTGAAATTCTATTTCTAGAAACAAATGTGACAACACAGGTAATCAGTGAGTGCTGACATGAGAATAGAAAATACAAAAAGACTTCAAGTCTAAATAATTGAGGAAAGTACAGAAAGCCTAAGTAAGGTGAGCTAACTCCCCAAAAAGGTAGGACAAAAAGATAAAGTGAGAATAAAAGTTAAGAGATAGGACAGAGTTATAATATTAATGTTTGTCCTAATGTGCAATTCATAGATGAGAGTACAAAGATAACATTAGATAATAAGTTATCAAAGATATAGCAAACTTAGATTTCCAAGAAATGGAAAAAGAAGTGAGTTTTCAGAAAGAAAGGACCAAATGCATAATAAGTAGAAAGAAAATGATATTCACATGTTGGTGAAACTTCAGAACTCTGAGGAAATAAGAGAAATTGTGGAAATTGCAGAAAATATTGTCATGTAAAGAAAAAGGAACACATTTGTATCCAAATGCTTACTATGCAACCTGATTAGATTTACAATCTCCAAATTCTATCTGATTTACATAGTAGAAAATAATCTGGAAAACTGGAAAATAAATTTAAGAAGGAAAAATATGTGTTTACACAACGTAATTGGTATGTATACATAATATTTCTAAAAAGATATATGCTACTGCTTAACTCTGGATGATGATTTTTGTTGTTGTTGTTAAATGCCGTTGAGTCATTTCCGACTCATAGCGACCCCATGCACAGCAGAACAAAACACTGCCCAATGCTGCGCCAGCCCCACAATCCCTGCTATACTTGATCCCATCATCACAGCCACC
>NW_006921671.1:275979-280462 GCF_000298275.1 Orycteropus afer afer
AGATAAAAATAAAATCTACTAAAATTAAAAGTGCAGCTGGAATTCTCCTTGGAAGCGAGAATGGTCAGACTTTGTCTCACCTACTTGGATTATGTTGTCAGAAGGAACCATTCCCTGGAGGAGGATATCATGTTTGGTAAAGTGGAGGGTCAGCAAAGAAGTGGAAGGCCCTCAACGAGATGGATAGACACAGCAGCTGCAATGATGGGCTCAGATAAAGCAAGGATCGTAAGGC
The DNA here is from genome assembly GCF_000298275.1 of Orycteropus afer afer. Classification (NCBI taxonomy): domain Eukaryota; kingdom Metazoa; phylum Chordata; class Mammalia; order Tubulidentata; family Orycteropodidae; genus Orycteropus; species Orycteropus afer. Next base: position 276,215 of record NW_006921671.1, read on the forward strand.
TGGCACAAGACCTGTCAATGTTTCATTCTGCTGTGCAGTATTTTGGTCTGTTTTACATAGAGTCACTATGAGTCAAAGATGACTCGATGGCACCTAACAACAACTAACAACAACAAAAATAACTGTTTAGCTAATCATTACAACAAAGTATAACACAAACAAATTGCTTAAAAGTGGTAATAAATAAATCATTTAAAGTAGCTGAGGAAAATAAATGAAAGACAACGTAGCTTTTGTTGAAATCAATGCAAGGCAGAAGATGGTGCAACAATACATCTTTATAGTCCTGAAAGGAAAAAAAAAAAAATCTGTCAGTCTGAAAATGTATCTCAAAAGTGAATACAAAATACATAAATTTTCAGACATGCAAAAGCTTAAATAATTTATTATCAGCAGATTTACAATCACTAAAAGAAATGTTAAGAAAAATCCTCCAAGCAGAATAATAAAACTTCATTTTCTGAACACAATGGAATTAAATTACAAATAAATTTCAAAAAAGATCTGGAAAATACCCAAATATTTGTAAGTTAAGTAGAATATTTAAAAATAATTCATGAGTTAAATAAAGTATGAAGTTCATGGTGGAATAACACTTCATATCCCTTGTTATCAGATGTTGTTGCATTGATTCCAATTCATGAAGACTCTATGTAAAACAGAACAAAACACTGCCCAGTTCTGCAACATTCTCTTAATCATTGCCATGCTTCAGCCCATTGTTCCAATCCCTCTGTTAATCTATCTCCTTGCTGGTCTTCTTTTTCACTGACCTATTACTTTACCAAGCATGATATACTTCTCCAGGGAATGGTCACTTCTGACAACGTGACCAAAGTACAAGAGACTAACACTGGCCATAATCATTTCTAAGGATCATTCCAATTATACTTCTTCTGAGACAGATATATTCCTTCTTCTAGCAGTCTATGGTATGTTAAATATTCTTCACCAACACAAAAATTCAAAAGCATCAATTCTTCTGTGGCCTCCCTTATTCACTGTCAAGTTCTCACATACATATGAGGCTACTGAAAGTACCATGGTGTGGATCAGGACCATCTTAGTCTTCAAAGTGATGTCTTTGTCATTTAACACTGTAAAGAAATCTTTTGCAGAAGATTTGCCCACTGCAACGTATCCTTTGATTTTTTGATTGCTACTCCATGGGCATTATTTGTGGATTCAAGTAAAATGAAATCCTTTACAATTTCAATCTTTTCTCCCTTTATCATGACGTTACTTATTGGTCCCATTGTGAGGATTTTTGTTTTCTTTATGTTGAGGTGTAATCCATACGGAAGGCTACAGTCTTTGATGTTCATTAGTAAGTGCTTCAAGTCTTCTTCATTTTCAGCAAGAAAGGTTGTGTCATCTGTGTATCACAGGTTGTTAATGAGTCTTCCTCTAACTCTGATACCATGTTCTTCTTCATATAGTCCAGCCTCTCAGATCATTTGCTTCACATACAGATTAAGTAGCTATTCTTAAAGGATACAATCTCGACTCACATCTTTCCTGATTTTAAACCATGCACTGACTGACTGGCATTGACTGAGTGGCTTTTGGTCTGTGCACAAATTCTTCATAAGCACAATTAAGTGTTCTGGAATTCCATCCTTTGAAATGTTATCTATAATTTGTTCTGATCCACACAGTCGAATACCTTTGCATAGTCAATAAAGCACATGTAAATATCTTTCTGGTATTCTCTGCTTTCAGCTTAGATCCCTCTGATATTAGCAATGATATTCTTCATTCACGTCCTCTTCTGAATCTGGCTTGAATTTCTGGCAATTCCTTGTCAATCTACTGCTGCAACTGTTTTTCGTAATTATTTAAAACAAAATTTTAATTGTGTGTAATATTAAAGATATTTCTCAATAATTTCTCCATTCTGTTATATCACCTTTCTTTAAAATAGGCACAAATATGGATCTATTCTAGCCAGGTAGCAAGTTAACTGTCTTTAAATTTTTTGATGTAAATGAGAGCGTGCCTCCAACATTGCATCAGTTAGTTGAAATGTTTCAATGGGAGTTCTTGAAACCTTGTTTGCTGCCAATCCCTTCAGTGTAGTTTGGACTTGTTCCTTTAACACCATTCGTTCTTGATCCTATGCTACCTCCTGAAATGGTTGAATGCTGACCAATTCTTTTTGGTACACTGACTGTGTACTCCTTCCATCTTCCTTGATGTTTCCTGAATCGTTCATTCTGTTGCCAATAGAATCCTTCAATATTGCCATTCAAGGCTTTATTTTTTTCTTCCATTCTTTCAGCTTGAGAAATAATGAGCATGTTCTTTTCTTTTGATTTTCTAACTCCAGGTCTTTGAGCATTAGGTTATAATACTTTACTTTGTCTTCCTGAGTCACGCTTTAAAATCTATTCAGCTCTCTTTTTCATCAATTCTTCCATTCCCTTTAGCTACTCTTGAATTGACAGCAAATTTTAGAGTTGATTCTGGCATCCATTTTTGTCTTATATTTATGTCCTGTCTTTCTAATGACCTTTTGCTTTCTTCATGTATGGTCTTCATGATATCATCTCACAATTCATCTAGTCTTCAGTCTTTGGTATTCAACATGTCAAGTCTGCTCTTCAGATGGTCTATAAATTCACAAGTACATATTCAAGGTCATATATTGGCTTTCATGGACTTGTTTTAATTTTCTTCAGCGTCAACTTGAACTTGCATATGAGCAGTTGATGATCTATTCCAGAGCCAGCTCCTGGTCTTGTTCTGACTGATGATAGTGAGCTTCTTCATCATCTCTTTCCACAGTTATAGTTGATTTGATTCCTGTGTATTCCATCTGGTGAGGTCCACAAGTATAGGTACCATTTACATTGTTGAAAAGAGATATTTGCAATGATTAAGTTGTTGGTCATATCATAGAATCTCCAGCGTCACTTCTATCACCAAGGCCATATTTTCCAACTACCCATGCTTTCTTTGTTTCCAAATTTGTAATAATTACCAACACATCTTGATGTTTCAGTCTGTAGAAGTTGGTTAAAAAAAAAAAAAAAACACTTCAATTTCTTCTTTGGTTTTAATGGTTGGTGTGTAAAATTCAATAATCATTTTATTAATTGGTCTTCCTTGTAGGAATATGGATATTATCTTATCACTGACAACATTGTACTTCAGGACAGATCTTGAGCTGTTGTTTTTGAAGATGAATGTGACACTATTCTTTTTCAATTTATCATTCCCAGAAGAATAAACCATATGATTGTTTGATTAAAAATGGCCAATACTAGTCTATTTTAGCTGACTAATGACTAGGATATAAATCTTTATGTTATCCATTGCATTTTTGACAACTTCCAATTCTCCTTGATTCATTCTTCATATACATTCCACATTCTGATTATTAGTGGATGTTTGCAGCTATATCTTCTCATCCTGAGTCATGCTCCATCAGCAAATCAAGGTCCCAAAAGCTTTATTCCATTCATGCCTTTAAGGACAACTCTACCTAAGGAGCAGGCAGATCTTCCCCAGATATATTTTGAGTATCTTACAACCTGAGGGGCTCATCTTCAGGCACTATATCAGAAAATGTTCGGTGCTATTCATAATGTTTTCAGTGGCTAGTTTTTTCAGAAGTGAACTAATAATATTCTTTCTAGTCTGTCTTAGCTTGGAAGCTCCGCTGAAACCAGTCCACCATGCTGTCCACCTGGTGGCATTTGACATACCAGTGGCATAGCTTCCAGCATCACTCTAATATGCAAGCCACCACAGTTCAACAGACAGACACTCAAGTGGTAGTCATACACATTAAGATAACTACAATTTTTTAAAAAAGAAGAAAATAATAAGTATTGGCAAGGATATGGATAAATTGGAATCCTCATTCCTTCCTGTTGATAATGTTTGTCAATTCCTTGAAAAGGTAAACAAAGAATTACCCTATGACCAAGCAAATCCAATTTTACCAAAATAATTGAAAACAGGTAGTTAAACAAATAGGTAAACACACATATTCTTACCAGCGTTATTTGCAACATCTAAAAGGTGGAAACAACCCAATATCCATCAGTTGATAAATAAATAAAAAAATTATGGCTGTTCAAACCCACCAGCCACTCTTTGGAAGGAAGTTTGGGCAATCTACTTCCATAGACATGTTGTTATTGTTCTTACATGCCATCAAGTCAGACTTGACTCACAGAGACCCATCCTGGGGTTTCCCAGGTAGTATAACTATGGAAGTAAATTGCCCAACCTTCCTTC
>NW_006921671.1:280644-282225 GCF_000298275.1 Orycteropus afer afer
ATGCTCCCAGAGCTCCTTCTGTAGACATACTGCCTCAGAAACCCAAGGAGGGATTGCTATGAATCGGACCTGATTCCATGGCAGTGAGTTTGGTTTGGAAATAGATCAAATATTATTCATACATAAATGTACTGAAGTATTAATATTCATAATGGCATGAATGAACTTTGAAAACATTATACTGAGTGAAAGAAACCACACAAAAGATCATTTATGATGGGATTCCATTAAAATAAACTATACATAATAGATGAATCAAATGAAGTTGTTAAGTACTTCATTTTAAATGGATCCACAACTTAGGAATTCAATTAGCATTGTACTTCAATAATTTTATGCTCAAGCACCACATGAAAGACCTGGAAGTTGTCACATGTGCCCTGAAAGAAGTTCTTATTTCTTGTAATAACAGAGTTACTCTTGCTGACAACCAAACTCAGAGTCTTGCCCTAAGAGTGGCTGAATTACAATGCTAATTGAATTCCTAACTGTGAATGATGCCTGAAGTTAAAGTGAGGGCATTGATTGGTAAGAAATAGTATCTTGACACTCTGGATAGGGACATATGGGCAGTGTCATGGATTGGATTGTGTTAAAAAAAAAGTATGTGTCACCTTGGCTGGGCATGATTCTCAGTGGTTTTGGAGTTGCGTAATAATGTACTTTGGCAGTTATGTAATGATCTAATCATCCACCATGATGTAGTCTGATGTGATTAGACAATCAATTGTAAAAAGATTAAGGTGGGATGCAAAACCCTTACTCAGATCACAGTCCTGATCTGATATATAAGGGGAGTTCCTCCAGGATGCGGCCTGAATCACCTTTTATATTACAAGACATAAAAAGAGAAAGACGCTAGTAAAGAAGAAGGTACTTCAGTACCACCATTAATCCATTAACATTCAGTGTAATAATCAACAAGCTTGAATTGGTTGCTGTCATTTTGTTATGTGTTTTTTCATAGTGTCCCTGGTTTCTTTGCTCCATATCATTTTCTGTGCTGAGCTCATTATGTTTATGAATTGTATTATCATTTCCTTTGTTGCTGTTGTTTCAGTTTTTGTTGAATATCTGTGCTTGTCTTCTTTTTTATTGTGATGTGAAGGTTTCTCATTTTTCTTTGAGGTTGTCCTGTGATTTATAATTTTCTCCCCGAGTTTAGAACAGTCCATTCTATCTTACAACTTTCTTGACTTCCTCACCACTTAGAAGTTCTGTAACTACAGAGTATTTTCTCTATTTTCAGTTTGTAGTTGTCCTCATTTGCCAATTGATGTCTCTGGTTCCCTGTTTAGAATATTGTAAACTTATTTTACTTTGGATATGTCTATAGCTGTGGTTTCTGGGTTATATTATCTTGTGTATTAATGGTTGATTGTTGTTTGCTACTTTTGGTTCTCTGTTGAAAGGTCTTCTTTTAGTATCTCTTGTAAGGTTGGTCTGGTTTTAACAAAATCCCTTAGTTTCTGCTTATCTTGAAATTTCCTAATGTCACCATCATATCTGAGGGACAATTCTGCCGGGTAAATAATTCTTGGTTGAAAATTTTTCTCTTTCAGGGTTTTATATATACCATCC
>NW_006921671.1:282911-290259 GCF_000298275.1 Orycteropus afer afer
ATGTGTTCTGGGTCTGTATCCTGCTCCCTTGTTTCTACCACTTTATCTTGCTTCTTTGTGTGGACTGTAATGGTCTTTTGTCTCTGAGACATTGTGCTATTGTTGTATTTAGATCTCTGTTAACTGTGAAGAGCAGCTAAAGGTGAGTCAGGCTCTACTTGGTGGTTGTTTATCATTGGCCTGTTGGAGAAGGAAGTGGTGGCTCTCACTCAGTAACTGAAGCTGCAGGAAGTGTGGGTGTGGTTGTGTCATACAGGGACTGTTGCTGTCTCCCACTCAGTTAGACAAAAATAACAATTGAATAACCATCAAAAAAGTAAAAGCAAGTCAAGAAAAAAAACACACTGTGTAATCACACAGGAACAGTAACAAAAAAAGATAAAAGGGGGAAAAAAAACCCTCAAAATCTGGGGAGAGAGCAATAAGGGAAAAAAGATAGAGGAGGAGAATAACGCAGAAAAAAAAAATGGGGAAAATGCAACAAGTAAAACAACGAACAGGGTTAACCACAGGAAAGAAAAAAAAAATTGGAAACAGGAACAGAGAAAAGAAAAAAAGCTGAAAACTAGAACCTGGGAAGGGAAGAATAAAGAATAATAATTAAAAGGACAAATGTAATAATAATAGTAGTAGTTTTGAAACAGACAAAAACAAACAAACTAAAAAAAATAATAAAGAAAAATAAAATCAGGGCAGGGCACCCAGGCTCTGTCCAAGCACACAGACTAGGATGGGATTCCTGCTGATGTAGAAGGTAGATGGGAGTGAGGGATAGCCGCACCTCCATTCACCAAGAGTGTGTGGAATATGAGAGTAACAGGGGAAACATCGCACCTTTCCAGTCGTCCGTGTCCAGAATATCCTTTTACTTCTTGCCAAGTGGAGCCTGTTCTCAAGTCCCTGGAAACTGGGAGAATGCTGTTGCTTTAAATATCCAAAATGGTCAACCCGCTTGTAAACATTCAAGTTTAGTTTGCTTCTGTATCTTTCCCTTCGAAGCTCAGAGGTCTAGGATTATCTTCTATATCTATGTAATTTGTTCCCTTTTTCTTTGTTGAAGAGAGTCTGTGCAGTCTTTCTGCCTATTCTGCCATTTTTGGTATGGCCTCTTTAGACAACATGACTGTTCTGGTTACCTAGTGCCACTCTGACAAGAATATACCAAAAATGGGATGGCCGTAACAAACAGGAGTTTATTCTTACAATTAGAAGACTTTAAGTCTGAGTTCCAAGTGCAAGTTCTAGGGGTTGACTGAAAGCTTCTCAGCCTTGGGCTTTATCTCTGCCTCCTTCTCCCAGCCCACTGGAGCCAGAGGCTTTTCTTAACTCAGACAGCTGCTGGCTGCTGAGGCTGACAAGCCCAAGGTTGACAAGTAGAAAGACACAGTCTCGATGTTGCCAAACCACATGGCAGGCCATTCATTCAAGCCCATTGAAGGTCTGAAGGTCAGCAGAGCATGGCTGGCTGCTGAACAATGACACAGCTACATGCAGGGTTCAAGCATGCCATAAGCTAGAGACCATTCCCAAAGCTGTTTCATATGTATGGGAAGTTGACCACCCAAAGGCACTCAGCTATTCACAGTAGATTCCAACATGGAGTTGATTACCAGTCTCATCATGGGGAAATCTATATCCAGCTGCCCAGCCACTCATCCAGGGCCAGCCAAGTTGACATACAAACTTAATCACCACAGTGACCAAAGTAGCTGAGGCAAAGTCTGCTCGTTCTTACTTCCAAGGAGCATTCCAGCTGCACTTCTTCCAGGACATGTTTGTTTGTTCTCTGGCAGTCCATGGTACTTCCAGTATTTTTCTTCAACATCACTACTCAAAGGCATCAACTCTTTTCAGTCTTCCTTCTTCATTGTCCAGCTTTCACATGCATATAAGGCAATTGAAAATGCCATGACTTGGGTTAGATGCACTTTAGTCTTCAAAGAGACATCTTTGCTCTTCAGCACTGTAAAGAGGCCTTAAGAAAGGATACAATAGTTTTTTTTGCTGTTGTTCATGAAGCATGGATTATGTGATAGCTACACTAAATAAAGCTGAAGTACCAGACCTACATTCATATATTGTAAAAAGTATCCAAAGGCTTAAGAAACTAGCATGTTAGAGCAGATTTACCCATTTAGACCTACAGAATCACACATGGAGTGTCCAAAGGATATACATTTTACCAAAACATGGAGGAACCATTTTGTGAAAGGAGCCTCAGCAACCTTGAAGACTGTTGTGATTGTTTTTTCACCTAAGTCAGATTTGACAGTGGGAATTATTCTAACTTGATTAAGACACCAAACTACAATGGGAACAATTGGACCTTGTAGTGGCAGCACTTAATTGACAAAGACAATTGAGTGTGGTTACCATGATGGACAGTATAGTCAAAGCAGTAATCAGAATAGACTGACTCATATAGACTTATGATGTGGGCCATTTTGGCATCATGTCTCTGGGAGTGGAATAGGTAAGATGTAAATATTCGCTTGACATGTACAAGTGGAAGAATTCTTGGTTAGTGAATGGCAGTCTAACTTGAATTGCCAGTATAGGAAGTCATGGCCCCTCAATCAATTCCCAGACTTGAGCCAGTTTACAGATCCACAACCCCTTGAATGAAGAGGAGTCTGGGTTCCCTTGAGGGACCAAAAATTTATACTGTTAATCTTTCTCACAACCTTCCCCAAAGGAATCCAAAGCTTTTTATGAGAGTGACTTCTAATCAGGGAAAAGGAAATAATCAGATTGTTGAGGGAGTACTAGCTCTGAATTGACATTAATTCTAAGAGACCCATATCATCACTGTGACCCACCAGTCAGAGTAGGGATATACATATATGGAGTTCAGGTTATTAATGGGTCTTATGGTGATGTTCCCAGTTCAAGAATGAGTAATTGGAGTAGATATACTCAGCAGCTTGCAGAACCTTGCTTGGAAGAATACTAGAGGGATTGCAGAGATTAGTGCCACCACTTGTTGTTGTTGTTATATGTCAGACTGGAAAGGGTGATGATTCCCACCACATGCCCATTTAACTTACTTATTTGGCTTGTGCAAAAAGCAGATGGATGTTGGAAAATAGCAGTGAATTATCATAAATTAACCAGGTGGTGACTCTAATTGCAGCTGATGTTCCAGATGTGGTTTCATTGGTTGAGAATTTTAACACATCTCCAAATACCTGTTATGTAGCTATTGATCTGGCCGATGCCTTTTTCTCTATTCCACTTTCAAGGGATCTCCAGAAGCAGTTAGCCTTTGTCTAGCAAGACCAGACATACACTTCTATCATCTTATATCAGGGATATATGAACTCTGTAGCATTGTCATAATTCAGTTTTCAGGGAGCTTGACTGACTTTCCCTTCCACAAGAGGTCATACTGGTCCATTACATTGATGGCATTATGCTTATTTGGCCTTGTAAGGAAGAAGTATCAGTGACTCTAGGCTTATTTATAAGAGATTTGTATGATAGAGAGTAGAATATTAAAATTCAGTCACAATTTACCTCACTGAAATTTCTAGGGGTCCAGTGGTATGGGATATATTGAGATATTCCTTCTAAAGTGAAGGATAAGTTATTTCATCTGGTCCTTCTCACAACTACAAAAGGAGGTACAATACCTGATGACCCTCTGGATTTTGGAGACAACATATCTCTTTTTTTGGTTGTGCTATTCCAGGCTATTTATTGAGTGACTTGAAAAGCTGCTAGTGTTAAGTGAGACAAAGAACACAGAAGTCTTGGCAAGAAGTTCAGGCTGTTGTCCAAGCCACTCTGCCATTTTGTTCATATGATCTGGCTGATCCAATGATGCTTGAAGTGTCATGGGCAGATAGAGATGCTGTTTGGAGTCTTTGGCAGACTCCTATTTGTGAGTCACAGCTCAGACTCTTTAGATTTTGGAGTAAAGCCCTATCATCCTCTGAAAATAACTACTCTCTTTTTGAGAAATGGATTTGGCTACTGGGCCTTAGCAGAGACTGAACATGTAACTATGGACCACTAAATCACAATGAAGCCTGAGCTGCCTGTTATAAACTGGGTGTTGTCTGACCCACAGCATCATAAAGTTGGACATGCACAGAATCGCTCCATCATTAAATGAACGTAGTATATACAATATTGGGCTTGGGCAGGACCTGAGGGCACAAGTAAGTTGCATGAGGAAATGGCCCAAACACCCATTAGCTCCACTTCTGCCACATTACTTTCAGTCTCCCAGTTGTCCTCTATGTCCTCATGGGGAATTCCTTGTTATCATTTCATTGGACTATAATTATTATAAATATTTTTCCTTATATGTGTGTATGAAATATTTTGTTTCCTTCAATTATAAAATATAAGATGCAAATGAAAGTATTGCCTTTTACCATTAGTTGCACTCGACTCGACGGCACATAACAACAAAAATGACTTTGCAATGTCTTTATTTAGACATTGTATATGGTTTAAGGAGGAGCTCTGGTAGCATAGTGCCTAAGGCACTTGACTGCTAACCAGAAGGCTGGTGGTTCAAACCCAACAGCCACCCCTTGGATGGAAGATGGAGCAATCTACTTCCATAGTGATACTGCCTCTGAAACCCAAGGAGAGGTCACTTTGAGTCGGGTCTGACTTGATGGCACATAACAACAACATGTATATACGTGTGTGTGTGGTGTTGTTGTTAGATGCTGTTGAATTTGTTTCAACTCTAGTGATCCTACGTACAACAGAATGAAACACTGCTCATTCCTGTGCCAGTCTCACAATCCTTGCTATACCTGAGCTCACTGTTGCAGCCATTGTGTCAATTCATCTTGTTGAACACCTTCCTATTTTTCGTTGACCCTCCACTTTACCAAGCATGATATCCTTCTCCAGGGAATGGTGCCTTCTGACAACATGACCAAAGTAGGGAGATGAAGTCTGGCCATTCTTGCTTCCAAGGAGCATTCCAGCTGCACTTTTTCTAAGAGAGATTTGCTCATTCTTGTGGCACTTCATAGTTCTTTCAGTATTCTTCGGCAGCACCACAACTCAAATGCATCAACTCTTCTTCCATATTCCTTATTCATTGTCCAGCTCTCAAATGCATATGAGGCTATTGAAAATATCATGACTTGGTTTAGGCACACCTTAGTCTTCAGAGAGACATCTTTGCTCTTCAGCCCTTGAATGAGGTATTTTGCAGCAGATTTGCCTAGTGCCATATGACATTTGATTTCTTGACTGCTGCTTCCACTGGTGTTGATTGTGGATCCAAGTAATATGAAATCTTTGACAACTTCAATCTTTTCTCCATTTATCATGATTCTACTTATTGGTCCAGTTGTGAGGATCATTGTTTCCTTTATGTTAAGATGTTATCCATACTGCAGACTGTAGTGTTCAATCGTCATCAGTAAGTGTGTCAAGTCATCCTCACTTTCAACAAGAAAAGTTGTGTCATCCGCATATCACAGGCTGTTAATGAGCCATCCTCCAATCCTGATGCCATGTTCTTCTTCATATAGTCCAGTTTCTCTGATTATTTGCTCATTATACAGATTGAATAAATATGGTGAAAGTATATTGATGTCTGGCAAAGCTCACTTTCTTGCTCTGGATCCAGCATTCAGCTCATCATCATCTGCTATTCTTTTCTTGGAATTGTCAACTTCCTGAGCTCTGGTGGCATGGTGCCTAACACATTTGACTGCTAACCAGAAGACTAGCAGTTTAAAACCACCAGCCACTCCTTGGAAGGAAGACTGGGCAATCTACTTCTGTAGAGATACTGCCTCAGAAACTCAAGGAGGGGTCACTATGAGTGGAAACTACTCGACAGCAATGAGGAGGCTGATTATAAGCCAAAAGCCCAGTAATGGAAGAGAATATGTTTTTTCTAACTTTACCAAAACTTGGTATAATGAATTTTCTTAATTTTACCCATTTCATTTAAGTTTCAACAGTTCCTCTGTTATGAACTGCTTGTTCTAATGCTATTTCCATGTTCCTTTAGGTTGTTTGTCTTTTCTTATGGATTTCAGGAGTACTCTACACATAATCTAAGATGATCTAGTGTTGTAGTGGTTAAGGCATTTGGCTGTTAACCAAAAAGTCAATGGTTCAAACCCACCAGCAGCTCAACAGAAGAAAAATGGGACAACTTGCTACACTAAAGTTTTTTAGCCTTAGAAACCCAATGGGGGTGACTATGAGTTATAATTGCTTGATGGCAGTGAGTTTGATTTGTTGGTTTTACATAATCTGTACAGGATCTTCATTGATTGTATGTATTTCAGTTATTTTTCTCAGTTTGTGGTCTACATTTTCACTCTCTTAATAGTGTCTACAGAAGGGACTATTCTCTGGAGAAGGATATCATGTTTGATAATGTAGAGGACCAGTGAAAAGGGGGAAGACCCTCAAGATGAATTGACACAGTGGTTACAACCATGGGCTCAATTATAGCAAGGATTCTGAGGATGGTGCAGGATTGGGCAGTGTTTCATTCTGTTGTACATAGGGTGACTATGAGTCAGAGCCAACTCAAGGACACCTAACAACAATAGTGTCTTCAGATAAACAGAAACACCTTAAAATACCTTGATTCATGGTTACTGAGATTTTCCCCAACTACAGTTCATTCCTCCAGTAAATGAAAATATTTTATTTTATTAATTTTTAGAAGCTTTCCTGGTATATCTTTGCATCAATTCTATTCCTTTGCCCTTCCAATGTGTTATCTATTTCTGACAATTTAGTATTAATCTTCTGAATTTCTATCTGTAAATTTAGAATCATTTCTAATTTTTCATTATTTTGTCATTTTGTTCTTGTATTTTCTTCCAAAATTCTTCTAGGGTTTTCTTTGGTTTGTTTCTCAGTGCTTTGAAGATACCTAAATATAACTCTTTTGAATTCCTTATCAAAGAATTCCAATGCTGCTTGTTCCTCAGGGACGTGTTCTGGGTCTGTATCCTGCTCCCTTTTTTTCTACCACTTTATCTTGCTTCTTTGTGTGGACTGTTATGGTCTGTTGTCTCCGAGACATTGTGGTGATGTATTTTGATCTCTGTTAACTGTTTGTGAAGAGCAGTCTAGGGTGATTCAGGCTCTTTTTGGTGGTTTATTATCATTGGCCCATTGGTGGAGAAGGAGGTGGTGGTAAGTGAAGTTGTAGGAGGTGTGGGTGTAGTTGTGTCTTATGGGGACTGTTGCTGTCTCCCACTCAGTTAGACAAAAATTAAAATTGAATAATCATCAAAAAACTAAAAGCACATGGACAAAAAACACACCATCTAATCACACAGGAACAGTAACCAAAAAAGGGAAAAAGAAGAAGAAAAAAACAAGAAAACCTGCAATATCT
>NW_006921671.1:291414-306289 GCF_000298275.1 Orycteropus afer afer
TCTGAGGCAGTATCACTATGGAAGTAGATTGCCCCATCTTCCTTCCAAGGAGTGGCTGGTGGGTTTGAACCACCAGCCTTCTGGTTAGCCTTAGGCCCTATGCTACCAGAGCTCCCTGAATCAAAACTAAGAGTTATTATTTCCATGTTGTGGTTATTGGTGTTGATGGTTGCCATCAAGTCATTTCTGACTCATTGCAACACCATGGGTACAAAGTAGAACTGCTCAATAGTATTGTCAAAGCTGTGACCTTTCAGAAACAGATTACTAGGCCTATCTTCTGAGATGCCTATGAGTGAGCTTGAACTACCAACCTTTCTACTAGTAGGAAAAATAAAGTTTGCCATAAACTCAATTAAGACTTGTGGTGATGCCCATTGATTTCCAAGGTTTTAACTCTTCATAGAAGTCAATTGCTTCATCTTCCACCCATTGAGCCTCTGGTGGATTTGAACCATCAAGCTTCTGGTTAGCAGACAAATGCCTTATTCACTATGCCATCAGAGCTCGTTAACTAGTAGAAAAGTGCTTATTAAATTTATCTTGAACCATTTATAGAGAAGACATTAATCTTCACTGCAATTTCAATTTTTTTAACAAATCAAGTGATTGTATATATGTGTAACTGTTTTTGGTCTCTTTATTCTGTTTGGCCTATTTGTTTCTGTTTGTATCAAGTTGTCTAAATTACTATATCTCATAAGTCTTAACATCTCATAGTGTGAGTCCTCCAACTTATTCATTCATTAACTAAGGCAAAATGTTAAACAGATGGAACAGTAATTAGGCATATATCTCATTTGATTTTGAACTTTCAGAGTTTTAACATCAAATTAGCACTGGAGGTAAAATATATTTGAAAATTAAAATGGCATTACTTGGCAGTATGGCAGACAAGTGAGTAAAATACTTCCCAGTTCAGCTTACTTAAAAAATACTGAGTAAAATGATTACAGTACTTTTACTGCATTTTTGAGCAATTAAGAACCTTTATGAATTACTCAAAGGCCAGGAATGACAATGAAGAAGTTACAATGACTAGCATACTGTGATTGAAGGAAAAAAGTAAAAACTAGTTCTCGGGATCATATTTGCCACGGGAGTTTTTCTCTTTACCTGCATCTTAGCACTAGGACCCTTGATCTACAGGACAACTGAAGAAAAAGGAGACAAAGCCTGGGAAGAAACTAAAAAGGATTTCTAATTTGAGACACTCCTGCATCTTAGCACTAGGACCCTTGATCTACAGGACAACTGAAGAAAAAGGAGACAAAGCCTGGGAAGAAACTAAAAAGGATTTCTAATTTGAGACACTCCTCCATAAAGACAGTATTTTGAAGATAATATCTCAATGGGTAAACTAGTAAAAATGAATACTAAAGCCAATCCAAATAATATGTCAGTGTAGATATTTGACTGTCTCTGCTTTGGCTTCTGGGAGATCTGAAAATAAAACAATTTTTCCAGAGAATTCCTGAACACAAATCTATAATAAACTGGGTTCAATCAATATTGGATTTTACCCAAGCCTCCAAGAAAAAAAATAGTTTAAAGGAATTCAAATATGTTCATGAATTCTATATACAATGTATACCTTTATATAAAATAAAACAAAATATTTGTAAGTGTACATTTATTCTGCTTTTGACAAAATTTACACTGTGAAGCCACCACAATAACCACTGGATATTTTCAACCTTAAATTTCTTTTATGTCACTTTTCCAGCAACTCCTCTCCTTGACCACTACTTTCTGTCAACATGTGTTAGTTTTAACTACTGTATAAATGCAGACACATTGAATCATAGAGTGAGCACTAATCTTTTTATGGCCTCTTTTAATCAGTCTTTTTGAGATTCATCCATGTCAGTAAGTGTATGTCATTGGTTGTTTTATTTTATCAAATTGTATTCTGTTTTATAGATATATCTCAACTTATCTATTTGCCTATTGAGAGAAGTTCATGTGCAAGTCTTCTGTGAATATATATATTCATTTCTTTGAGGTAAATTATTTTAACAGTATAATTGCTAAGTCAAATATTAAGCATATGTTCGTCCTTGCTAGAAACTGCTTTACAAAGTGGTAAATTTTGTAAATATTTTTAACAATCTTTGTAGAAATGTATTAGAGTTCCAGTAGTTCTATTTCTTTTTTTTTTTGTTAGCGCTTTGGAGGAGACTTTTTTTTTTTTTTTAACTTTTAGCCACTTTTTAATGCTGTAGCATTGAAATTTTAATTTGCACTTCCATGATAATTATTGACATCGAGTATCTTTCCATGCGCTTGGGGTGTGTGTGTGTGTGTGTGTGTGTGTATGACTGTATGATAGATAAAGTTGTGTGTCATCTTGGCTATGCTGTGGTTCTCAGTGGTTTAGCAATTATGATGTAGTCATCCCTCAGGATGACATATAACATAATGTGAACACCTCAATGATGAGATCTACTTTGAGTAGCTAATCAGTTGAAAGGCTGTTTTCTTGAGGGTGTGGCCTGCTTCTAGTATGTCCTAGAAATTCTCTCTGGCTTTATACTCAATCTGGTACCTGAATCTGGCTCATCATCATCTGGCTTGTGGTTCTTGAGTTTAAATTTATAATCTACCATATTGTCTACTGATCTCAGGATGGTTGCCGTTGTAGCCTGTGAGCCAACATCTTACCATCTTACCTGCCAGTCTTGAATTTGTCAGCCTCTGCAGCCTGCAACCTACTATATTGCCTGCTGACCTTGGGTTCATCAGCCCCTACAGCTACATGAGTCATGGAAATCCTGATGTCTGATCCTTGGATATAGAATTTGCCAGGCTCTACAACTGCATAAGCAGTTTCCTTGAGATAAATCTGTCTTTCTGTCTGTCTGTCTCTCTCTCTCTCTCTATGTATATATACATATATATAGGATCTCTGGTAGCATAATGCCTAAGGCACTTGACTGCTAACCAGAAGGCTGGTGGTTCAAATCCACCAGCCACTACTTGGAAGGAAGGTTGGGCAATCCTACTTCCATAGTGATACTGCCTCGGAAACCCAAGGAGGGGTCTCTATGAGTTGGGGCCAACTCAACGGCAAATAACAACAACAACAACAACACACACACACACACACACACACATATAAGTTTCACTGTTTTCCTCCTCTAGAGAACCAAACTGTCTAAGACAGTCTCTAAATGTCGCTTCAAGTCTCTTGCCCTTTTTCATTGAATGTTTGTTTCCTAGGCATTGGATCGAGTAACTATCATTGTTTATATATTCTGAATACAACTTCTTTAGAAATACACCTATTGTCACTTTTTTTCTACCAGACACTTTCATTTCAAATTACTTTTATTCCCTTATTTGTATCTTTCAAAGACCCAAATATATTCATCTCGATGGAATCAAATTTATATATTTTTGTGGTTAAATCTTTTTATCCAAAGCAAAAAATCCTGGCTACCTCAACATCATAAAAGTTGTCTGCTTTATTGTTTTGTAGAGGTTTTATCATTTAGATTTATAATCCATTTCAAATTAACTTTTTTGTATGGTATGAGGCAATGGTTGAGGTTTATGTTTTTTAATTTGAATATCCACCTCTTCCAGTACAGTTAGTAGAAAAGATTTTGCTTTTTTCACTGGATTGTCTAGACACCTTTGTTGAAGAATCTATTAACCATGAATACATAGGTGTATTTTTAGTCCACTGATTTATATAGATAGATAGATAGATAGATAGATAGATAGATACCCTCAAGACTTTGTCTTAGTAACAATGACATTAGAGTAAATGTGAAAATCTGAAATCTGATATTGTAATTCCTCTAAACATACTCTTTATAGTTCAAAATTATTTGGACATTTCTAGTATCTGGCTACTCTGTACATATTTTAAGTCAGTTCATCAACTACTACAAAAAATACCTTCTGAGATTTTTATTGATATTTCATTGATTGTATACATTATTGAGGGGAAGTGTATTTTTGTATATATAATTTGTATTTTGTGACCTAGCTGAATTTATTTATCAGTTCTGTGATTTGTAACTCTCCCAAAATACTTTATGTATCTGATCACAAAGTCTACAAATAAATACAGTTTTACATTTTTCCAGTCTGGAGAAAACCTACTGCTACATTATTATTCTATTCTATAATATTATTATTATTATTATTCAACATATATATAGATGTGTGTGTATATATATAAGTGTGTCTGTATATGTATCTATATAAAGTTAAACAAGAAAAACTGAATAATATATTAATCAAATGTATATACTTGTGCTGAAAACTTATAGAGAAAAATTATGTGGATGAATAATCCAGAATTAAGAATTGTGGTTTACTTCTGGGAAGAAGAATGGGCAGTGTAATCAGTGAATACACATGACTTTATCTGTACTGCTCTATTTTGTAAGTTGAGTCATGAGTATTTTGGTCATTATTTTGTTTTACTTTATTGTGTAACATCTACATACATATAAAGTATAATCTTTTGCACATATAATATTATTCAAATGAGAAAGTTTAAACATGAATTAAAAAAACATAAAAACTCCCTTATATTTTTTACATAATTTAATTAATTTTGACATTCTTATTTCATAGAAAATTCTAGCTATAAATATGGTGATTTTATTTCTTGAAAATGTTAAAAGCCACTTGAAAAGATGTACTTGTTCCTTTGTTGAAAATAAAAAGCCTGCCAGATCAAATAAATTTGAATATTTTCAACTATATTGGTATTAAACATTTCCCTTTCGTACTAATATGTAAAGTTGTTCTAAATCTGCTGTCATGAACATGCCATTTGAGCTAATTACTTTAGAGTAAATGCAGCTCTTAAATAATTGTTAAACTTTGGTAAATGCTTTCAATAATTGACTTCGTTTTCATAAGCAAAAATTGTGTTATTAAATCTAAATTAAATGCACATTTGAGACACTTAACTTAAAAGTCTTAACATAAGAAGCATTTTAATAATGTAATTAAAACAACTTATATAACTGATGCCAAAAATATTTCAAACATTGTATTCAGAATATTCTACACATTTTTTTCATCTAAAATTTTTAAATATTTTTATGTCTATTTTGTCATTTATAATAAATATATTTTCCTACTTATTGATATCACCTAAAGTAAAATTATTATTTTTCCTAAGAAACAAATCTCCAACTCCCTAACCTATAGTAAATAGAGATAGAAAGGATTATTTTAGAAGTGATGTAGATACATATCAGAGAAGAAATATCAAAATAATGCAAACCAATTGATACGTCTAAATGTTAAATAATTCATAATTAAAATTCATTGGTAATGTTTTCAAAAAGTTTCTACTCTTCAAATTTGTATATGTATTATCCAATTGGGAAGTTTACACAATGATTAGGGGTTCAGCTGCTAAGTGTTTCAAACCCACCTACAGCCTCAAGAGAGAATAAAAACCTGGCGATCTGTTCCCATGAAGATCACAGCATAGGAAATCCTATGAGGCAGTTTTACAATCTACTTCCTTAGTGACACCACCTCGGAAAACCAAGGAGGGGTCGCTATGAGTCGGTCCGACTCAACGGCACGTAACAGCAACAACAACATAGAGTCACTACTGAAGGAAGATTGGGCAATCTACTGCAGTAATGATACTGCCTCTGAAACGCCAGCAATGCTTGAGGGATTTACACTAACCAATGAGGGGTCACTATGAGCCTGTCCTACTGGAGGGCACATAACAACAACAACAACATAGAGTCACTGTGAGTCAGAATCAACTGGGCAGCACACAAGAACAATGTACAGTTTTAGTTACCCTAAAAAATATATATTGTTTACCTCTTATTGTCTGTGTATATATGAAAATATATAGCATTCATTTATCTTTCTTTACTGTGGTAAGTATACATAAGACAAAATTTTTACTATGTCAACATTGTGTCACAAGTAAAATTCAATGACATTAATTGTGTTCATTACATTATGCACCTTTATCAATATCTGTTTCCAAATTTTCCATCACCATTAACAGAAATACAATGCCTCCTAAGCAATGAATTTCCCATCCCTGTCTCTTCCCCCTCCCCCTGGTAACCACTAATAAATCTTGGGATCTATACCAAAACCTGTTCTTGATGTTTTATATAAATGTTGTTGTTGTTATGTGCCCTCGAGTCGGCCCGACTCATAGCGACCCCTCCTTGGGTTTCTGAGGCAGTATCACTACGGAAGTAGGATTGTCCAACCTTCCTTCCGAGGAGTGGCTGGTGTGTTTGAACCGCCAGCCATAGGATCATATAAAATTTGTCCTTTTGTGGCTGACTTATTTCACTCAACATAATATTTTCAAGATTCAACTTTGGTGTAATGTGTATCAAGATTTCATTTCTCTTTGTGGCATAGTAATATTCTGTTGTACGTATATATATTCCACATTTTTTAAATCCATTCATACATTGGTGAATATATAAGCTGTTTCCACCTTTTGGCTATTGGGAGTAGTACTGCAATAAACAATGGTGTATAATAATCTGTTCAAGAATACATGCTTTCAAGTCTCTTGGATATAAACCTAGAAGTGAAATTGCTGCATCAGAAGGTATTTATATGTTTAAATTGTTGAGAAACTGCCAAACTATTTTCTGTAGTAAGAACTCTGGTGGTGCAGTGGTTAAAGCATTTGACAGCTGACCTAAAGGCTGGTGGTTCAAATCCACCAGCCACTCCATGGGGAAAAGATGAGGCTGTCTACTTCCTTAAAGATTTACAGCCTTGGAAACCTATAAAACTTGTACAAAAAA
Organism: Orycteropus afer afer; assembly: GCF_000298275.1. Classification (NCBI taxonomy): domain Eukaryota; kingdom Metazoa; phylum Chordata; class Mammalia; order Tubulidentata; family Orycteropodidae; genus Orycteropus; species Orycteropus afer. The sequence goes on from NW_006921671.1 coordinate 298,194, forward strand.
AAAAGAAAGAAAAAAAGAAAAACTGTACATTGTTCTTGTTGAAACTTAGGGGCAGTTCTACTCTGTCCTATAGGGTTGCTGTGAGTCGGAATCAACTCAGTGGCAGTGGGTTTGGTGTGGTTTATTTTTGATAGTAGCTGTAACATTTTACATTCCCACCATCAATACATGATGGATTTACCCTCTCCTTGTCCTCATGAACACATCATATTTTCTAATTTTTCATAATAGCCATCTTTGTGGATAGTATATGATATTTCATTGTGGTTTTGACTTGCATTTCCCTTATGACTGACAACATTGAGCATCTTTTCACGTGTATGCTAGCCATTTGTAAGTCTTTGGAGAAATTTTTATTCAAGTTCTTTTCCTAGTTTTTGATTGGATAGTCTTCCTGTCGTAAGTTGTGAGTTCTTTATGTATTCTGGATTTTAAACTCTTATTAGGTGCATAGCTCCCAGTATTTTCTTCCATTCTGTACATTGTCTCTTGACTTGGCAAAATCTTTTGATGCACAAATATTTTTCATTTTGATAAAGCCCTAATTATTTATATTTTCTTTTGTTGTTCATGCTTTTGGTAACATATTTAAGAATCCACTGTCAAAAACAAAATGCTTGAGTTTTACCCCTATGTGTTCTAAAACTTTTATGGGTTTAGATCTTATATGTAGGGTATTGATTGCTTTTGAGTTACTTTTTGTACATGATGTTAGATATTGTTATAAATTTATTCTTCTTCATGTGGAGATCCAGTTATCCCAGAATCATTTACTGAAAAGGTTTCAGTTGGTTTAGCATCATTGTAAAAATATCAATTGACCATAAATCTATGAGTTTAATTCTGAATTCTTAATTCTATTTGATTGGCCTTTATGTATATCTTTATATGAGTACCAACCACATAGTTTGATTACAGTAACTTTATAGTATGTTTTGAAATCAGGAAATGTGAGTCCTACTTTGTTCTCTTTTTCTTCAAGGTTGTTCTGGTTATATAGGGGTCCTTACAATTTCTTAGGAATATGGAAATTGGTTTTTCCATTTCTGAAAAAGATATTGTTGGAATTTTGATAGTGATTGTGTTGAATCTAGAGATATTTTGGGTAGCATTGACACCTTAACAGTAATAAGTATTCTAATCCAAGAATATGAGACTTTTTTTTTCCATTTGAGCCTGCAAAAGACCTCATTAAAGTGCTAAAAAGCAAAAATGTCACATTGAGGACTAAGATGGACCTGACCCAAGCCACGGTATTTTCAGTCACTTCATGTGCCTGCAAAAGCTGAAAAATGAATAAGGAACACTGAAGAAGAATTAATGAACAAATCTGTCTTGGAAGAAGTACAGCCAGAATGCTCCTTAGAACTGAAGATGTAGAGTCTTTGTCTCATATATTTTAAGACACATTATCAGGAGAGACTAGTCCCTAGAGAAAAACATCATGATGGGTAAAGTAGATTCCAGGACCTGATGTAGGGTAATGGATCATTTCCAGGACTGTAGAAAGTGATATACATTCAAAGGGATGTGATTGCCTGTCATCTTTGAGCTGGGCACCATTATTTCCGACTCTGTCAGTCAAGAGATTTGGTTGTTATGCAATACACATGCTCCCCTTGTTTTCTCAGAGGAGATTAAGATTCTAGCAAGGAGATGACACACAATTTTTTTTTTTTTCCCATTCTGTTCAGTAGTCTAGTTAACCCACATTCTACAAGGTTGGGTCCATTCCAGTTTTGCTTTTTGGCTATGACTGAACCAGGAAGAACCAATATGAAGCCTTGCTAATTGCAGTTTCCCTTGTGATTTCTTCTTTGATCCAACAGTTGTCCAATAGTGAATGTAAAATTTTCACATTTTTGGGAAATTCCTAATGTTCTTTGCATTATTAATTTCTAATTTCATTTTATTGTAGTTAGCAAAGATACTTTAAATCTTTTTAAATTTATTAAAACCATTTGTGACCTAACAAGTTCTACCTTTAAGACTGATTCACGTGCACTAGAAGAGAATATGTAGTCTGCTGTTGTTGGTTAGAGTGTTCAATATATGTCTGTTAGGTCTAGAAAGCTTATAATGTTGTTCACATTCTCTGTTTTCTTTTTGATCTGCACTCTATATATTTTATCCATTATCAAAAGTTGTGTATTGAAGTTTCAATTATTATCTAAAAATGCCTATTTCTCTTTTCAATTCTGTCAATGTTTGCTTCTATTCTTCTCAGCAATTCACCTAGAATTACAATTAAGTTAAAAAAAAGAAAAAAACTTCACTGCTATAGAGTCCATTCTGACTCATAGGGACCCCTCCTTTGGTTTCCGAGCCAGTATCTCTAAGGAAGTAGACTGCCTAGTCTTCTTTCTGAGGAGCAGTTGGTAGGTTTGAACCACCAGCCTTCTGGTTAGCAGTCAAATGCCTTAGGCATTATGCCACCAGAGCTCCTAATTAAATAAATAGTTACATGAAAAGAAACCACATACTATTTATCAGTAGTAGTTTCCACTACCCTACTTCCAAAGCAATTACTTAAACTCCTCATCAAACAAGAAATATTTTAAGCCTTATAAATTATTCCTGTAAATGGTGAGATCTGTACATTCATATATGTGTATTTATATATACATATAGGAAGGTTAGGCAATCTACTTCCCTGGTGATACCACATTGGAAACCCAAGGAGGTGTAGCTATGAGTCCTATCCAAAGGCAGAGAGTTAAGTTTTGAGTTTATAGGTATAAACAGGCTACATTGAATAATAAAATCTAGTTATCAGATGTCTAACTATCAGACAAAATAGATTGGCAATAAGATTTTGATGTTATTTAAAGAACTTGAGTTAGGAAATCAGAACACCTGCATTCAAATCCCAAGTCATTCACTAGTTATTAGCTCTTTGGAATTTATAATTTGCACTCCCTTACAGAAAGGAAATATTAGGTTTATGGCTAGCTTGAGTTAATTCCAATAAGTTACTTTCGGTCATATCTATATGGACATATAGAATAAATATGAAATATGAGAAAGATTAAAAAACCTCCAACTGTTATTTCTAGTCAATGTTGAGCATTTATGAAAAGGAATGTGAATGATGTTTCACCCATAATCTGATTAAATACATAGGAATAGAACCAACTATCTTCTTGTTTTAGAACTGAGCCAACTTAATGGATGGTGGTATAGTTTCTAAGGCATTTGACTGCTAACCAGAAGGTTGATGGTTCAAACTCACCAGCCACTCCTGGGAAGGAAGGTGGGGCAATCTACTTCCATAGTGATATCGCCTCAAAACCCAAGGAGCAGTCCCTGTGAGTCAGAAATGACTTAATGGCAGTGTGTTTTGTTTTGTTTTGATTTGGTTACAACTAATGTCATTTTATACCTTCTTTGCTCCCATACTTACTTAAGTTTCTTTCCTTTCTCCCTATCCTGAGTCATAAGCACATCATCATTTCACCCTCATGAGCCACAATCTCCTCCTCTTCTTCCATCACAATTTCTCATATGTTCTTAGAGCTGCTTTGACTTTTTTAAAACTTGGAAAAGGAGCCACAGTTAAGAAATGTTCAATTGATAAGTTTCTTAGTTCCTCTCTTGAAGGGATAGCAATTCTTTCTGAATATAATGATAATATATTGATGTGGTATATCTAATGTGGTATATTTAATGTGGCATATCTAATTTATTGTATTACCAAAAGTGATTGTGATATATGATTATTGCTACATTACTTATTAAATATAATTTTAATATACTTTAGAATCTTTCAACTAAACAGGTCCACATGTATCACTCTGTGTTTATTCTGTCTGAAGATTAATTAGCACACATAGTTTTCTATTTGATTTCTTTACTTATTTCAGTTTATCTTACATTTCTAAAATCTGTGTGTTTTACTTTTGTCTTCTTATATTTTTATCATTAATCACTAAGACTTTCTCTAATTTATGATTTTTCTGACTTTCACTCATCTTAAAAATTCATAGATGCACTGTTCTAGAATAAGGGGAAGGGGGTTATTCTATAAAAAATTATGTATATTCTGAAATTTAGTTTATAATTATAGTATCTATTTTTCCATAGAAAATGTAATCTATGTACACATTAGATGAATAAAAATAATCCAATAAAGAAGTGCTTTACAACAGTTTCCAAACTACGTTTTGAAGCTATTCGAATGTCTCCAGACTACTAGCTTTCCTCATAAGGTGGAAAATGGAAAGTTTGGTGAGAAGATAAGGCTTGCTATTCTCTTATTCTACTTCTTTACTGAGGAGCTTATTCCTTTATCTGTTTATGTTATTTGGACCTTTATATAAAACTTTATTTGATCAAAGTTTTCTACCATTTTAAAAATTTGAATGCACAGTGTTAGTGGATAAAAAAAGAGCTATATAAGCTTCAAAGTTATGGTGTCTTATTCTTCACCTATGGTCCCAGGTCCATAACCAATGCCTGCCACTATGCATGGCCATAGGCAGCAGTCATCTATGGAATTCTTGCACAGTGATGGGGACTCATTCCACTCTCAATTAGTCTAGAACAGCACTTGTTAACAAACTCCTGTTTTCATTTGTTTCATCTTTTGTTTTTAATTTGATAACCAAAAAAAGAAAAAAAAAAAAAAAAGTTACTGTTGAGTTGTTTCTGACTCATGACAACCCCATCTATTGCAGTGTAGGCTTTTTAATGGCTGTGAACTTTCAGAAGTAGATCACCAAGACTTTCTTCCAAGGCATCCTTGGGTAGGTTCAAATCACCAACCTTTATATCAGTAACTGAGTGCTTAACCATTTGAGTCATCCAGGGACTCCTTTTAATTTATGTTGTTGTTAGTAGTTGTCATTAACTTGGCTCCAACTCACGGTGACCCGGGTATAACAGAAGAAATTGACACAGTTCTGTACCATCCTCACAACTGTGGTATATTTGAGTCCATTGCTGCAGCTATTGTGTCAATCATCTCAAAGAGGTGTACCCTCACTTTGGCTGACCCTATATTTTAACAGGCATTATGTCCTTTTCTTGTGATTGGACTTTCCTGAAGATATATTCAAAGTAAGACAAAGTCTCTCCCTCCTTGCTTCTAAGAAATATTCTGAATGTACTTCCTCCAAAACTGATCTGTTTGTTCCTCTGACAGTTCACAGTATATTCAATCTTTTTCACCAACACCACAATGCAAATACATCTATATTTCTTCAGTCTTTCTCTTATGTTGTCCAGCTTCCCCACACATGTGAGGCAATTGAAAAGATCACAGCTTGAGTCAAGTGCACCCTAGTCATCAAAGTAACATCTTTTCTTTTTAATGTTTTAAAGAGGTCTTTTGCAGTAGGTTTTCCCAATGCAGTTACGTCTTTTGATTTCTTTACTGTTGGTTCAATGGGTATTGATTATTGATCCAAATAGAAGGAAATCATTGACAACATCAATCTCTTCCTCATTTATCACTATGTTGTTTATCAGACTAGTTGTGAGTTTTTGTTTCCTTTATGCTCAGGTGTAATCATATTGAAAGCTATAGTCTCTTACTTTCATCAATAAATGTTTCAGTTTATCCTCCCTTTTGGGAAATAAGGATGTGTCATCTGCCTATTGCAAATTGTTCATGAGTTTTTAATTCTATACTCAACTTCAAACAGAATTGGACTGCTACCATCATATTCTTACCATGTGCATCTCTTCCCTAGTCATAGTTGAGTGCAATAGGAATAAGCCCCTAGCCCAAAAGTGGGTCAATGAGATACTTTTTCCTGGAGTAAATTAAACTTACAGGTACATTTACATGAACATGCTTGTAGTAAGTATAGGAATATATGTACTAAGATTCAATGCTTTATTTATATGTGTATCCTTTTCAGGACCTTAGCTTAGTTGTGTGAGTTCTGCTTTGAACAGTTCAGGATGCAACATTCATATTCATGGGAGCTCTAGTGGAGTTCAGGTTGCAGCATTCATATTCATAGTCAGTTAGATTTCTGGAGTTATTATGACCAGATTCCAGCAGATGGCAGTAAAATATTTTATTTTTGAAAATGCAACCTGTTCTAACTAGCACAAGTTGCACAGAGTGGATCCTTACTACCAACATAATAGGGATTGATTAAAGAGAAATTGATAATTGGTCATTAAATCATGCATTACATGTCATGTCAGTGAAAACAACTGTGCATGATTATCATGCATGAAATACAGTGAATTATTCTGGATTTAATATTAACATTAGAGTGTGATGGCCTAAATTTTCTGAATTCCTTTTTAGTCCATTCTCCCTTGCCTTTGAAAGCCTGAAATCATACCTTGGCAAAATATTCTGAGAAGTGAGAAGCTGGCACATGTTGGCATGAATACCTAACATCCACACCATTTTCCTCTGACAAGTTATTAACAGAAATGTTTCACTGAAACTGATGAGCTTTGCTTTACTGAGGAAGTGTTTCCTGCCAAAATATTTCTTTCCTGTAACAGGGCCAAATGAAATGGTCGACTGGTGCTCTTGCTTCAATCTCCCTCATTTCCCATATTCATTTAGATGGAAAATTCACTTACTTAGCTTTAAAGGAAATCATTAAACATTTGCTAAGTGCTTATTTTGTTGTTTACCTTCTCCATTTCTTTTGCTAGTACCCTAGTTCCAGTTCTCAAGCCTATAATTATGTCTGACAATAATTTTTTAACTGCCCTCTCAATCTCTAGCTCTTCTACTTTTCATCCATTTAATCAACTGATAATAAGTTAATTTTTCTGATGTTATGTCTCATAACCATCAGTGGCTTGTCTCTCCTGTTTACTTTAGGGAGCTCTGGAGAAATATTTACACCTACTATTGTTAAAAGTTCACGTTTTGGTTTCCCCTTCCATATGTTTTGTTTTCTTACCATCTCTCTCTCCTTTCAAATAAATTCAAAAACTGTGTTGTCATTACCTCAATCTTCCCAAGAAACTTTCAAAGTACTTTTTATTAAATTCAAGTATGAAATATTTTTCTACTTTTAAATACAGCACATATAATGTAATCTTTAATATCTATTGACATGTTTTATCTATGACATTTGTATATAAATACTACCAGTATAGTTAATTACTTAATATGTTTCTTTTAGTCATGGTCTTTGTGACTCCCATCAGATGACTTGGTGGGGTGATACATATGTGAGGTGTTTCTGGCCCACCAACGGGATTAGAGAGATTGCTAATAAAATAAATAAGGTACATAGTACCCTTGTAAGGGTACTACCATGTGGATAAGGTGTATTAAACCCTAATGTGGGGATTGGTCAGTTTTGCTGTTCCACTAGGCTGAAAATGAGCCTTCCCAGAGTTAGAAACTGGGGGATCTCACTACAATCAAGGCAGAAGAGCCAAGAGTGGAGTGCATCCTTGGACCTGAGATCCTTGTGCTGAGATAGCACAGAGAGAGAGTGGAGACATAGTAGAGAGACAGAGGCAACAGAAGCAAAACAAAAAGACAAGCAAGATGCAAAGTGGCAGGCTTCCTAAACCACAGAGCAAGAAAGCTGAGCACCTTCAGACAGGAAGCTTGTTGGCAGAATGGCTGTTTAAATGGGCTCCTATCAAAAAAAAAAAACAAAAAAAAACCTCACTGCCATCCAGTGGGATCCAACTCATGGCAACCCCTCCTTGGGTTTCTGAAGTGGTATCACTATGGAGTTAGATTGCCCAATCTTCCTTCGAAGGAGTGGCTGGTGGCTTTGAACCACCAGCCCTCAGGTTAGCAGTCAAATGCCTTAGGCAGTATGCCACCAAAGGTCCTAGATATATCCATGCTATAGATATATGAATAAAAAACTAGTCAAAATTAGAGTGAAAATTCAGGTAGATCCATCCACAAAAACTTTGAGAAATAGGTGCTATATTTATAATTAAGAAAATAAATGACCTTCCTACGATAAGTTTATCATTTAAAAAAAGGGAAGAAAAAAACAATGGCAAATAGGAATTCTCTCTCTCTATATATATATGTTGTTGTTGTTGTTGTTATGTGCCGTCGAGTCAGCCCCGACTCATAGCGACCCCTCCTTGGGTTTCCGAGGCAGTGTCACTATGGAAGTAGGATTGCCCAACCTTCCTTC
>NW_006921671.1:306414-335375 GCF_000298275.1 Orycteropus afer afer
AAAACATTATGCTATAGAAAACAATTAAAACCACTCAAAAGGAAGAAGGTTGGGCAATCTACTTCCATAGTGATAATGTCTCGGAAACCCAAGGAGGTGTCACTATGAGTCGGGTTCGACTCGACGGCAAATAACCACATAGAAAACAATTAAAACCATAGTGTGATTTTATTCAAGTATTAGGGTTTAAGAATTCATTTGAACTTGATTCTTAGCACATTCATCTTTGAATGACACATTTAATGCAAGATTATGTTTCATTTTTCACAGGTCAAACTCAATGTTTGCTATTGCTGTGATTAATAATAAAATTATATTATAAATTTTCTTTACTTATTTCAATTATTACACTCAACCTATAAACACAGGTTAACAAACTTTTTTTAAAAAATGCAAAAATAAAATATAAACAGTTTTTAAATTCCCTCCAAATTCCTGGCTTAATAAGTAAGGTCTTTTTCATTTTGAGGAAGAAAAGGTCCCAGACATCAAGCTGTTCACAAAAATAACCCACACCTTCAAATTTAGGAAAAAAATCTTAACATTATTGTACTAATTATTTTTCTAGGGGATGCAATTGATATAACAACTCTCATTAACAAAAATACATTTGTGTTGAACAGCCCTACACAGCACTCTTACCTGGGGTAGAATAACACATATACCTCTAACTAAAAGCTGTTCTCAGGTGCTATTCAACTAAATGAGATTACCTTTGCAGTTAGGAAAACGATTGCTGAAGTTATGTATGAATGGTGAGAAGTTTGGGAGGCAATTGATAAAAACCATATGTCTTTTTTTAAAGTTGTTATTGTTACATCTAAGAAGTACCAAAAATAACAACAAAAATTACAGGTAAGGCTAAGCTATGCGGTCACTAAGGAGTACAGGGAGGATGCAGATTGTCAGAGGGAAATGACAAAAAAATGACTATCTATTTAATTTTTGTGCAGTGTTTTAGCAGAAATGTATTATTTATAATAAAAATGTCCCAACACTTAGTTATAACAAAATTTTTCATAAGCGCAGCTCACATGTATCAATATATTTAAAGGGCTAAAACTATGCTAATTTACTTTTGAACCTTCTGATGCATTGCAGTCAGAGCTGTCATTGTTACTTCAATACAATTATGCTTCCAATCAAAAATCACGTAGTTCCCTCTGCACGTGCCATAAGCAGGCGCTGTCGTTTCCTTTGCTTCTGAAGTTTTTATAGTCACTGATTTGTCAAAATTTCTGGAGTTTTAGCTACAACACTGTGGTGAATAGTATTTTTACACATATGAAAAATATGTTTGAGAATTAAGTACTAATTAAAGGAAAACAAGGAGAAAAGTTAAAAAAAAAGGCTTCTGCTCAGTTACTATTTATGCTGTAATTAAATGTAGAAAGATTTTATAATTTTGTTGTTATTATTCATATAACATAAGAAATATTATGAAAGATACAATTATAGTTATCATATATTACTCTGATTAAAATCAATAATAAATATTACTAAGGTTTCTTAAGCTCCTGTGGGAGCTCTGGTAGCGTAGTGCCTAAGGCACTTGACTGCTAACCAGAAGGCTGGTGGTTCAAACCCACCAGCCACTCCTCAGAAGGAAGTTTGGGCAATCTACTTCTGTAGTGATACTGCCTTGGAAACCCAAGGAGGGGTCCCTATGAGTCAGGTCCGACTCAACAGCACATAACAACAACAACAAGGTTTCTATATTATTTTCATGGTAGGAGGTCCACAGGTTGGAGGTATGTGACACCATGAGTTACCATACTTGTGACACCAACCCTAATAATGCCACTGGACTAAAGGAGTGTTAAAGGGAGTGAAAATGGAACTAGACACAGGACAATATGAACTAATGAAACTAGGTAGGACATGGTTGGGGTATCAGTGAACATGTGCTGAAGATACTAGGGGAGAAGATCTAGTGAAAAGTTTCATCTTAGACAAGAACCTAAATAAATAATGGGAAAAGATTTCTAAAGCTCACTATGTACATTTAAGAGTCATCTTCACCATTGGCACAGTTTCTATCATCCTCTCCTTCCTCATCCTCTTTAACGTTATTCTTGATCAACTCCAGGGGGTGATCACTGATCTTCTTTATCATCATGCAGTAGGTCTCCCTCCGCAGCAGAGTTTTCTGCACCTCCCTCAGACATCATCTTCCCATCAGATGCTGATGCTCATGGGGAGCTGATGCTCTATTCCTCTTGTAACATCATTCTTTATCTCTACTCCTTGTTTTCTCTGTTCCTTTTCAGTTTTTTTCCAGTAAAGAATACAATATTCTGTTTTATCTGGGTCAATTCTTTACGGTCTGAAGGTCACCTCCTTTCAATTTCCTAGACTTGGATGAAGATCCCTGCTGTCTATTTGAAGTTATTTTTACCATTTCCTGAGGTATTTCCTGATACACGTGGTATTTTGAGGGCACTACAGACCAAGCAATAGGAAAACAAGGAAGAAACCATGCTGGGTGGCTATACATCCTGTCATAATTCCATTGAAAGTCCTAGTCCAAGTCAAAATAAGAGCTGCAGGTCACACGTGCATTACCTTGATTGGTTGGCTTTTGACTCTGCAGCCAGATGCATATCCAAAACTTGATGAGTAATCATTCTGCCATCCTCTCTTGCTATAGCAGCCCAGGAATTTCTCTCATTCACATACTGAATGGAGGCAAAGCCCTTATGAACAGAAAACCCACAATTTTGCCTTATTTTGAGAAGGTTACCTCCACTTCAGACTTCTTATCACAATGAGATTTCCACCAAGTACATGGGAGTTCATGGAGTAAAGATCTCTCTCCTTGATAACATTGCTAGCTATGGTGTTTGTGTTTCACACAGCTGAAAAATGTAGCTAAATATCAAAACAATTTCACTCAAGCAAAGTACATTTCAAGTCAACTGAAGGAATAAGGAGGGAGAAAAGATTATGTTCTGAATCTCCTACTCCTGTATTCTGCATGAAATAGACTGTTGTTCGAGGTCTGCAATGTGACCCCGATCACTCAGTCTTCGTCTCTTCACAAAATGGCCAGTTTATCAAAAGTTTGCCTATACTTTTAGATGAATAATTAATGTTACAACCTTGAAGCCTAAAGTAATTGTATGTCTGAAAACAGTCAAGAGGTAGGAGGTGAGGTGAAATATATAGGGATGAGCTCTTTCCTAATCTTGTGGAGAATAAGCAGACTAATAATAAATTCATAATTTGAGAAATTTAGTGTATGTTATCCATAGGAAACATGTAATAAAAAGGGAAACTGTCTTGATGGCAATGGGTTCAGCATCTTCATGAGCAAGAGAGAGGAAGCAGTATAGGTATGCTTGGTTCTATAACCTTTATAATGTGAAGCAACTAATCTTGTCTGTTTTTTATATATTCAGAAGTAGAGTTAAAATATATTATCCAGAATTCGATGAAAGTTCACAGAAGATCTAGAGCAAAATTATATAAAAATAAAATGATTTAACAGACCAATTAAGATTAAAGAGAAAGAGACTTTATTTTATTTTATTTTATTGTTTAATACTGTATTGTTAAAAAATATTCTCCATATGCATCAGTTATTTTTATAGCGACAAAAATGTCTATTGATTATTATCAGGTTTAGCTCTAAGACATCATAACAAGGTATCTTATTAAAAAGTGCTTCTTTAAAATGCTCTTTTTTTCATTCTGGTTCAAAGATATTTTTTATTTAGAACACATAGGAACTGAAAAGAAATATCATGTATAACACCATTTCCATGAGAAGGGTAACCCTTTTTAATGAAACACAATTTGATGAGTTTATACAATTTTTAATACTAACTAAATGGATGAAATTGTATGAATCTATATATAATTATACATTATTTCAGAATATCTATTTATCATTCAGAAAACTATTCTGAAGTATAAATATTGCAATGCAGTTTCACATTTCTGTAACAATCACCAATCTTGCAAACTGTTCTTCATATTCACAATTTTATTATCAATTAGTAATTATTTACAAAGGTTGGGCAATCTACTTCTGTAGTGACACCACCTCGGAAACCCAAGGAAGGGTAGCTATGAGTCGGATCTGACTGGACGGCAGTGTGTTGTTTGTTGATGTTTTATGATTATATAACTTAAAAATCAAATTGATATAAATAAGTGATGAAATAAATAAATAAATGGGAGAAAATAGACAAATCTCCCATGCAGAAGAATTCCAAATAATTTGTCTAAATACTTCACCTTCAGGAAGTGCCACTTATCTGTCTATTCAAATGTGCAATGCACACAGGATTCCCATCCAGAATATCAGATGGAAAGGGGGAAGGAGTAATTTTACAGTGGAGAAACCTCACTAATATTACCTTAGCCAAGTGATCAAGGCTTACATCCAAAGCAGCTACTCATGTTGATAGCCTGTACCATCAGCATGATACTTTGCCTTTCCAGTCTGCCTCAAAATACCTTAGTCTAATCAGACAAATCCCAATTGAGGGACCTTCTTCCAAATACCTGACTGGTACTTCTCAAAACCATCTAGATCATCAAAAACAAAGGAATTCTGGGAAACTGTTACAGCCAAGACAAACTTAAAGAGACATGATTGCTAAAAGGAATCCTGAAGTATGGATTTCATTTAATAATAATGTATCAATATTGATTTATTAACTGTAGCAATGTATAATACTAAGCAGTGGGGGAATTGAGTGTGGAGTATGTGGGGACTCTCTCTACTATCTTCATAATTTTAATGTAAATTAAAAAATATAGTAAAATGTAAAAGTTTATTTTAAAAAAAGCTATTCGAAAAAATTCAGATTGAGAGAAGCATGACTTTAGGTAGCCACTACATTTTTCAAGAAGTCTCTTTTCAAAAGAAATTACCTTCTATCTACTCAGGAAACTGCATTGCAATTTTAAAGTCAAACCGGTCCACTAGTCACATCTCTGAAACTCACTAAGCTTCCCACCAATAAGCAAAGCATGGCTGTATGCATAAGCACTAACCAGTTAGACCATTTCATGGTAACCCAATCAGTTTAGCCATCTTGAAATCAGTGGTTGCTCTTGATACAACTGATTGAGCAGCAAAGATCAGTTCTTATGGTAAAAGTGTTAGCAATGATTGAATTGGCTGTGTTTGCAGTCTAGTTTAGCTTCCCATCTGGAAAGTTTATTTCAGGTAGTGAATCTACAGAGGCTTTCTTATTAGCAATTAGATTTGGAGCAGTACAACTAACATTGTCCTTCCTATTAGCTACTTTAAATTATCCATTCCCTTACAACCTTAAAGATGTTGTTTGTTAAATGCTACATGTTCTTGTGGGGGAAAAAAATGTTTTCTGTTTAGATTGAATGATACATTTTGATTAGAGCACTGGTGTTTACCTGTTTAAAGCAATTATAGAAAACACATATCCTGCTGCAGATATTGTAGTCTTACAGTCAAGGAACTACTGTGACCTTCAAGTAGAAAAAAAGAAACAAAAAAAGGAAGAAAAGTATGTTTTATATGATTTTTATATGATTCCAAGGATTTTTAAAAGACTAGCAATTTTCACATGATGTAAACTCTGTCATCTTCCTATACTTAAACTAAAAAACAACAACAAAAAAAAAAAAAACCTCACTGCCATAGAGTCAAACTCGACTCATAGTGACCCCTCCTTGGGTTCCTGAGATGGTATCACTACAGAAGTAGATTGCCCAACCAACCTTCCTTCCAAGGAGTGGTTGGTGGGTTTGAACCTCCAGCCTTCTGTTTAGCAGTACCTGCTCCTTATCTGAAGTGAAATTTCTACAAGCTTCTATGTCTCTCTTCTGCACAACTCAGCTAGTACATACATGAGTTTGAAATGTAGTAAAAGTACTTTTTCCCTCATGTCTATAGTCGTATTTGTTCCATTATATAAAATCAGAACCTAGAAGGAGTAAGTAATAGAACAAGAATCAAACACATATTCATCCTCCCATAATTTAAGATGGAAATATCTGAGTTTTGCTAAAGTAGGAGACAAATGACTAACCCTGGAGGGGAAAATAATAATAATTTATATTTTCAAATAACATCGTGTTGAAACATATTAAATAGTTTTTGTTTGTATGGTTACTGTTCTTTTATTTGTTTGCTTACTGTTTTTTGTTTTGTTTTGCCATCCTTTCTTTACCTCCCTTTACCATGAAATGCAGGTGTAAATCGTTAGGCAGAAAGTTAGATTTTAGGTAATTTCTTCAATTTCTACTAGATGGAGCCAAAGTATAAAAAATATAGTCATGTTAGATGATACATCCTAATGATGCTTAAGCTAGAGCAGTTTTATGATCATAATAAAACAATAGGAAATTATAAGAAACTGAAAGTTTATTTTTATGATTATATGCTAGATTCATTTGTACTTGAATTATAGTTTATTCATATATATTTTTCAGAAAATAATCTCTATATTTAAACATTATGTAACAAAACAAACTAATAGTCTTGCTAGAATTTTTATTAACTAAATTATTGACATTTATTCTATCATATATATATAATTTTGTTATTACAGATATATAATATATAAATATATAAATATATATATATATATATATATATATATGATGAGATGTAGCAACTTCATTTTAAAATTGCACAACAAAATTCCATTTTCTCATTCTGGTTAGCAGTCGAATAGGAGCACTATGCCACCAGAGCTCCTTTTAAAAAAGCATCTTTATTTTTTTATAGACAAAAAAGAAAGAAGAATAAGAAGAGTGAATAAGTTAAAGATTTGGTTGGAAGACTATAAAATCAAAAAGTAGTTTAATGGCAGTATAAGACAGAAGAAAAATCAGCATAATTAATTTTTAACTATTCATTTAGAAAAAAAAAACCTGTTCTTTGAAAAAAAGAAACCTGTTCCCTGTATGGTGTGGTTGAGTGTGGTTGAGTTTACCATGCCATGATTAGCTAACAATACAGTCTTCCTCAGCTTTTCAGCCAGACTGTTTTTCTTATCTTAATGGTCTATTAAATAAATACATGCCCTAAAAAAAAAAAAAAAAAAAAAAACTTTACTATTGTAATTGTGTTATTATATCACCAGAACATTTAATTTGAAAAAAGAACTGCAGCTAAAATACCATATTTTCCTTAAGATTTTTTTTTTTACTTTTTCCCAGAATACAGTCTAAGAAGTCAATCACAAAGAAAATGACTCTATTAATAAACTTCAATTCATATAATATAATTTATGATTTTAGAAATTACAGATTGTTGCTATGGAAATCATTTGCAATTTCATAACACTTTTTGTTGGTTGAGTGTATTTTATTTCATATAAATTTAGGGAGCACTCTAGATATTTTCTAGATACTTGGCAGATGATTGAATCCTATAATGAAGCTAGAAAGGGTCCTCTTTGACGAAGTATTTCACATTTATAAAAACATTTTTTTCAAGCATTTTAGCAATTCATTTTTCCCCTTGATTATGTAGTACCCATCTTTCCAGTTGATGGGTAAAAAATGAAAAAAATTCCCAAAAACATATTTCTGGGGTCTCCTTGAAACAAAATATAAGTGGTACATAATTCTTTCCTCTCTCCATTCAACTGAATCAATAGAGTAGTTTGTACCATATAAGCATGCCCTCTACAGATAAACCAGGCCTATTGCTTTAGTCACATAGTGAGGGGCCTATAACATACAGGCTCCACCTGCTCCAAAAAAGTACAGGGAACCAATATTTGCAGCTCAGTCAAGTAACAGTTCAGGTTAGGTTTTTTTTTTAAAGAACAGCACAGAGGTAAACATGTTTAGTGTTACTGTGTTGAGAAAAAACAAGCTGTTGTACTGAGTTTTTTACTCTTTCATTAGCTACAGGGAGAGTATGTTGTTTTATGTTTATAAGTTTTATGTTATTTATGACCATGAATAACAGATAAGAGAGAAGCTGTGATTCTTCAAAATGTTTTAATACATTTTACAATTTTTACTGGGATTTTAGAAAGTGAATATGAGTTTAGTAAATATTTCAAAAAATACTTTTGTAGTCTAATTAGTAGCTGCTTTTTTCTTTCTTGTGAATAATTTATGAAATATAAACTGGCATGTACCAAACAAAAGAAATGAAAATTTGGATTTATAAGAATTGGCAGCTCTCTCAAAATGATGATATCTGATAACCTGAGTGACTAACTTTTCTTCCAGAAAATTTAAATTTTTTTTTCCCTATATATTAGTTTATTAGTCAATAGTCTTATGGATAGAAAGCTATTATTATAGTTCAGGCCAAGAATAAAAAAAAAAAGATTAATAGATTAGTAAAGTCACAAAACCAGAATATTTACCAGGAAAATTAATTATTTTCCTTGGAATTATTCAGGAATAACCAATGTAGAAAAATAGCAAGGAAGAAAAAAAGAAAAAAAAAGAGTGTGCCTGCATCAGGGAGAGAGAATGAAGGAAAAGAAAGAAGGGAGGGAGGAAGGAAGAAAAAAGAAAGAAAAGTAAAATAAACTTGTGGGCAGTATTTAAATATAAAAGAAGTCTTGATTTTAATTTCCAACAAGATTTTGTGCAAAATTTCCTTGTTGTTGTTGTTGTTAATAATACATAACTCAGTTTATACATGTTTTCAAAGAAAAAAATATTATGAAACATAACAGGTATGCCCATGGCAATGTTTTTGCAACTCATTGCACATGTACTTATATTATAGTTGACCTTTGTCTTTTACCTGGGATTAGGAACAGGAATTGCCCAAATTTTGCTCATACTGGCATTGGTAAGTAAAGATTACACCTGCATTATTTATTTTTCTTTTCTTCTCTTTATGTTTTTTGTTATTTTATTTTTTTAATTATTTAAAGAACCTAGTATGGGCTTCGTTATACAAGAAATAGTTGTTACTTGCTGCCACCTGTTCTTTACTCTTAATGTTGAAATCAGGAAAAGCAACTGCTGGAAAAAAAGAATAGATAAATAACTGTACTAATTTATTTTCTTTTGCAATATTTAAACAAAAGTAAAATATATTTTAATATGGTGTAATTATTTGAGTAGAGATTAGTGATACATAGCGAAACTTTCAGAAAATAAAATATTGTGTATATAGCATATCCTTAATTTTTTTGAGAAAACATAGTTTTCACTTCTCAATAAGGAAGGGAGCCTTAGCAATATTTTCACAATTGTTATCGAAATATGAATATTTCAATTTTTCTACATACAAATTAAAAATATATGGAGGTTTCCATGGCAGCAGGTAGCACCTTTTTCTGTTCTAAAAAGCTATGTACTAGACAGTTTACAGAATTTTGGAATATCGTCTGCAATTTTGATATTAGAACATAAAGGGGAAAAGAGTACAATATAATTGTTGTTGTTGTTGTCATGTGTCGTCGAGTCAGCCCTGACTCATAGCGACCCCTCCTTGGGTTTCCGAGGCAGTATCACTATGGAAGTAGGATTGCCCAATTAGTGATTATCTAATAGTGAGAAAGTGGGACATGACATGCCACATCTTTATACCATTACTTTTTGCCATTCTTTGATCCTATGTCTGCATAAAACACTTCAGGACACAGTTCATACAAAACTCATAGTAAACATGCTGCCATTGAATTGATACCGACTCACAGCAACCATATAGGACAAAGTAGAACTGCCCCATAAGGTTTCCAAGACTGTAAATCTTTAGGGAAGTAGACTGCCTCCTCTTTCTCCCGCAGAGCAGCTGGTGGGTTCAAACCTCCGACCTTTTGGTTGGCAGTTGAATGCTTTAAACATTGCACTACCAGAGCTGAATATGTGCCAATATTTTGAAAATTGTACATTTTTCTCCTGCATCCACATATCTGAGTACCTTCTCTTCCTCTGATCCAACTCTATAACACATGCTAAAGCTATTTTGGATATTTTGTCAAAAAATACATTTTGGTATGTCAAAAATCTGAACTCAGAGTCATCTAGTGTAACCACAAAGATAAGTCAGTGAAGCAAGTTCATCACTTCCTTTCTTCCTATTTTTCTTTAAAAAAAAAAAAAAAAAAAAATCTTATCAGCTTGGGGCCCAGAAGTTTTACAGTTGAAAAGGACAGTGGGAATGATTTTATCCAATCCACATATTTTTCATAGGAAAATGAGGCCCACAAAATTGTTTCTCTAATCCTTTATGATTAATTGGCAGCAAAGCTAATCCTGGATTTCATTTCCACTGATTTCAACTCTTGTTCTCAAATCACATTAATCGTATTTCAAATAAACAATTGCAATTAAAATATATATTACTGTAAATTCATATTTGTTGTAATAAAGTTATGAAATAGATTCTGAAGGACCATGTAAACGGTATTTGCTGTGGGACAACATGAATTGTGAAACTGAAGGACATCGACTTCCACTCTTCAGAAGAGCTGGCTTTTTACTGGAATCAAAAACTGAGAAGGGCAAAAGAGAAAAGTGTGCAATGGTACTTTGGTTAGTTATAGTTTTATGAAGACTATTTTTGAAAAGCAAAGATTAAATAAACGGTATGCTTTCAGTCCAAATGATTGTAAAGATCTATTGAATGAGCAAATATCAGAGATTCTATAAACTCAGGTCACAAGCTTGATGGAGACTCACAGCATGTTTTACTATTGAACATGAACTTTCCATATAAAAAGGAAGTTATATAAAATAGGCAAAAAAGGAGAATTCATTTTGTTCCGTGTGTTACCTGGTATGCATAATTTATCTAACACTAAAAAGAATATAGGAATACTCTGTTATTTCATAGAATATTAAGTTAAAGTGCTATATTATAGCCAAACATTTGCTTTCTAACCCTACCAGGATTCAACAGTTAAAAAAAAAAAAAAAAAAATCAGTTTAGAATGTCATCACTAGATGGCATTGTTACACTTGAATACCATTTAAATAATACAATGACCAAATGAGCTAGTTAAATTAGTAGACAATTATCCCTCTTCTCCTATTCCTCCTTTTATGTGATGAAACTGGTTACTTATAGCCTGCAGGATAAATCCTATAGGAAGCCCTACTCAGTCAGGGCTGTTTTTTCACAAGCTCTCTTTTCCCAGCTTTCACCTCAATCTGTCATACAGATTTGACACCACATCGTTCCAACAGTACTCAGAAATGACATGTATATAATATGGAATATTGTGCACATTTACAGCCGAGACTTTCTCTTAAGCATTGCTTGCTCTACCTTGGCATATGCTCTTCTGCCTAGCTGGATACTCTTTATTTTCCACATATAAAATGAGTGCCAAGACCAAAACTTTTATTATTATTATTATTTTCAAGAGAATTCAGGGCAGAGAATAACTGATTTCTGCCTTTTTTTTCTGTTAGCATTTTCAGGTTTCCACTGAGCCTCCTGTAAGCTAATGAAGGCCACAGGACATGCAGGGTAATGCTAACACATGATATTTTTATGATTCAGTTCCATTAATGCTGCACATTATAAATCAAGTTAAGTGGCATTTCTATTGAAAGAGGTTCTTCTTTACTTATTTATTTATTTCCTTAAGATCAACAAGACCAGTTCACTAAGCCTAGCAACCCATTTTCTTCCCTAGAATAGACTGTAGCTTTGCTTCTTACGTTATCATAATCTAGCACTTTTCCTGTTCTAAATGAAAACCCACTGGGGAAGCTAAATCATTCCATTACCAACGTTATCAAAGAGCAATACCATACTATTTTTAAATGACTACAAATCCAAAATGCATTGTAAATTGTACCCAGCCCACAATTATACACCCAGCCTACACTTACACAATACCACCCAAACACTCTGTGTGTATGATTACTGCACATCACATTTACATATTTCGGAAGTAAGTACAATCCATTGTGGGTGTTGGTTACTATTTACACAGAGGGATGCTGGAAATACCTTCTCACATCATAGAACGATATTTTTGTTTTATTAAGATAATAGAGCACAGTTGTTTTGGCAGATTGCTATACAGCTGTACTATGTACCTCTGACTAAGATTTCTACTTGGTTCTTTTTCAAAAGGTTCTTCCTCCCCCATGCCCAACTCAGTATTTTCCCATGAGTCTGGAATATTAACTCTTTAAATTCCTCCAACAAAATCCTTATGGATTCATATTTTCAATCCCTATTAAGAGAACACAGAAACCACAAAGCTGACCATGCAAAAATACATATACTCAACTAATTAATTCTGCCATACAAACTATAAACTATTAAGTAATGAAGTACATATAAACATTAAGGCTATTTTTTAGTGGAAACAGAGTGGGATCACACAAGAAAATTTGGTTTTGGCTATGAATATGACTGACTATAGAAGTTCTACAGGAATTTCTGTGATACAAACTTCTGTTAGACTAGTGTCTAATGAAACAGGAAAGAAGGACCTAGAAAAATGACTATGAGTAGCTGTTCTATGTCTTTAATCATCAGATACCTGAAACAAAGGTAAACAAATTTCTCTACCACTGAAATTTATAGTAATATGATTACATAAATTTAACATATTATAGATAATCTTCTTTACAAAGTGCCTAGTCTCAAGATGTTTAAGCCTAAATTTGGATATTTTTTTAATCATTTAAAATAATATACTTTATTCAGAAATATGTTTATATATCATACTGGCTTACTAAGATGTTAAAAGCAAAGCATTTTTATTCAGGCCAACATTTCAAATAATTCTTTTTAATTTTCCTTAATCTCAAATTCCTTTAAATGCATCTGAGAATCATAAAGTAAGTTGCTTCCAGTAGAGAATTTATCTATATTCAAGTTCTTATTTCCTGAGAGAGCATATTTGGCTCCTGAAATTGTGAATGAAAGAAGGAACCATTTCAATATTACTTATTTGTATGATGATATCATAACTTATAGCGTGGCTTAATGAATTTTGATGTTCCAATAAAATCTGTTTTTAATTCTACCAATACTCTGATGACTTCATTTAAATTGTACATGGGTCAAAGCTTTAGTACACTACACTAAAGTAAAAAAAATATATGAATACATAAATTTCAATTCTTACATAATATAATTTATAATAAATATATATTTTATTTGAAGAATAAAAGGAAATTTATTCTTTGTAAAAAAAACAAAATGACTTGACCAATTTTAAAGCACTAGCCTGCCTGCCGAGGATATTTCAATGGTTCTGCCCTGAATTTCCTAAAGAATTCATGTGAGTATGATTCAAGTGCCAACAAGGTATGCACTCTGTATTTCTCAAATGAACTTCTGTGCTTGTGTTGTCTCTCTTTTTTCTCTGTCCCTCTCTCCCTCTCTCTTACACATACAAACACCCATACACACATACACACTAGCACTAGCTCTAGTTTTCTCAAGCATGGGTTTTAAATTTATCCCTCAAGCTTAAAAGCGAGATATGTTTCATCAAAACCTGTGAATAGAGCTGTTTATATCAACACCCTGAGGGGAAATAGAGTGACTTTCCTTACCATAGCACAGCTGCTGAAAAAGTTTACATGTAATTTTCAGTAGTTCTGTCACTCAAACTTGACTAAACTAATTTTGTTCAGTACCCTGAAATATTTTTAATCTTTTAATGTATTTTTTTTTAAATAAGAAGCTGAAATAAACTGTCCAAATCACCACTTGAATTGTTTTATTAACTCCATATAATAACTTCTTATGGAGCTTTTAAAAGTAAATCTATTACAAACACAATAGTAAATAGTGGTCATTTTGTTTGGATTCAACATATTTATAAATCTGTTTAAAATTGCTTTGAAGTAAGATGGTGTGTTTTTAGACAAATTCAGAAGAAAGTCAGAAAGTTAATGGCTTTAGAAACTCAATTTCTGTTAGCATAATTGTAAATTTAACAAAATGTATTGTCCTATGAACTATAGGGGTACATATGTAAGGACTATTAAATTCTTGTTGGTATAAATTGTCTTGATGTTTTTTTCCATCCAAAAAAAAAAAAATAGGGCTAAATTAGAAGTAATCTTTCATCATTAGACTTATAAATGTGTTTAACTAAAAACCCTATAATACATTAACAGTGTTATTGATTTTATAAAATAAATTCATTTTGGGTTAACCCAAGGTTCTCTTGAGGGGTAATTGGTGAGAAGGAAATGGTTCTTTTGTAGGTCCAAATGTCAGAGGGCAGGATGGCATAGTGAAAGATTACTAGGACTGACATTTGTTAACCAGATTCTTATCTTTGCCACTTTTATTACCCACATCTTCTTTGGCAAGTTTTATATTCGTAGATCTCCATTTTCCTCATCTGTAAAATTATACTACTAAAACTTGCCTGGCATTTCCTAATGAGTTGTGTTGTTACAAGGCAATAATGAAAGTATTTAATAACAGTAAATTATTATAAACTCAAGGTTCTATTACCCTGTGCATCTTTCTAGTGGGATAAATAACTTCTCATGAATGTGGGAGGTTGGGTTTTGTCTGATTTTTGGTAGTCTTTACTAGCCAGGTATACAATCTGGCATTTCACAGAGGTGTCTTCTCTTCAACACCCAAAATAATTTGATGTTTTGGTGAAAATGAAAATAATTTAGAATTTAAAGATCAAATTGACAGTAATTAGATAGCTTTTACTTTCAATGTACCACACACAGGTCCTGACAGAAATGTTGAATATAATTATTCTTACATAAAAATACATACTTATCTTTATGAAAAAATGTGTGTGTGTGTGTGTGTGTACACACACAATATATTGTACAGACACACACAAGAAAAAAGTCATCTCATCCCATTTAGAAAAGGAAAACTGAAAATAACTGCTCTAACATCAGATAGTCTTCAATTTATTTCATTTTAAATATCAGATTTGAGATTAATCCAAAGACCACCATAAAACACAAAATTGTATGTGTCAACATCACCTTTGAAAACTAAACTTTGCCAGGCACAAGCCCTATTTCAGTCTTTAATTCAATTTGATGCAGATAATGAGATTAATTTGCAAGCCTCATTTTAATATTGTCTTTATTTTTAAAAAGCCCATTGACAGTGTCAAAGATTTTGATTAGATAATTTGATCACATTTCTCAAGCCAGATACAAATTAAAGTTGGAGCTAAAACAGAAAATCTTACTGTTTACTATTCAGAACAATCTTCCTATTTCAGGAAATGGCAGAGCTCCAAAAGCCACATGTGTACAAATGAAAATTCATAACATGTTACTCAAACTCCTGTTGTATTTGTGCAATTTACTAATTAGATATGGTAAGTATCATCACTGAACTATCATACTAATAGCCTCAAAAGGCCAAAAAAACCTACTTTTCTCAGTTCACTTCTCTTTATGAATGACATAAAAGCCTGTTTTGTAGCATAACTACTCTGTATATCAAATATAAAATAAACCTTAAGAATAAAGTGCATGTTTTAACAGGAGACACTTTTTGTGTATGAGAAATGTAAAGATTCTGATAAAAAAATACTTTAAATAAGAGCAGTGATATATGGAATAAATCAAGGTAATATCCATGTATACAAACTAATTTATTGTTTAAATCATGTATATTATATTATGAAAATACCATGGCATTTGACTTCATTAGATGCCAAGATGTAATCTTAAAATAAAATTATTTCTCCTCAAATTATCTTCTTACATTTATTTAAAAAAAAAAAAATTCTTTTCTTATGTACAGGATTCCTTGGAAATAGATCCATCATAAAATATGTCAGCTGTCTGTAGTTAAGTACTGATAATGTATTTAATTCCAGGCTAATGAGTTTAACAAGTAAAGAAGGTGTATGCTTATAATTTTTGACAGGCACAAAACCCCTGATTCTCCAATCAACACAATTATGTTCTTTAGACACCATTTCCACTAAGCTCCTGCTGGACAGAGAGCATTTTGTTAATAATAATGGTATCTAGCATTCATTGAACATTTACTGTAGAATATATCGTGATATGCATTTTACATAAATGTCTTATTTAATCTGTTTTTTTAGTTCAATGAAATCATGCTATTCTCACAATCCATTTTACAGATTAAGAAACTGAGGCTTTATAGAAGTAAAATAACCTGTTCAGGTCACATATCATGATGGTATTAGAATTTGAACCCACATATGTTCAACTTTAGAGCCTAACCTCTTAGTAACCATGATACATATAGAGCCTGCTAAATTTAACCTCAGCTATTTCTCATTAACAGAAGAAATTGACTACTGACAGGGATCATACTTGTGTAAATATTTGTTAATGACCAAGATTTGCTAGTGCCATTTTCAAGGTTGACACTGTTAGCAGCACAGATTTCTTGCTTTCCAGTGCTAAATTAAGTATCTTGAATGTGCAAATTTTAGGGCTTTGGAAGCAGGACACATTTTTCATGCCAACCTAAACAGAAAACACTTAATTCATTTTCAAAACAGGATGAAAGAGAATAAATGTAATGGGTGCCTACTGTCTCCGGCAGGTTCCCATGGCAGCATAGCAGACTCAAGAGCCATCAGACAGGGAGGAAAAAAGAGACACAGAAAGGGAGGTGCTGGATCTCATACATGGAATCACATCAGAGAGAAGGCAGTTGCTGAGGCAGTGTGATGTCTGGGAACCGAAGCAGAGAAACAGATCAGGGAGCTCTCGACAGAATTTCGAAGCATGCTCCTACCTCCTCATTTCTCATCTCCCTGATAATCTGGGGACACACCTTACCTCTGTCTTGCAGTTGCTGCCATCCTTCCTCGATTTATATTATTTATTTATTTTTCCTTCATTCCTTTCCTCTTTACTTATTTCATAAGTATGTGCTTGTATATACAAGTGCATGAGTTCTTTTTAATCACACCATAACTTCTCATTTTATCTCGTTTCAACTGAGACAATACTATCAGTGTTCACATATCATTATTAAAAATAATATTCAGATTCCTTAGACAACAAAGACTTACAGTATGTATATGTGTACACAAAATGAAAGTAAACTCATAATGAAAGTTGTTTGTATTGATAAACAATAAATATTTCTATGTGACTGGTGGGTTTGAACCACCAGCCTTCTGGTTACCAGTCAAATGCCTTCAGCACTATGCCACCAGAGTTTCTAAATATTTCTGCATATCAATGAGTGAATATATGCATAAATACACACACATAGTTCTAAATAAGCTTGATAACTCATAACCTAATCTTTAAAGTGCTGATCGACATAATGTAATCTGCGAAGAGTTCTCAGCTTTACTGAGTCTTCCTCTGAGTCTTCTAACATTTTACTACACTCTTCTTATTTACTACTTACTTCTCTTCCTTCCCTTCCCTTCTCTTCCTTCCCCTTCCATTGCCTTTCCTGTCTTTTCTTGAGAAATAAATACTTAAATAAGCCAACTAAATTAAGGAAATAGGTATTTATTTAATACTTATGGAATTTGTGTGCCCATCCATTCATTCTTTCTTTTGCTCATCCAATCTCCTATAATGCTTGGTCATTACCACCCCTGAGGAGTTTCTTGTCTTATTCATTATTTCCCTGAGTAACATGGCTATAATAATCACATGGGATTGAAGCTAAAACTAGAAATTTTCCTATCTCTTCCCCCAAAGACTCTGAAGATAGATCTGAGGTGGGGACAGATGATCCATATGGTAGGATATATTTGTCACACAGTGGTATAGTAGTAACAGAAATGATTTGTCCAAACTAATGTAGGCTATGGTGTTTTAAAAATAAGTTGAAGAACTCCTGCATCAAAACTATTTTGATTTAGCAGTTACCTGCTGTAATAGAATCCACCATAAAGCTGATTTAGACACTACTTGTGGATCATGTTGCCTAGGTTCAGTTACTTATACAATGATTTTGGGAAAATAAACACTTTTATACAGAAGTGATTGCTTAAGTATTAACTTACTAGTTAATTCATTGCCCTGATCTACTTTCAGAAATTCACAACCATTGAGGAACCAATGGAGCACAGCTCTACTCTGAAACACAGGCTCAAAAGGAGTTTGAATCGACTTGACTATTAACTGGAACTAATTCATTGGCAGATATCACTGGGTAACATCTTGATTGCTAAGAGAAAAAGAGTTGATAGAAAAATTTCCAATGTATTTTTGAGCAGTGATGTACACATGCTATCTTTATGGTTTTTTAATTCCATAAAATTTTTAGATTTTTCCTCAGTGATTCATAACTGTGAGCATGTATCAAAATGACAATTTATCAACAATACACAGTCCCCAGCCCCTTCTTAGGTCTACCAGATGATAATCCCTAGTGCTAGAAAGTAAAAATATGTATCTTAAAAATATTTTCTTTGTTTCAGATGAAAGTTTACACAGCAAACTACGTTCCCATTTAACAATTTTTATACAAATTGTTCCATGACATGAATTACGATTTTAATCATGTGTCAGCATTCTCACTATTTTAATTCTATTTATTCTGGTTCCATAGATCTAGCTTTGCTGTCCCCCTTGCTTTCTCACCTTTGCTATTGGGCAAATGTTGACCATTTGGTCTCACATACCTGATTGTTGAAAGGACACATTACTCATGGATGGCATTGTTTATTTTACACGCCAATCTATTATTTGCCTATAAGGCGATCTCCAGGAGTGGCTTCAGTGCTAAGTTCAAAGGGTATTTTAGGGTCATAGTCTCAGGGATTTCTCTAGTCCCTATTGGTCCAGTAGTTCTGGCCTTTTTTAGGAATTTGAGTTTTGTTCAAAATTTTTCTCCCATTGTATCTGAGATCTATTGTGTCATTGGTTAGAATGGTTGGTACTGGTAGCTATGCACCATCTAGCTCTCATCTCAGGTAAAAGAGGCCATGGTTTGTGTGGACTACTTATCCTGTGGACTAGTTTCCTCTTTGGGTCTTTGGTTTCTTTTATTCTCTTTTTCTCCAGACAAGTAGTGACCAACAGCTATATCTTAGGTGTCCATTCACAAGCCACTGAGACCTCAGACACTACTCACTACTAAGGTATAGAACATTAACTTTATGAACTGTGTTGTGCCAATTGACTAAGTTATCCCACAAGACTATGATCCACTTTTAACTCAGTAAACCAATTCCATGAATTGTTTGGATATGTTTGGTAGTCTTCATAACTGTTTCCCCTAGGTGTTTTAATATACATATGGTTATATATGCAGCACACAC
The DNA here is from genome assembly GCF_000298275.1 of Orycteropus afer afer. Classification (NCBI taxonomy): domain Eukaryota; kingdom Metazoa; phylum Chordata; class Mammalia; order Tubulidentata; family Orycteropodidae; genus Orycteropus; species Orycteropus afer. The sequence continues at coordinate 325,536 of NW_006921671.1, forward strand.
CAAGTATGTATTTATATATGTCTACAGATACATGTAGGAGCTTTGGTGGCATAGTGACTAAGGCATTTGACTGGTAACCAGAAGGCTGGTGGTTCAAACCCACTAACCACTCCTCAGAAGAAAGATTGGGCAATCTACTTCTCTAGTGATACTGCTTTGGAAACCCAAGGAGGGGTCGCTATGAGCCAGATCCAGCTCAATGGTAGAGAGTTTTTTTTTAGCGTATAATTACATCTATACACGCATGTACACATACTCACATATGCCTTCCTACATATTTATATTAATACACTTTTAGCTATATAACCACATACATATTTTTTGGTTGTTATTACTATTGTTAGAAAATTGGATATGTTCTACCATTTACCAAAGTTGTCCTTTTTCTTCTGTCCTTATTAGTGTCTTTATTTATTTTGCTCAAGTTGTGCAGACTTCACCTATATTTGATACTGTCTTTCCCATCACCAAAAATAACATCTGCCTACTCTCTAGAAAGTAATTTCCCTCCTTACACCTCCCATCTCAGGTAACCATCAAAGAACATTTCTTTTTGTGTGTATCTATTCTTATTTTTTTATAATAGTGGGGCCATATAATATTTGTCCTTTGTGATTGACCTATTTCACTCAGTATAATGTCCTCCACATTCCTTGTTATAAGATGCTTTATGGGTTACTACTTATTCTTTATAGTTGTATAGATGCCATTGCATATATGCACTGCAGTTTGTTTGTCCATTCATCCATTCGTAGGCACATAGGTTGTTTTCATAATTTTGCTGTAGTGAAAAAACTTGAGATGTATGTGTCTACTCATGTCACTGCTCTTATAACATTTGGATATATACTCAGGAGTAGGATAGCTAGGTCATAAGGTATTTCTAGCTTTTTGAGAATATTCCATGCCAGTTACCACAGTAGTTGCACCATTTTACAATCACCAGAAATAACTATTTTTAAACAGTGATTTTTAATGCCCTTACCATAATCTACTCCCATCCTCAGTTAAAAGGAAATGTTCTCCTTGGACAGTTAGCCATACCACTCGCAGGTAGAGAAGTTAAGTGCTGGGTGATTGAATAAAATAACGTTGAAATATGAGAAAGTGAGAATAGCTATTACTTTCCATGCCCATCATCATTTATATTCATTTGCATAATATTGATATAAAGAGATAACCAATGGCTTCATCATCATAAGAAAATGTTGCATGATCCACTTTCTGGGAGAAGAGCTCTGGCCATCCAACACAATGATTAATTAAAACAGTTTATAGTATATTTTGAAATGTTTTCAGATGCTTGTTGTTCAAGGAAATAAAACTTTATAGCTGAATCATAGACTAATAATAAGCAAAAATCAAAGCAGTTAACTTTTGGCTTATGGTGATCCCATGTATGTCAGAGTACAACTGTGCTCCATAGTGTTTTCATAGCAATGATTTTCTGGAAGCAGGTCATTAAGCCTTTTTTCCGAGGCACTTATACATGGGTTCAAACAGCCAACTTTTCTATTAGTAGTTCACTGCTTAACCATTTGTGTCACCAAGAGATTCCTAGACTAATCATAAAAACCAATAAGCATATTGCCTTAGAGTCATTTACAGTTCATGGAGACCTCATGTGCTCATATGTTTCAAAGGAGAACTTTATTTCATGTGTTTTGTTTTATTTTTTAATTGTGATTTTGGTGAAAGTTTACAGAGCAAATTCACTTTCCATACAGCAGTTCACATACACTTTGTCTCATGATATTGACTACAATTTACCCCATAGCCACAGCTCCCCTCCCACCTCCTCCCTATAGTTACCTCTTCTCTGTGTCCATCCCTCCATGCACTCCTGCCCCCTGAGCAGTCTCCCTGTGCACAAACAGCCCTTCTTTCTCCCATGATTGTTCTCTCCAAGGAGTGTATCTACCTCAGGTAAATGTTCAACTCATATGCCTGTCTTTTGTTTGGCGGGAAGCCACAGGTGTGAGTTCAATTCCAGACCTGAAGGGCAGCTCAGCACCATATCGCAGTGGTTCCACCGAACTTTATAAGACCAGCAAATCTTGGTCCCCTCCCCTTTTTTTTTTCCAAGTGATTTTGAGTTTTGTTCCACATTTTTCTCCCTCTCTATCCAGGATCTCCTACATAGATCCCACTCTGAGTGTTTGAGAATGGTAGCCAAGCAACATATAGTTCTTCTGGTCTCATAGGCTGTGGATAGTATTTTTCCAGGAATCTTTGGTTTTCTTCATTCTTCTCTGCTCTGGACAAGGAGAGACTCATCGTTGCATATAGATGGCTGCTTGTAAGCTTTTAAGATCCCAGTCACTACTAGCCAAAGTAGGAGGTGGAACAATGTTTTGTGCAGTATATTATGTCAATTGAGCTTGATGTTCCCTGCCACTATGGTAGCGAGCCCACAGGTTCAACTATTCACTCCCTCTGGATAGTGGCTGTGACCAAGAAGTGACTACAACCTTGTCTCTTATCAATGCTACTATACAACTGGAAATTCTTACAGAACATACAAATACACTTGTAGGACCATTGTCTGCCAACCTTATACATGGTCTTGGGCACACTCCATGCTCCATAGACATACCTAATAGTTCAGCCTGTCCACATATGTATCTACCCATATACCCATGTTTGTCTTCACTGACAAAGCAGTACTGTATGTACAAAAGAGTTCATCTTTGTTGTCTGCACCTCCCATGTACCTCTCTATGTCTTCCTCTTCCTCAATGTCACCCTATTGATCACTCACATTTGGTAAATTGCCCTTCTCTTCACCCAAATCAATACTTACCTCTGCCTATCTAACAGTTCCCTCCCCTCCCTTCCCACTGCTGGTAACCAGCAAAGAAAATTTCCTTCCATATATAAACCTTTCCTTGATTTTTACAATAATGAACTAATACAATATTTGTCCTTCTGTGAATCACTTATTTCACTCAGTATAATATTCTCCAAGTTCATCCACGTTATGTGGTGTTTTGCAGATTCTATGTTATTCTTTAGGGTTGCACAGAATTCCATTGTGTGTATGTACCATAGTTTGGTCATCCATTCCTCAGGTGATGGACACCTAGGTTGTTGCCATGTTTTGGCTATTGAAAATAGTGCTGCAATGAACATGGGTGTGCATATGTCTGTTCTTGTCATGCTCTCACTTCTTCAAGATATATAACTAGGAATGGAACAGCTGGGTCAAATGGTATTTCTAATTCCAAATTTTTAAGGAATCACCATACTGCTTTCCACAGTGGTTGTACCATTTGATACTCCCACCAGCAGTATAGGAGAGTCCCAATTACTCTACATTCTCACCAGTATTTGTTATTTTCTGTCTTGTTGAACTTTGCTGCTAGTGCTGGAGCAAGATGGTATTTCATTGTTTTGATTTGTAACTTTCTAATGGCTAATGATCATGAGCATTTCTTCATATGTTTATTGGCCGCCTGCATATCCTCCCTGGTGAAGTGTTTATTCATATCTCCTGCCCATTTTTTAATTGAATTATTTGTTTTTTTGTTATTGAGGTATGGAGTTTTCTATAAATTCTAGGGATAAGTCCCTTCTCAGATATGTCATTGCCAAATATGTTTTCCCAATCTGTATGTTCTCTTTTGACTCATTTGAAGAAGTTTTCGGAAGCACATAAAAATTTAATTTTTAGAAGGTCCCATTCATCTAGTTTATCCTCTGCTGTTTGTGAATTTTGGGTTGCTTAATAGTCTATTTATGCCATATATTAGGACCCCTAAATCTGCCCCTAGTTTTTCCTTGAGGAACTGTATACTTTTAGGTTTCACATTTAAGTCTTTGATCCATCTGGAGTTACTTTTTGTGTATGGTGTGAAGTACAGATCTTGCTTCATTTTTCTACAAATAGATATCCAGTTTTGCCAGCACCAAATATTAAACAAACATTCTTTTTCCCATTTAATGCATTTCAGCCCTTTATCAAAAATCAGCTGACCATAGGTCAATGGATCTATTTCTGGGTTCTCAATTCTATTTCATTGGTCTATATGTCTGTCTTGTACCAGTACCAGGCAGTTTTGACTACTGTGGCTGTATAGCAGGTTTTGAGATCTGGCAGTGTGAGATGTCCTACTTTGTTCTTCTTCAATAGTGCTTTGCTTATCCGAGGTCACTTTCCTTTCCATACAAAGTTAGTGATTGGTTTTTCCATATACTTAAAAATGTTGATGGGATCTGGTTTGGGATTGCATTGAATGTACAGATTGCTTTGGGTAGAATTGACATTTTCACAATATTCAATCTTCCTGTTCATGAGTATGTAGGTCTCCTATGGTTTCTTGAAGTAATTTTTTATAGTTTTCTTTGTACATGTCTTTTGTGTCCCTGGTAAGATTTATTCTCAACTATTTTATTTTTTTGAAATTTTGTATTTCAATTTTTATTTCTTCCCTTACCCAGTCTTTCTTAAGGAGGATGTTTTGTTCAGTTTCCATGTGTTCACTCTGTTTTCATTGATCTTCCTATTGTTAATTTCTAATTTGATAGCATCACGATCTGGGACCTGTATATAGACCAGGCGTCTATTGTTCAAACAGAAAAAGGGAACACTGCATGGTTTAAAATCAATATGGGAGTGCATCAGGATCATATCCTTTCACCATACTTATTCAATCTGTATGCTGAGCAAATAATCAGAGAAGCTGGATTATATGAAGAAGAATGTGACATCAGGATTGGAGGAAGAATCATTAAACCTTCTATATACTGATGACACAATTTGCTTGCTGAGCACGAGAATGACTTGAAGTACTTATTGATGAAGATTGAAGAATACAATCTATGGTATGGATTACCCCTCAATATAAAGAAAACAAAAATCCTCACAACTAGACCTATAAGCAGCATCATGATAAATGGAGAAAAGATTGAGGTTGTCAAAGACTTCCCATTGCTTGGTTCTACAATCGATGCCAATGGAAGCAGCAGTCAGGACATCAGATGATGTATAGCACTGGACAAATAGGCTGCAAAGGACCTCTTTCAAGTGCTGAAGAGCAAAGATGTCTCCTTAAGGACTAAGGTGTGCCTGACACAAGCCATCTTATTTTGAATTGCCTCATATGCATGTGAGAGCTGGACAATGAATAAGGAAGACCGAAAGAGTTGATGCTTTTGAGCTGTGGTGTTGGTGAAGAATGCTGAAACTACCGTGGGCTGCTAAAAGAACTAACAGGTCTGTCCGGGAGGAACTGCAGCCAGAATGCTCTTTGGAGGCGAGAATGGCCAGACTTCATCCCACATACTTTGGTAATGTTGTCAGAAGGGACCATTCCCTGGAGAAGGATGTCATGCTTAGCAAGGTGGAGGGTTGACGAAAGAGGGGAAGGCCCTCAAAAAGGTGGATTGACCTGGTGGCAGCAACAGTGTGCTCAATTGTAGCAAGAATCATGTAGCTGGCTCAGGACTGGGTGGTGTTTCATTCTGCTGTGCATAGTGTGTCTATGAGTTGGAGATACTCGATGTCACTTAACAACAACAATGATCTGGGAAGATGTTTTGCTGTATTTCAATTTTTTCTTTTTTAATTTATTAAGTCTTGCTTTATGACCTAACATCTGTCTATCATGGAAAATGTTCCATGTGCACTGAATAAGAATGTGTATTGTGCTGTTGTTGAGTGAAGTGCTCTGAAGATGTCTATAAAGTCATGTTGATAGATTTAGCTCTTCCACATCTTTGTTGAGTTTCTTTCCAGTTGTTCTATCTTTCATTGAAAGTGGTGCATTAAAGTCTCCCACTATGACTGTGGAGTCATCTATTTGCCTTTTCAACTCTTTTAAAGTCTGATTTATGTGTTTTAGGACTCTTTCATGGGGTCCATAGATATTTATTATGGTTTTCTCTTCTTGTTCTGTTGATCCTTTAAAATCATTATATAATGCCCTTACTTGTGTCATGTGGTGGTTTTTATCTTAAAGTCAATTTGATCAGAAATTAATATTGCCACTCCTGCTCTTTACTGTTGCCATTTGCTTGATATATCTTTTTCCAACCTTTGATTTTTAGTCTATTATTGTCTTTGTCTCTAAGGTGTGTCTCTTGTAGACAGCACATTGAAGGGTTTTGTTTTCTTATCCAATCAGCAAATCTCCATCTCTTCAGTGGTACATTTAGTCTATTAACATTTTGTGTAATTATCAACAAGTATGAATTGGTTGCTGTCATTTTGTTATGTGTCCTTTCATGGTGTCCCTGGTTTCTTTGTTCCATATTATTTTCTGTGCTGAGCTCATTATGTTTATGAATAGTGTTATCATTTCTTTTGTTGCTATTGTTTTAGTATTTGCTGAATATTTATGCTTATACTGTTTTTTATAGTGATGTGAAGGTTTATCATTTTTCTCTGAGGTTACCCAGTGATTTATAATTTTCTCCTTGAGATTAGAACCATCTATTCTCCTGCAACTCTCTTGACTTCCTCACTGTTTAGAAGTTCTGTAACTACACAGTATTTTCCCCCTTTTTGGTTTGTAGTTATCCTCGTTTGCCAGTTGATGTCTCTCGGTCCCTGTTTACAATCTTATAAGATTATTTTACTTTGGATATGGCCATAGCTGTGAACTCTGTGTTATGTCATTTTGTGTATTAATGGCTGGTTGTTGTTTGCTATTTTTGTTCTCTATTCAAAGGACTCTCTTTAGTATCTCTTGTAAGTTTGGTCTGGTTTTAACAAATTCCCTTAGTTTCTGCTTATCTGAAAATTTCCTTATTTCACCATCATATTTGAGGGACAATTTTGCCAGGTACATAATTCTTGGTTGAAAATTTTTGTCTTTCATGGTTTTATATATTCCATCCTATTGCCATCTTGATTGCATGGTTTCTGCTGAGAAATAAGAGCTTATTCTTACTGGTTGTCCTTTGTAAGTCACTTTTTGTTTTCCCATGCTGCTTTCAGGATTCTTTCTTGGCCTTTGGTTTTGATGAGTTTGATGATGATGTGTCTTGGTGATTTTCTTTTGGGGTCTATCCTGTTTGGGGTACATTGGACTTCCTGAATGGATATATTCTCATCTTTCATCATATCAGGGAAGTTCTCCTCCAACAAATCTTGGACTATTTTCTCACTGGTTTTATTTTTCTCTTCCTTTTCTGGAATTCCAATGACATGTAGGTTATTCCTTTTGATGGTATCCCACAGGAACCTTAGGCTTTCTTCCTTTTGTTTTGATCTTTGTTCTGATTGATCCTTTTCCAAAGAAGTATTCAGGCATTTGTCTTCAATCTCATTAACTCTGTCTTCATTGCATAAATTCTACTCCTTTACCCTTCCAATGTGTTACTATTTCTGAAAATTTAGTATCAATCTGGATTTCTACATGTAGATTTTGAATCTTTTCTAGTTTTTCACTTATTTTGTCATTTTGTTCCTATATTTTCTTCCAAAATTCTCTAGGGTTTTGTCTGTGTTTTCTTTGATCTGTCTCTCAATCCTTTGAAGATACCTAAATATAATTATTTTGAATTTCTTATCAGAGAGTTCCAGTGCTGCTTGTTCCTCAGGGATGTGTTCTGGGTCTGTATCCTGCTCCCTTGTTTCTACCCCTTTATCTTGCTTCTTTGTGTTGACTGTGATGGTCTTTTGTCTTGGAGACATTGTGGTGCTGTTGTATTTAGATCTCTGTTATCTATTTGTGAAGAACAGTCAAGGGCAAGGGTGAATCATGCTCTTCTTGGTGGTTGTTTATCATTGACCTGTCCATGGAGAAGGAAATGGTTGCTCTCACTCAGTAACTGAAGCTGCAGGAGTTGTGGGTGTAGTTGTATCACATGGGAATTGTTGCTGTCTCCCACTTAGTTTGACAAAAATGACAATTGAATAACCATCAAAAAAGTAAAAGCAAATGGACAAAAAACACACTGTGTAATCACCCAGGAACAGTGACCAAAGAAAGAAAAAAAGTTGGAGGAAAATAAATAAATAAACCACCACAATACCTGGGGAGAAGGTAATAAGAAAGAAAAGGTAGAGAAGGAGAATAATGAAGAAAAAAAATGGGAAAAGCACAAAAAGAAAAACAAGGAACGGAGTTAACCTCAAGAAAGGAAAAAAAGTTGCAATGAGGAACAGGGAAAAGAAAAAAAGCTGAAAACTAGAACCTGGGGCAGGACGAAAAACAAACTAACTGAAAAAAAGAAAAAAAAATTGGGGCAGGGCCGGGCAGGGCACCCAGGCTCCCTCAGAGCACACAGACTGGGATGGAATTCCTACTGGCCTAGAAGGTGGGTGGGAGTGAGGGATGGCCACACCTCCATTCACCAAGAGGGTGTGGGATATAAAAGTAACAAGGGGAATGTCACACCTTTCCAGTAGTCCATGTCTGGAACGTTCTTGCATTTCCTGGCAAGTGGAGCCTGTTCTTAAGTCCCTGGAATCTGGAAGAACACTGTTGCTTTAAATATCCAAAATGATCAAACCACTTGTAAACATTCAAAATGGCTGCACCCTTCCAGACAGGCAAAAGTCTACAGCTCAGCCTGCCTTCCTCCTTGTTGCTTCCCCTTTTATTCATCAGCCACCAGGGCAGTCCTCTATGCTGTCCCTGGCTAGCAGCGCAGATTTTTAGGTTGATTCTTAGGTCCCACCACCACTCGGCAATATCTGAGCTGTCTGTGCCATCAGGATGGCTGCTGGACCACAGCTCTGTGTGTCTCCTTTTTGGTATTTTCATGCAAATTCATCTGCTAGTTGGTGTTCAGTCCACTTCTATAACCCTTCCCTTCAAAGCTCAGGGGTCCAGGATTACCTTCTCTATCTGTGTTAATTTGTTCCCCTCTTCTTTGTTGAAGAGGGTCTGTGCAGTCTTTTTGCCTATCCCACCGTCTTACCAGAACTCATATGGTTTTCTTGGCTACAATCTTTAGGAAGTAGATCACCTAACCTTACTTTCATGGAGGTACTGGGCAGGTCTGAACATGTCCTTAACACAAAGTATATGTGCCAGTTTAATAATAAAACCAAGAAAGCTAAACTCACTGCCATCGAGTCAATTTTCACTCATAATGACCTCCATTGAGTTTCCAAGGCTGTAAAACTTTGTGGAAACAGACTGCCTCGTATTTCTTACATGAAGCAGTGGTGGGTTTGAACCACTAACCTTTTTCAGTAAGTAGGCAGATATCTTAACCACTCTATCACCAGAGCTCCCTAGATTAATTATCCAGAAAACCAAAATCAAACTCACTGCTACAGAGCCAATTCTAACTCATAGCTATCCTCATTTGTTTCCAAGGCTGTAAATATTTATAGAAGCAGACTGCTTTATCTTTCTTCTACAGATGAGCTGACAGGTTTGAACCTCTGATCTAGTTAGCAGCAAAATGTCTCAAGAAGTACACCATCAGAGCTCCTTATAGATATGTTCAATATCATAACTAGTTTTGTCTCTTGCTCCTACCTGCACCCCCAGGCCTACCACCTGGAAGCAGAATAGACAACTTTGGAAATGGCCAAAAGTCATATACAACCAAACCAAACTCACTGCTGTCGAGTCAATCTCAACCCATAGTGACCCCTTCTTGAGTTTATGAGGCAAACATATATCTATGGAAAGTGATTGCCCAATCTTCCTTCCAAGGAGTGGCTGGTGAGTCTGAACCACCAGCCTTCTTCTGGTTAGCAGTCAAATGCCTTAGGCACTACACCACCAGAGCTCCTATAGATAGATAGATAGATAGATAGATATAATATAGATGCTTTAAATCTCTGGTAGCATAGTGGCTAAAAGCACTTGACTGCTAACCAGAAGGCTGGTGGTTCAAACCCACCAGCCACTCCTCGGAAGGAAGGTTGGGCAA
>NW_006921671.1:336770-338363 GCF_000298275.1 Orycteropus afer afer
TTGTTGTTGTTATGTGCCGTCGAGTCAAACCCAACTCATAGCAACCCCTCCTTGGGTTTCCAAGGCAGTATCACTACGGAAGTAGGATTGCCCAACCTTCCTTCTGAGGAGTGGCTTGTGGGTTTGAACCGCCAGCTGTCTGGTTAGCAGGCAAGTGTCTTAGCCACTATGCTACCAGAGCTCCCACTATTGTTTTAGTATTTGCTAAATATTTATGCTGGTCCTCTTTTTTTATTTTGATGTGAAGATTTATCATTTTTCTTTGCAGTTATCCTGTGATTTATAGTTTTCTTCTCTAGTTTAGAACAGTCTGTTTTATCTTGTAGTTGTCTTGACTTCCCTGTTGTGGTAGTTAAGTGTCAACTTGGCTGGGCCTGGTGGAGTGGCTGGGTAACTGGATGTCATATTCCCATGATGAGAATGGCAATCAACTCCATGGTGGAATCTACTGTGAACAGCTGAGTAGCCACATTATGGATGTAGTCTGCTTCCTATATATAAGGAGAAGCCTTCGGGAACAATATCTAGCTTATGGCACACTTGAACCTTGCATGTAGCCATGTCATTGTTCTGCAGCCTGCCATGCTCTGCCAATCCTGGGACTTTCAATGGATGTGAATTAATGCCCTGCCATGTGGTTTGGTAACATCAGGACTGTGTCTTTTTACTTGTCAACTTTGGGCTTGTCAGCCTCAGCAGCCATCAGCTGAGTGAAGAAAAGCCTCCAGCTTCAGTGGGCCAGGAGTTGGAGGCAGAGCTGAAGCCCAAGGTTCAGGGGCTTTCACCCAGCTCCTAAGCCTGGCACTTTGAACTTGGACTTAAGGCCTCCAAATTCTGAAAGAATAAACTCCTGCTTGTTAAGGTCATCCCATTTGTGGTATATTCTTGTCAGAGGGACACTAGGTAACCAGAACACCTACCATTTAGAAGTTCTGTAACTATACAATTTTTCCCTCTTTTTGTCCTCGTTTTCTCAATTGATGTATCTGGTTCCCTGTTTAAAATTCTGTAGGCTTATTTACTTTGGAGACTTCCATAGCTGGGTTGGTTTTGAGGGACAGTTTTGCTGGGTGCATAATTCTTGGTTGGAAAATTTTTCCCTTTCAGGGTTTTTTATATATCATCCCATTGTCTTCTCACCTACATGGTTTCTGCTGAGAAATCTGAGCTTATTCTTATTGTTTGCCCCTTGTAGGTAACTTTTCATTTTTCATGTGCTGCTTTCAGGATTCTTTCTTTGTCTTTCTTTGAGTTTGATGATGATATGTCATGGTGATTTTCTTTTGGGGTCTATTCTGTTTGGGATTTGTTGGACTTCTTGAATGGATATATTCTCATCTTTCATCATACCAGGAAAATTCTCTTCCAACAAATCTTCAAGAATTTTTACTGTGGTTTATTTGTCTCTTCTTATTCTTGAATTTCAATTACATGTAGGATATGTCTTTTGATAGTATTCCACATGAACCTTGTTGTTGTTGTTGTTATGTACTGTACCCAACTCATAGTGATCCCTCCTTGGGTTTCTGAAGCAGTATCCCTATGGAAGTAGATTGCCCCATCTTCCTTCTGAGGAGTGACTGGTGGGCTTGT
>NW_006921671.1:338728-359576 GCF_000298275.1 Orycteropus afer afer
TTTTTTTTTTTTTTGTCATTTTGTTCTTATATTGTCTTTCAAAATTGTTCTAGGGTTTTCTCTGTGTTTTCCTCCTTTTGTCAGTGTCTCTCAATTCATTGAAGGTAACTAAATATAATTCTTTTGAATTTCTTATCAGGGAGTTCCAATGCTGCATCTTCCTCAGGGATGTATTTTGGGTCTGTATCCTGGGTTCTTTATTTCTCCTGCTTTATCTTTATTCTTTCTATACACTGTGATGCTCTGTTGCCTCCAAGGTATTGACATTTTTGTGTTTATATTTAATTGGTATTGTATGTTGGAGTAACTTGCCCATGATTTTCATTTTGTCTTGTTTGTTATCTACATAAGCAGGGTACTGTGCTGTGCTTCTCTCTTCACTAGTTGGCAGCACTTATACACTCACCACCTGTCTCCTTTCCTGTTGTCAACCTCCCATATGTCACTGCCATCCTTGGCAAACAGAGCCTAATCTGAGGTCCCTGGAATCTGAATGAGAGGGCTGTCACTTTAAATATCCAAAATGGTCACCACTTGCAAACAATCAAAATGGCTGTGCCCTCCAGACAGCCAAAAGTCCACAGCTCAAGTTGCCTCCCTCCTTGCTATTTCCTTTCCTGGTCATAGGCCACCAGTGCAGTCATCCCTGCAGCCCTTGGCAACCAGGGTTGATCTTTTAGGTCAATTCTGAGGTCCCAATACCAGTTGTAAATATTCAGGCTTTTGGTCTCATCAGAGTAGTTGAGAGTGCACTATTCCAACCATCTCTGTACTCACTGTTTCATTCAGGTTTTTCCACTAGTTGGTGCCTAATCCACTTCATATACTTCCTTTCAAAGCTCAGGGCTCTAGGATTATCTTCTGTATCTCTGTCGATTGGTTTCTCTTATCTTTGTTGAAGAGAGTCTGTGTAGCTTGTCTGCCTATTCCTCCATCTTACCAGAAGTCCTTTTTTTTTTTTAATTAATGATAATCCAATGTGAAATCATTTTCCCATGTATTTTACAATTACGAAATTCAGAGTTAACATAAATTTTATAGTTTTAGTGTTGTTGAGGCAGTTAAATATACTAGTTTCCATATTTTCTAAGGGTGGGAAGCACAGTCTCTGGGTCTTAGGCTGCTAAAAATATGAGGAAGTTGGACTAGATGATATCAAGGAATCTTCTGGCTAAGAGGAGGAAAAAAACTTTATAGCTATATTGTGGAAGGTAGAAATAAATGATAGATAGACAATAGGTAGATAGATAGATAAATCTCTATTCAGGCAATGGGTTATGCCTGAGGTACCTTATAGCACCATTAGATATAGCTGTTAAACAAATTCAACTTATTTTTCACATTCTTTGAGTGCCAGTGAGTTGGGTGTTTTTAATCATCTGTGAATTTTAGACTCCTTCTAAAACCATTACTAGGATGTGAAAGGTTAATCCCACCTCCCGACCTCATAGAGCTATGGGCCAGACCTTTGGAATTCTGAGAGGCAGCAAGGCCTCCTTCCTTCTGATTTAGTTTTACAAGCTCCTGGGACATCAATTTTTAAAGGCCCAGTCAACAGATTACAGAAGTCATTCAAGTTAAATTTTTATTAGAAAAAAATCACTTCACAAATACCCTTTCCTGTGAAAATATAAACTTAAATATACTTAGCTGGTAAGGAGTAGCAGAGGGGATGGAGCAAGGGCACTTGAAGACTTTTGTATTATGGATATACAGCCCTAAGATTAAATAGTTTTTCTAGTGGTTCTGTCAAAAAATTAGTATCATTTATGATTTCTAAGGGCTGAAAAAATGAATTAGAGATAATTGGCAAGGGTTAATATAGAAAGAGAACCTTGGATTCAACTCATGACAAGTGCAGGCACACTAAACATCCAGAATATCTTTCTTTAGCTCTAATTTTTGAGAATAAGTTTCTGGTGTGTGATTGTACTCCAGACTATTTCTAAAGAAGTTACTAACCTTTCTGTCAGAAGTTTTTTGGAATCTTTACCTAAGAAAAAAGATATTTGGCTTATTTTTTACCCCAAAATTCTGCTTTGGCAGTGACAGAGAGATTCTACAAGGACCAGTTGCTATTGAGGTGATTCTAACTCATGGTAACCCAATCTGTGTCAGAGTAGAACTGTGCTACCTAGAGTTTCCAGTCACTGATTTTTCAGAAGTGAGCACCAAGCCTATCCTTTGAAGTGTTTCTGGGTGGACTTGAACTTACAAACTTTTAGCAAGCAGTAGACCACATTAACTATTCACAGCACCCGGGGACTCCTGGAGGGTTTCTGTTGTTAGGTGCAATTGAGTTGGCTCTGACTCATAGAGACCTGATGTACAACAGAATGAAACACTGCCCAGTCTTGCACCAACCTCACAATCCTTCTTATACTTGAGCCCATTGTTGCAGTCACTGTGAAAATCTATCTTGTTGAGGATATCCTTTTTTGCTGACCCTCTAATTACCAAGCATAATATCCTTCTCCAGAGAATGACCACTTCTTACAACATGACCAAAATAGCTAAGACAAATCTGGTCATTCTCACTTCCAAGGAGCATTCTGGCGGCAGTTCTTCCAGGATAGATTTGTTCATTCTTCTGGCAGCCCAAGATATTTTCAATTTTCTTCACCAACACCACAATTCAAAGACATCCACTCTTCTTCCATGTTCCTTATCCATTTCCCTTCACATACATATGAGATGATTGAAAATACTGTGGCTTGGGTTGCTGTGGTTGTTGTTGTTATGTGCCACTGAGACAGACCCAACTCATAGCAACCCCTCCTTGGGTTTCCAAGGCAGTATCACTATGGAAGTAGATTGCCCTATCTTCCTTCCAAGGAGTGGCTGGTGGGTTTGAACCACCAGCCTTCTGGTTAGCAGTCAAGTGCCTAAGCCACTATGCTACCAGAGCTCCCATGGCTTGGGTTAGGCACACCTTAGTCTTCAAAGTGACTTCTTTGCTCCTTAACACATTAAAAAGGTCTTTTGAAGCAGATCTGTCCAGTGCAATATGATATCTAATTTCTTGACTGCTGCTTCCATGGATGTGATTGTGGATCCAAGTAAAATGAAATCTTTGGCAAATTCAATCTTTTCTCAATTTATCATAGTATTGCTTATTGGTCCAGTTATGAGGATTTTATTTTTCTTTATGTTGAGATGTAATCCATACTGAAGACTACAGTCTTTGATCTTTATCAGTAAGTGATTCAACTCATCTTCAGTTTTAGCAAGCAATGTTTTGTCATCTGCATACCACAGATTGCTAATGATTCTGACTTAAATCCTGATGCCACACTCTTCTTCATATAGTGTAGTGTCTCATATTATTCGCTTAGCATACAAATTGAATTAGTTTGGTGAAATGACACAACACTGATTCACACCCTCCCTGATTTTAACCATGAAGTATCCCCTTGCTCTGTTTGAATAACAGCTTCTTGCTCTATATACAAGTTCTTCCTGAACACAATTAGGTGTTCTGGAATTCCCATTCTCAATTTTATCTATAATGTGTTATTATCCACACAGTCAAGTGCCCTTGCATAGTCAATAAAACATGGGTAAACACCTTTCTGGTATTCTTTGCTTTCAGTCAAGATCCATCTGACATCAGCAATGATATCCTTTATTGCACATCCTCTCCTGAATCCAGTTTGAATTTCTGGCAGTTCCCTGTCAATGCACTGCTGTAACCACTTTTTAAATATCTTCAGCAAAATTTCACTTGTGTGTGATTTAATAATATTATTTAATAATCCACATTCTATTGGAACACCTTTCTTTGGAATGAACACAATTATTGATCTCTTCCAGTTAGCTGGTCAGGGAGCTATCTTCCAAATATCTTGCCATAAATGAGTAAGCACCTCCAGCACTGCATCCTTCTGTTGAAACATCTCAATGAGTATTCCATCAATTTTTGGAGCCTTGTTTTTCTTCAATTCCTTCAGTGAAGCTTGGACTTCTTCCTTCAATACCATTGGCTCTTGGTCTTATTTTACCTCCTTAAGTAGTTGAACATCAACCAATTCTTTTTGATACAGTGACTCTGCATATTCTTTCCATCTTCTCTTGATGCTTCCTGTATAATTCAATATTTTGCCTATAGGATACTTCAGTTTTGTAACTTGAGACTTGAATTTTTTTCTTAAGTTCTTTGAACTTAAGAAATGCCAAGTGTGTTCTGCCCTTTTGGTTTTCTAACTCCAGGTCTTTACATATATCTTTATGATATAATTTCATTTATTTTATCTTCTAGAGTTGCTCTTTTGAAATCTTCTGTTCATTTCTTCCATTTGCTTTAGCTACTTTCCACTAAATAGGAAGTTTTAGTCTCTTCTGACATCCATTTTGTTCTTTTCTTCTTTTCTTGTCTTTTTAATGACTGTTAGCCTTCTTCATTTGTGATGTTCTTGATGTCATTCCACAACTTGTTTGGTCTTTCCCCGTTGCTGTTCAATGTGTCAAATCTATTCTTCAAATGGTCTACAAATTCAGGTGGCGTACAATTGAGGTTTTATTTTGGCTCTCTTAGACTTGTTTTAGATTTCTTCAGCTTCAACTTGAACTTGTGTATGATCAATTGATGGTCTGTTCCATAGTCAGCTTCTGGCCTTGCTTTGACTGAAGATATTGAGCTTCTTCATTGTTTCTTTCCACAGATGGAGTTGATATGATTCTTCTGTATTCCATCTGGCAAGGTCCATGTGTATAGCTGTCATATATGTCATTGAAAAAAGATATTTACAGTGAATATGTTGTTGATCTTCCAAATTCTATCATGCTATGTCTGGTGTCATTTCTATCACCTAGGCTCTATTTTCTAATGATTGATTATACTTCTTTGTTTTCAACTTTCATATTCCAATAACCAGCAATAATCAATACATCTTTATTGCATATTTTGTCAATGTCAGACTGCAGAAGTTGGTAAAAATCTTCAATTTCTTCATCTTCGGCTTTTTGGTTGAAGCATAAGTTTGAAAGATAGCAGTATTAACTGGTCTTCCTTGTAGGTGTATGGATATTATCCTATCACTGGCAGCATTGTACTTCAGGATAGATCTTGAATCATTCTTTTTGATCATGCATGTGACACCTTTCCTCTTCAATTTATCATTCACAGCATAGTAGACCATATGATTTTCTGATTCAAAATGACTAATACCAGTTCATTTCAGCCCACTAATGCCTAGGATGTTGATCTTTATGCGTTTCCTTATATTTTTGACAACTTCCAATTTTCCTAGATTCACACTTCATATAGTCTATGTTCCAATTATTACTAGATATTTGCAGCTCTTTCTTTCCATTTTGAATCATGTCCTGTTGGCACATGAAGGTCCCAAAAGCCTTATTCCATCCATGTCATTAAGGTTGACACTACTTTGAGAAGGAAGCTCTTCTCCATTTGTATTTTTAATGCCTTTCAAACTGAGAGGCTCATCTTTGGGCACTGTATCAGCTATTTCACAGCTAGTCATAAAGTTTTCAAGCAATATGTCAGACAGCATTTCAAGGCTATTCACAAGGTTTTCACTAGCCAATTTTTTTAGAAGTGGATGGCCTCATCCTTCTTCTCAGTCTTTCTTAGTCTCTATGCTTTGCTGAAACCTGTTGCAAAAACAGCACTAAGGCATCATCCTCTGACCTCCTCCAACCTCATAAGATGGAGACAGAATCACTATTAAGAGCCCAAGGTTTATTCCTATGAGGCAAAAGATGCTGCCACCCTTCAAACTTTCTACCAGCTCTAACACAAACCATCCCTCCCAAAGCACTCACTACTTCTTTGCTAGGTTCAATAATTCATTGCAATGTCCACACAGAACTCACAGAAAATACTTATGATTATGGGGTTTATTAGGAATGTAACAGGCTATAATTCAAGTCCAGGAACACTCTCAAGATGCAATTCTTTGATCAGGACAGTCTCCCCTCTGCTATGACCTCAGCCATGCCTCTCTGACCATTGGCCTATCAGTGGGGCCTCTTTCCCTCATACAAGTGTTACAAAGCTCTTTTAGCTCTGCAGATAGGGCCATCTAGGTGCATCCCACTCCACCAGCAAGACTCCTGCCTAAAGGTACTCAGCTTTCTCACTCCATGGGCCAGTCAGGCCACTGCTCTGTCTCATGCCTCTTGGTTCCACTGCCATCATCTCTTAGCCAGGTGTTTCAGCCAGTGCATCTTTGCCAGGATGTGTCTACCAAGGAGGTCCAGTACAGGGATCTTGGATCCAAGTACATGTTACCCACCAATCACAGCTCTTCTTTCTTGATGACAATGAGATCCTCCCTTCTGCCTTTAGGAAGACTTATTTTAAGTCCAGCTGCATAGTAAAACTAACCAATCTCAACATTAGAGTTTCATACACCTTATTTGCATGATCCCAACCAGTAACCTCGTGGGAATCACAAAGACCATGGCTAGAAAACCCATACAAAGTTTATTGACAGGAAGATGGTGTCTTTACTGTAGCCCACATGTTAGTTCTCTCTAGCATCTTAATACCTGAGAAACTAGGTGCAGCAGTTTGAAACAGGGATTCTGGCACTCTGAACAGCTCATTATGTCAGAGAAGGCCAAACTCAAGGGAGTAGGATTAGAAACAAATGAGAGGCAATGTAAACAGATGGAAAGAATAAAAATAAATGAACCTGCCCTGCAGAGCACTGAACAGCTGGTGAGACAGGGCATCAGAGGGCGGCTCCCAGGTACAGTGGAGAGAATGCACCAGAGGACCTGCAGGCACTCAATGGATCTACCTTCAGCACTCACTTTTAAGGTAAATTTGGGATCATGGGGGACAGCATTTCTGAGAAGTAGAACAGAGACTCCTCTGGCCGTGGGTGTTGTTGAATTGGGAGCAGAGAGAGAAGCATGCCACAAGTGGGCAGGCCCAGGGATGAACTCACTGCATGGGTCAAGGCAGCTATTCTAAGACAGCTTTTTTGGCTTAGATGGGCCTGAAGTATGAGGGGGTTTTTGCAGCTGTCTGAACCTTGTAGAAAATGGTGGACCCCTAACCACTGGGGTCTTTGCCAAACTTGAGTTGCTGGCCTGTGAATAACGGTGTAATATCATTGTTAGCAGTCTACTCAAAGCCCTGGAAACAGCTTCTGGCACCTTGGAGCTTTTTTTCCTCTTTTCTTCATCACTTCCCCACCTCTCCCCTGCCTCATCCCATAGAAAAGCCACTGTAAGCCACCACAACACCTGCTGGCTCAAATCCTACACCCTCTCCAAAATAAACAGAGACCTGCATCCAGATTCCACACAGTGATTCCTTCATCACAAAGAAAATAGCAGAACAACCTAGCACATCTGAATTAATAAGCCCCCAAAATAAAATACACCAGCAACACCTTTGCAAAAATATTTAAACATAAAATCAAGACAAAATAAATCAATACATAACTAACAGTTAAAGTCCATTTCAAAATGTCTAGGAAACAACAGGCAACCTCAAATCAGGTAACAACAACAAAAATAACAGGATAAGACAATAGAAATAAAATTCCAAACAAAAGTCTCATTAAACATGAGGAAGAGGAATCAATAGACTTATCTAAGAAGGAATTTAGAAGGTATTTAGAAAGTTTCCTCAGAAACCCCAAACAGAACCAGGCAGAACACAGACAGTGCCTTGGAAGAACTCAGGAAAACCATTCAAGAACAAAATAACAAGATTAATACCCACTCAGAACTCATACAAAAACAGCAGTTAGAAATCCAGAAGACAAACACCAAAATTACAGAATTACATGACATAGTGGAAGCACAAAAGAATAGGTTAGAACTAGCTGAAGAATGCATTTCCTAACTAGAAGATAAATCTCTTGACAACAGCCTGAAGAAGTATGAAGAAAATTCAGAACAAAAATTTAAGAGAACCGAAGTTATATGGGATGCCATTAAAAGAAACAACATATGCCTCATTGGAATTCCAGAACAAGAAGAGGTAGGGGAAAAAACTGACAAAATTATGGAAGACTTACTAACAGAAAATTTCCCCCATATCATGAAGGAAGATAAGATATTTGTTTAAGAAGCTCAAAGAACCCCATACAGGATAGCTCCCAAGAGAAAAATACAGAGGCATAACATAATCAAACTCTCTAAAACCAAAGACAAGAAAAAATCTTACAAGATGCCTGAGACAAAAGAAAAATCACTTATGATAATCAAATAGTTAGGCTGAGTTATGATTACACAGTAGAAACCACACAGGCAAGAAGGCAATGGGACAGCATATATAACACAGTGAAGGAAAAGAACTTCCAACCAAGGATCTTATATCCAGCCCAACTGTCCATCAAATATGAGGGCAAAATCAAGACATTCTCAAACAGAAATTAAGGGATTTTGTGAAAACCAGACCAACCCTACAAGAAATGCTTATGAAAGTCCTTCCAATAGAGAACCCGCAACAGAGAACAAAATCAAGACACATAACATCAACACTAAAACCAAATCAGAAAGAGATGCTCAAAACAAGACCATAAAATGTTGTATATTCAAAACAAGGAAGTCAATTTGCACACAACAACAGCAACTAACCAAATTGTCCTTGTTGTTATGTGTCATTGAGTCTGCCCCTACTCATAGCGACCCCTCCTTGGGTTTCTGAGGCAGTATCACTATGGAAGTAGATTGCCTAACCTTCTTTCCAAGGAGTGGCTGGTGGGTTTGAACTGCCAGCCTTCTGGTTAGCAGTCAAGTGCTTTAGTTACTAAGCTACCAGAGCTCCCAACTAACAAAATAGTGGGAATAAAATTTCTAGGTACAAAACTTCCAAATGGAGAGGAAAACAGGACAATGTCCTCATAGAACACGCTGTTCCAAAATATAAAGACAAGAATTCACTCCAAGGTAACCACAGAGAAAATTAACAATCCCCCTCAGCAAACCCATAAGGAAGAAAAACGTATGGGCTTACTAAGCAAAAAACCAACAATAAAGAAGAAGAGAAAGGAAACATTTGACAAGAAAATGAACTCAGCACAGAAAAGTATACAGACCAAGGAAACTCCAAAAATATGCCAAAAAAAACCCCACAATAGAATAACAAATATCAATTCATACCTATCACTAATTACACTCAATGTGAATGGACTAAATGCACCAATCAAGAGAAAAAGAGTGGCAGACTGGATAAGAAAAGAAGATCCATCGATATGCTGCCTACAAGAGACCCACCTTAGACACAAAGATATAAACAAGAAGTTAATAGGTGGAAAAAATATATACTAAACCAACAGTAACCAAAAAAGCACACACACACACACACACATACACACATACACTGACGTCGAGTTGGACCTAACTCATAGCAACCCCTCCTTGGGTTTCTGAGACATATCACTACAGAAGTAGATTGCCCAGCCTTCCTTCTGAGGAGTGACTGGTGGGTGTGAACCAGCAGCCTTCTGGTTAGCAGTCAAATGCCTTAAGCACTATACCACCAGAGCTCCCCAAAAAAGAGCAGGAGTGGCAATATTAATTTCTGATAAAATAGACTTTAAGTTAAAAAAAACAACATAAGAGACCAAGAATGTCACTATATGATGGTAAAAGGGTCAATTGACCAAGAAGACATTACAATAATAAATATCTACACACCCAATGAAATATACGTGAAGCATATATTAAGTAAATGTTAATTTAATTAAAAGAGACAATAGACAACTCTACAATAGTAGGAGATTTTAACACACCACTGTCAAGAAGGGATAGATCAACTAGAAAAAACTCAACAAAGATACAGAAGAACAAAACAACACAATAAACCAACTCAATCTCATAGACATATATAGAGCACTCTACCCAACAAAAACACAATTCACATTCTTCTCCAGTGCACATGAATCATTCTCCATAATAGATCATATGTTAGGACATAAAACAAGCTTCAATGAATTCAAAAACATTGAAATCCTGCAAAGCATCTTCTCAGACCACAATGCTATAAAATTAGAAATTCATAATAGGAAGATCAAGGAAAAAACATCAAACATGTAGAAGTTAAAAAATATACTGCTCAAAAACTACTGTGCAATAGAAGATATAAAATGTAAAATTAAAAAAAAAAAAAAATCCTAGAAACAAATGAGAATGAAGATACATCTTACCAAAACCTATGGGACACAGTGAAAGCAGTACTCAGAGTTTATAGCAATAAATGCATACATCAAATAAGAGGAAAGAAATAAAATCAACACTCTAAGAAAAAGAACAACAAAAAATCCTGCAGAAGTAAGAAAATAATAAAGATCAGAGCAGAAATAAATGAAACAGAAAACAACAACAACAAAAAAGAGAAAATCAACAAAACAAGAAGCTGATTCTTCTAAAAGATTAACACAGTTGACACACTGTTGACAAATATAACAAAAGAAAAGAAAGAGAAGATGCAAATTACAAGAGTAAGAAACAAAAAAGATATCATCACAATAGAACAACAGAAATAAAAAAGATACTGACAGAATATTATGAAAAATTGTACTTCAACAGATTTGAGAACCTAGAAGTGATGGACAAGTTTCTGGAATCACAAGACCTACCTAAACTATTGCACTCAGAGTTAGCATACTTGAACAGAACCATAATAAAGGAAGAAATTGAACAGGTCATAAAAAACACTCCCTTCAAGGAAAAGTCCTGGTCCTGATGGCTTCACTGGAGAATTTTACCAAATATTCAGGGAAAAGTTGAAACCTATGCTACTCAAGCTATTCCAGAACATAGAAAAAGATGGAATACTCCCAAACTCATTTTATGAAGCAAGCATAACACTAATAACAAAACCAGGGAAAAACACCACTAAAAAAGGAAAACTACAGACCAATATCCCTCATGAACATAAATGCAAAAATCTTCAACAAAATCCTAACCAACAGAATCCAATAGCATATCAAAAAAATAATACATTCTGACCAAGTGGGATTCATACCTGGTATGCAAGGATGGTTCAACATCAGAAAAACAATCAAGGCAATCCACCACATAAACAACAACAACAACAAAAAGAACCATACAATCATATCAATCGATGCAGAAAAGGCATTTGATAAACTACAACACTTGTTCCTGTTCAGAACTCTCAGAAAAATAGGGATAGAAGGGAAATTCCTCAACAACATAAAGGGCATATATGCAAAGCCAATGGCCAACATTATTATTAATGGAGAAAGATTCAAAGCATTTGCCTTATGAACGGGAACCAGACAGGGATGCCTCCTATCACCGCTCCTATTTAACATTGCGTTGAAAAACCTGTCCAGGGCAATAAGGCAAGAAAGAGAAATAAAAGGCATGCAAACTGGCAAAGAGGAAGTAAAGCTATCTCTATTTGTGGATGATATGATCCTATACATAGAAAACCCAAGAGACTCAGCCAAAAAAAAAAAAAAAAAACTATTAGAACTACTAGAGAGGTTCAACAAAGTGGCAGGATACAAGGTCTACATACAAAAATCTGTTGGATTCCTCTACACCAACAAAGAGACCTCTGAAAAAGAAATAAGGGAAATAATAATATTTACAATAGCTATTAAAAAGATAAAATATCTAGGAATAAATCTTATCAGAGACACAAAAACCCATACAAAGAAAACTATAAAAGACTACTATAGGAGACAATAAGGGATCTACATAAATGGAAGAAACTGCCTTGTTAATGGATAGGTAGACTGAATGAATACTGTGAAAATGTCAATACTACCTAAAGCAATCTACACATTTAATGCAATCCCAATATAGATAGCAACAAAAAAAAATTAAGGATATGGAAAAACCAATTACTAACTTCATATGGAAAGGAAAGAGACATCAGATATGTAGAACACTTCTGAAGAAGAAGAACAAAGTGAGAGGTCTCACACTCCCAGATCTCAGAACTACAGCCACAGTAGTCAAAACAACATGGGATTGGTACAATGACAGACAGATAGACCAATGGAACAGAATCAAAAATCCCGAAGGAGACCCATCCATTTATGGAGAGCTGATCTTTGACAAAGTTCCAAAACCCATTAATTGGGGAAGAGATAGCCCCTTTAACAAATGGTGCTGGCAAAATTGGTTATCCACTTGCAGAAAAATGAAACAAGACCCATACCTCCCTCACCCCTTACACAAGAGCAAACTGAAGTTGAATCAAAGACTTAAATATAAACCCAAAATTATAAAATCCACCAAAGATAAAATAGGGGCAAATCTAGGAGCCCTCATTTATGGCATAAATAGATTATTAAACATAACCCAGAATGAACAGGAGGGCAAAGAGAAGCTAGGTAACTAGGACCTTTTAAAAATTAAATTCTTATGCACATCAAAAGACTTCATCAAAAGGGTAAAAAGAGAACCTACAGATTGGGAGAAAATGTTTGCCTATGACATATCTGACAAAGGACTTATCTCCAAAATCTATAGAAAACTTCAACACCTCAACACCAAAAAGACAAACAATCCAATTCAAAATGGGCAAGAGACATGAACAGACACTTCACTCAAGGTGATATGCTGGTGGCCAACAAACATATGAGGAATTGCTCACGATCTTTAGTCGTTAGAGAGATGCAAAGCAAAACAGTGATGAGATATCCTCTCACCCCAGTAATAATAGCAAAGTTCAACAGGACAGAAAAGAACAAATGCTAGTGAGGTTGTGGAGATATTGGAACTCTTGTGCACTGCTGTTGGGATTGTAAACTAGTACAGCCGTTGTGGCAAATGGCATGACGTTTCCTTAGAAAGCTGAAAATAGAAATACCATTTGAACCAGGAATTCCATTATTAGGAATATATATTAAAGAGGTGAGAGGCAGGACATGAACAGATATATGCATACCTATGTTCATTGCAGCACAATTCATTATAGCAAAGAGATGGAAACAACCTAAATGTTCATCAAAAGATGAATGGATAACTAAGTTATTGTACATTCACACAATGGAATACTATTTTACATTGAAGAAAAAAGCAGGATACACTAATCATCTCACAATGTGGATGAGCCTGGAAGACAATAAGCTGAGTGAAATAAGTGAATCACAGAAGGACAAATATTGTATGAGCCCATTACTGTAAAAAGACAAGGAAGGGTTTGCTTAAGGAAGGGAATTCACTTTGTAGATTACCAGGATGGGGAGGGCAGGGGAGGTAATACTTTCAGGCTAGTTGGGGGCTACACGCTGAGGTGGATAAGGGGAGGGATGATATGGAAAGAGTCTGTGACCACCATGATAACATTGGGGAAAGGGAGACACCAAATTGTGCACATAAGATATAGACAACCTGTATATCCACATTACTGCATTACCATTAACACCAAACACCAGGCTACAGATAAACACATAGACATCTGAGAAGATCAGATGGGGGTCAGTGAACAGCAGTATACTCTAGACCAAGGATAGATTCAGCTGAGGCTAATCTTGCACAGATACCAGTGATACAAAATACCCACAATCCTTATAGAAACATCAGAAGACAGGCCTGTCTCACAGACTGTCAGACTCTGGGAGAGAGATCCAATGGATCTAATGACTCAGGACCATATTATTGGGGGACATCAGACTCAATTTATACAACAAAATACATGAAAATCTTGTTCCACAATCTACTTTGGTGAATAGTGGCTAGGGTCTTAAAATCTTTCAAGCTGCCAGCTAAGATGCAGCTATTGGTCTTCTCTCATCAGAAGTGAAGAAGAGTGCAAAAAACCAAGGTCATTTGGAGGCAATCAGCCCTAGGACATGATGGACCTTGAAAGTAGAAGAACTAGATTGTGCCTGGTTACCAATGCCAACCACTCGGGAAAGGATCAAATCTGGAAAACCTGGATAGAGTGGTAGGAAAAACGTGGAACAAAATCTAAAAACAAAATAATGACCAGAATTACTGGTTGGATGGAGTCTGGTGGGACCCCTATGACTATGGCCCTGGGATACACTTCAGGCCTGGAATAAAACTCACTCCCAGGGGCTGTCTCACAACCCAATAGTAAATAAGACGTACACGCAGACCACTCAACCCAGAGTGACATACCCAGATACTCTATGGAGATGCACCCCTTGGAGCAATCAACCATGGGGTACCAGAGGGGCAACATTCACATGGAAGAAATGCAGGGCACATAGGAGTGCATAACTATGAGGGGTTTGGGAGTGGGGGGATGTTACTGGGAAGGAAGGGAAAGGAAAGTGTTTTAGGGTTGGGGATGGTAATTGGGGAGTGAAACCTAATGTACACGAAATGTTGAATGTAAAGAAAACTCTGTTCTGTAAATCTGCACCTAAAGCACACACACACACACAGACACACACAAAGTTTACTTTTTATTGGGAAAAGAAAAAAAAAGCATACTAAATAATTCACTGTACCATACTTCTCAAACATGGGTGACCCTGCTGGTTCTTGGAATACCAGTGGCATAGGCTCTAGCATCACAGTTACATGCAAGCCACCACAGTACAACAAAGTGCCAGACAAGTGTTGGGGAGGGGTTGTAGTTGTATCTTATTCTCATTTACACCAAAATTATCCACAATCTAGTAAATTGGGCTGCACTCTTTCATTTCTCATACCCTTGGCAAGTAAATCACAAAGTCTGAAAGTATTAGTTCACTGTATAATTGCCTTGCCTAGACTGGAGTTACAGTTATGGGTTCCATTATATGCTTATGCTTTGGTTTTTCATGGTTGCTGTAAGGATTTACAGTGCTGTATTGTCACATCCTCATTTAGGATCATCTTGTACCAGGAGAGGGCATTTGCTATGCAGTAGATTAGAGACAAAGTTTTAGTATATGATCCTGGGCCAAAACCAAACCAAAACAAAAAAATAATAATACCCATAGGAATCAAATATTTCACTTCAGCATCAGTATCATCTGATTCTAACCAACTGAGCCTCGCAACAAAGCAAAAGCGACTTGATTTTAATATTACTCACAGTTCAGTTAATATTCTAGCTTGTGATTACACATTACTTTGGCTTAGGAATCTTTCAGAGTTTGACAATACACTCTCTTTCATGTTTAAAATTGAAGGTAGGAGACACATAGTCCTCCTGAAATGTTAGAAAATGTTAGTTTTACCTGGACTTAGATAACATAAACACAATACTGAAAGCCCCACAAACATCTGAAGAGGTATTCCACTCTTCACTTTAATAAAGTTTTATCACTCAGTTCTTGTTAAAGAATTGAAGTATCCTAATTTGGCTATAATAATTAAAGATGAGGCATACTAAACATAAGTAAAAGCATGGTTCAAGAGTGCTATGATTAAGTAGAAATAAAAATAAATGATAATAGATTATCGAAGTTGTTCTTGTTGCTGTGAGCTACTGTCGAGCTGGTTCCAACTCATAACAACCTGACATATAACAGAAAGAAATTTTGCCCTGTCCTGTGCCATCCACACAATCGTTACTATGTTTGGGTCCACTGTTGCAGCCATTGCACCAATCCATCTCACTGAGGTGGCATAGTGCCTAAGGCATTTGACTGTGAACCAGAAGGCTGGTGGTTCAAACCCACCAGCCACTCCTCAGAAGGAAGGTTGGGCAATCTACTTCCATAGTAATATCGCCTTGGAAACCCAAGAAGGGGTAACTATAAGTCAGATCTGACTCCACGGCAGTGAGTTTTTTTTTTTGTTTTGTTTTGTTTTGGTATACTTTACCAAGCACGATGTCTTTCTCTAGAGACTGGTCCCTCTCAGTAACATGTTCAAAGCACTTAAGACCAGTCAGTAGTATATTAATCATTCTTCCCAAACACCATAATTCAAATGTGTCAGTTTTTCTGTGGTCTTCCTTATTCATTGTCTAGCTTTCACATGCATCTGAGGCAATTGGAAATACCATGGTGTGGTAGTTAAGGTTATGTGTCAACTTAGTTAGGCCTGGTCTTAAGTGGCTGGACAGCTATTCCCCATGTGAGACTGGTAATTAACTCCAAGGTGGAGTCCACTGGATCAGCTGAATAGTTGCTTTAGGGATGTGGTCTGTTACCAGTATACAAGAAACAACTTTGAGGAAGGTCTCCAGATTTTTGACACACTTCAATCCTGAATGTAGCCGAGCCTTTATTCACCAGCCTGCCATGTTGTCTGCCAATCTTGGGACTCTTAAGAGACTTGAATTAATGGTTTGTTGTGTGTTCTGGTAGTACCAGGATTGTGCCTTTTTACTTGTTGACCTTGAGTTTGTCAGCCTCAGCAGCCAGCAGCTGCCTGAGTGAAGAAAGCCTCTAGCTTCAGTGGGCCAGGAGCAAAAGGCAGACCTGAAGCTCACCATTGAGGGGCTTTCACCCAGCCCCCAGAGGCTGGAACTTTTAACTCAGACCTCTAGCTTCCAAAATTATAAAATAATAAATCCCTGTTTGTTTGAGCTATCCCATTTGTTTTGGTATATTCATGTCAAGAGTGATACTAGGTAACCAAACATATGGTTTGAGTCAGGCTCAATTTAGTCCTCAAAGTGACATGTTTGGTCTTTGACACTTTATTAATTTGTTTATTTTATTAACTTTTTTATTGTGCTTTGGATGAAAGTTTACAGAGTAAGTTAGCTTTGTATTCAATAGTTCACACACATTTTGTTTTGTGACATTGATTACAGTCCCCAAAATGAAATAATACTCTTCCCACATCATCCCTGTGGTTATCCTTTCCTTTTGTCCTTCTTTCTAATACATTTCTGTCTTCTAAACTTTATCCATAGGCAAATGCTGCTTTTTTGATCTCTTATGTTTGATTGTTGTAAGGAGTGCATACCTCCCTGGTTTATTGTTCCCTTAATACTCATATTAATTGTTTAGCTAAAAGATGAGCCACAGGAGTGAGTTTAGTTCCAGCCTTGAAGGGTGACTAAGGTAATAGTTTGGGGGATTCTACCAGTCTCTATCAGACCAGTAGTCCTGGTCTCTTTTATTATTTTGAGATTTTTTTCCCACATATTTCTCCCACTCTCTCCAGAATTTTCCAGTACAATCTCTTTCAGAGTGGTTGGCAGTAGTAGCTCAGTACCATATAGCTTTTCTGGTTTCAGGGTCATGGTGGCTGAGATTCATAGGGTCCACTAGTCCCTTTGCTAAAGGGGCAAGGAGGCGGCATCTTCTGACCTCCTCTAACTTCACAAGAGGAAGACAGAATCACCATCAGCAGCCCAAGAACTGTTCCTATGAGGCCAGACATGCTG
The DNA here is from genome assembly GCF_000298275.1 of Orycteropus afer afer. Taxonomy (NCBI): domain Eukaryota; kingdom Metazoa; phylum Chordata; class Mammalia; order Tubulidentata; family Orycteropodidae; genus Orycteropus; species Orycteropus afer. The sequence goes on from NW_006921671.1 coordinate 355,941, forward strand.
CCACCCTCCAGTCCTCTTACAAACCTTGACACCAATCATCTCTCCTGTGGCACCCATCACTTCTCTGCTGGGTTCGATAATTTGCTGCAGTGGCCACACAAAACTCACAGATTAAGGGGTTTGTTAAGGAAACAATACACTACAATTCAAATTCTGGAATGCATTCAGGATTCAGTTTTTCAGTCAGGACAGTCTCCCCTCTGCATGTAGACATGCCTCTCTGGCCCTTGGCCTCTCGGTCTGGTCTCTGCCTCTGTGGGCCAGGTAAGCCTGCTGCTCTGTCTCATGCCTCTTGGTTCTACTACCACTGTGTCTCAGCATCTTTCTCAGCAGCATGTCTCTCTCTCAGAAGTGCATCTCTCTCAGCTGACAGTTAGAGAGGCCCTCTGCCTCTAGGAGGGCTCATTTTAAACCTTGCAGAATGGCAAAACTAACCAATCCCAACATCAGAGTTCTACACACCTGAGAGAGAGTGAACTTTCACAGAAGATTATTTTGTGCTGCTTCAACAGAAATACCCCAGGTGTATGACTTTAACAATTTGGAGTTTAAAAGCAGCTACTCAGTTGCTCATGGCAAATTCCACCATTTATATGAAATCATTACTACCAGCTTCCCAGCTAAGTTGACAGATATTTGCATGGTCCAACCCAGTAATCTTGTAGGAGTTACAAAGACTATGGCTAGAAAAGCCACACCACGCAACTCACGACCCCACACCCTTGAACTAATTTTTCCATACATCCTTGATTTTCTTCACTTTTCTTTGGTCTGGATGAGAGACCAATAGTTGTGCATTAGATGGACACTCACAAGCTTTAAGTACTAAACAGACAGGAATGCATAGGTAAGAAGGACATAAGGGAGAGGTCATCACAGGGAGGAGAGGGGAGGAGAGCTGTTTATTATTGGGATTGTAGTCAGTGCTATGAAACAAAATGTGTCTGAACTGTTTGTTGAGAGTAAAATGAATCTGCTTTGTAAATTTGCACCCAAATCACAATAAAATTTTTTAAAATAATCCAGTTGCTACTCACCAAAGTAGGATGTAGAACAATGTGTACTATGTTATGCCAATTGAACTTTATGTCCTTGAACACTATGGTCTTAAGCTGATAGTCCCAGTGCCCCACTTCCCCAAGGTGTTTGCTTATGAGTAAGAAGTTTCCATAACTTTGCTCCCTGTTACCTCTACTATAAGCATAAACATTTTTTAAAGCACTTACAGTTATGCATGTAAAAATATCACCTATCAAACCTTTGTATGGTTGTGTGGTTGTGGGCATAATCTTGTTCACCTACCCATACTTGATCATCGTGCCTGTCTACCTATGTATACACTCATAGATTAATGTTTATTATTCACAGTGCAGGATGTCTGTACCTCTTTGCTCCTCTTGTGTTCCTTTTCCTTAGTGATATTGTTCCAGTCACCTGCTTTTTAATATATTGCTGTTCCCTTCACCCAAATCAATACTTGTCTGTTACCTAGTTAGTAATTTTACCACCATTCCCCTCCCATCCATGGTAACTATTAAAGAATAATTCTTTGCCTATCTAAAACTTTCCTTGATTTTTTTTTTATAATAGTGGACTCCATATTATGAGGTATTTCTCAGTTTTTTCATTATTCTTTAATGTTGCATAGTATTTAATTGTGTGTATGAACCATAGTTGGTTATCTATGCATCCATTGATGGTTATCTAGGTTGTTTCCATTTTTTGCTATTGTGAAAAGTGCTGTGATGAACATGAGTGTGCATACATTAGTTCTTGTCCTAGTTCTCATTTTTTTTAGATATATACCTAGAAGTGGAATTTCTGGATCAAATGGTATTCTATTCCCAGCTTTTTAAGGAAGTGCCATACTGTTTTCCATAGTGGTTACACCATTTTACAGAACAACTACCAGTGTATAAGAGTTCTAATCTCTCCAAAACTTCACCAGCATTTGTTGTTTTCTAAATTGTTAAACTTTGTTATTATCGCTATTTTAATGTTGTTTTCATTTGTACCTTTCTAATGGCTAATGATGGTGAGCATTTCTTCATATGTTACCTGGCCATGTGAATATTTTCTTTGGTGAAGGGTCTGTTCATGTCATCTAACCATTTTTTAAAATTATATTCTTTGTCTTTTTGTTGTTGAGGTGTTGAGAGTCTTTTTAATTGAATTTTACAGATTAGTTTTTTGTTGGATACATCATTGACAAATATTTTTCCCAATCCCTAGGTTCTTCTTAAGAAGGTTGGGAAATCTACTTCTATAGTGATACCACCTTGGAAACCCAAGGAGGGGTCGCTATGAGTCAGGTCTGACTAAATGGCACATAACAACAACAACAGTTCTTCTCTACTTCTTCTTAATTCCCCTCAATGGATGGCAGTGTGAGCTCTCCCAGAGTGAGCCCCACTTTTCAACTGCAGCTTTGGTTGGCAGCTAATCATTGCAACAATTTATTTTTCTTTTCCTTTCTTCCCTTCTCAGTCTCCCCCACTGCCCCTTGTTTTTAACCTATTTTTCCTTTTTCTCCCACCATTTTAAAAATTTTCTTCTTCTTCTTTGTTTTCCAATTTATCTGAATAAGTGCCTGGCTGCCCATCAGCTATGCATACAGTAGTGTTGCCTCTAACTTTCTATATTAGGTGGAACATGTGCCCACAGGAGGGCCACATTTCCACCACAGTTATGTTTGGTGGCTACAACTTGTGCCAGTACTGTGCCAGATTTGTTCCTTTTTCTTGTTTGTTTTTCTTTCTTTTCTCTTCTTCTTCTTTATCTTTATTTTAAGGTCTCCTCTTTCTCTCTTCCCTTCATCCTGGTTTTTGTTTCTTTTTATTTCCTTTTTTTTCTCTATTCTCTTCATACATACTTTTTCTTTTCCCCCTGTCTTTCCCCAGCAGTTGAGAGCCAATGAGCCTACCCAACCATAGTTACCCACACTTGCTGTCCCACTCACTGAGAGTGTGTTACCACCCTCTCCAGCACTACTGGACTGGAGAGCTAACCCACACCTGCCCTTAGCTTTTCTGCATGACCAATGATCAGAGATATGCACCCACACTCCCACCTGCTACTACCCATTTACAGGTGGTGAGTGTTCCAGTGCTGTCAAACAGACAACATAACCAAATATATTGCAACAGACCAAATAATAATAAGAAGAAGAAGATCAGGATCTACCAAACCAAAAATGCCATGAACAAATTAATATAATAACCCTACAATGTCTCAGAGACAATAGACAACTTCAAACAACACACACAAAACAAACAAACAAACAAGAACAAGACAAGATCTCTCAAACAAATGACTGAAGCAGAAGGCCAGAATATCTCTGGAGGAAGGAATGCTAGTGGAATTGCCTGATAAGGTATTCAAAATAATTATATTTAGCTACTTTCAACAGATTGAGATAAAGTTCATGGAAACCACAGACAAAATCAAGTAAAATTTGTTGTTGTTGTTGTTGTTGTTAAGTGCAGTCGAGTCGTTTCTGACTTATAGCAACCCAATGCACAGCAGAACGAAACACTGCCTGATCCCACTCCAGCCCCACAATCCCCGCTATACTTGAGCCCATCATCACAGCCACCACGTCAATCCATCTCGTTGAAGGCCTCCCCCTCCTTCGTC
>NW_006921671.1:362656-364446 GCF_000298275.1 Orycteropus afer afer
TGTGGTTAGGTGCTGTCAAGTTATCTCCAATTCATAGGGAACAAAACAAAACACTGCCCAATTGTGAATCATCCTCACAATCTTTGTTATACTTGAGTCCAGCATTGCAGCCACTATGTCAATCCATTTTTTAAAAAAATTTCCCATTTTTTACTGACCCTTTACTTTACCAAGCATAATATTCTTCTTCAGGGAATGTTCCCTTCTAACAATATGACCAAAGTAGGTGAGATGAAGTCTGGCCATTCTTGCTTCAAGGAGCATTTTGGCTGCAGTTCTTCCAGGATAGTTTTGTTTGTTCCTTTTGCAGTCCGTAGTACTTTCAATATTCTTCACAAACACCATAATTCTATGGCATGATTTATTCTTCAGTCTTCCATATCCATTGTCTAGCTTTCACATGAATATGAGGCTATTGAAAACACCATGGCTTAGATTCGATGTGCCTTAGTTTTCAAAGTGACATCTTTGTTTCTTAACATTTTAAAGAAATCTGTTGAAGAAGATTTGCCCGGTGGAATATAATGTTTGATTTCTTGACTGCTGCTTCCATGCGTGTTGATTGTGGATTCAAGTAAAATGAAATATTTGACAATTTCAATCTTTTCTCCATTTATTATGATGTTACTTATTAGTTTTGTTGTGAGAACTTTTGTTTTCTTTATGTTGAAATATATTCCATACTGAAGACTGTAGACTTTGATCTTCACCAATAAGTATTTCAAGTCATTTTCACTTTCATCAAGCAAGGTTGTGTCATCTGCATATCACAGATTGTTAATGAGTCTTCCTCCAATCCTGATGCTGCATTCTTTACACAGACAAAAATAGGGAACCAGAGATGCCAATTTATAAATGATAAAACTTCAAAGCAAAAAGAAAACTTAATTGATGTAGTTACAAAACTTTCAAATGAAGAGGAAATCAAGATGATCTCAAGATGGAAGAGACTTCTTTAAACCTAAAAATATAATAATAAGTTACAACGTAACCTCAATGAAAATTAATAAATCTTCACTTCAAATTTAAAAAAAGAAGTAAATCATAAAGTCTCAGTAAACACTAAAACAATAGCAATAAAGGAAATGATAAGAAAATCCATAAACAATATCAACTCAGCACCAAAAAATATATGAAACAAAGAAACTATCAACACCAGGGGAAAAAAAATCCAGCAAAATGCCAGCACTAAATTCATATCTATTGATAACTACATTGAATGTAAATGGATTAAATGCACCATGCAAAAAACAAAGAATAGCGAAATGGATAAGAAAATATGACCTATCAATATGCCATCTGCAAAACACACAGCTTAGACAAAAAGACAAAAACAAATTAAAAATTGAAAGATAGAAACACAAATATCAAGCAAACAGCAACCAAAAATGAGCAAGAATGGCAATCTTAATATCTGATAAAATAGACTTTAAGGCAACAACCAGCAAAAGAGACAAAGGAGGACACTATATAATGATTAACGAGCCAATCAAAAAAGAGGACATAATGATAATAAATATCTACATACCCAGTGAAAGAGCCCCAAAATACATAAATAAAGTTGTAACAAAATTGAAAAGAAAAATGGACAACTCCACAATAATAGCAGAAGTTTTTAATGCAGCACTTTTGATAAAGAAGAGAACTAGAAGGAAAATTAACAAAGATACAGATCTAAATGACACAATTAACCTACTAGACCTCATAGTATATGCAGAACATCCCACCCAACAATAGCACAATGTACATTCATTCCCAACTTTCTCCAGAATAACCCAAAACACACTGCT
>NW_006921671.1:364909-376108 GCF_000298275.1 Orycteropus afer afer
TCCCCAAGAATTAGAAAAAGAACAGCAAAAAAAAGGCTACTGTCACTAAAAGAAATAAAATAATAAATATTTGAGCAGAAATAAATGAAACAGAAAAGCAATAGAATCAGTAAGACTAGAAATTGTTTCTTTGACAGGATTAATAAAATGGGCAAACCATTGGAAAATTAACAAAGGAGAAGAAGAAGATGCAAATAACATGAATAAGAAATTAAATAAGCAATGTCACACAGAACCTACTCAAATAAAAAGATAATGACAGAATACTACAAATAATTCTACTCCAACAAATTTTAAAACCTCTTTAGGAGAAATATATGAATTTCTAAAGTGACACTGCCTACCCACTAACATATTCTGTGGTATAAAATATGAACAGATTCACCACAAAAGAAGAAATTGAACAATTTCTAAAACTACTCCCAAATAAAAGTCCTGGCTTCATTAGTGAATTCTACCAATTATTCAGAGAAGAGCTGACACTAGTTCTACTCAAACTATTCCACAACATAGTAAAGGATGGAGACTCCTGAACTCATTCTTTGAAGCAATCATAACCCTGATAGAAAAACCAGGCAAAGACATCACTAAGAAAGAAGATTACTGAAAAAAATCCCTCGTGAACACTGACTAAAAAATTCTCAACAAAACACTAGCCTATAAATTCCAACAACATACCAATAAAAGAATGCATTGTGATTGTGTGTAGTAAATCACATAGTGTGGCTTTTTAGCCATAAGTCTCTGTAAACTCCATGGTGGAATTTGCCATGAGCAACTAAGTAGCTCCTGATTGTTAAAGTTATCCACCTCGGGTATTTCTGTTGAGAGTGGCATGAAGCAATCTTCTTGGAAGTTCTCTATGTCTCAGGTGTATATAATTCTTATGTTGGGATTGGTTAGTTTGGCCATTCTGCCAGGCTCAAAAGGAATTGTCCTAGAGGCAGAAGGAGTCTTTCTGACTGCTGGCTGAGAAAGACATGCTGTTGAGAGAAACACACACCTGAGAGACACACACTTGATGAGAGAGAGATGCAAGAAAAACGTGCTGCTGAGAGAGAGACAGCTGGCTGCTAAGTGAGATGGCTGGCTGCAAGAGACTGAGCACATTTCTGAACTTGAATTGTAGCCTATTACTTCCCTAATAAACCCCATAATCTGTGAGTGGCCTCTGCAGTGATTTATCGAACCCAGCAGAGAAGTGGTAGGTGCTGCAGAAGGAATGGTTGGTGTCAGGGTTGGTGAAAGGGATGGAGGGAGGCAACATGTCTGGGCTTGTAGGATTAGACCTTGGGCTATTGATAGTGACTCTGTCTTCCTCTTCTGGGTTTAGAGGAGGTCAGAGATGGTGCCTCCCTGCCCTTTGACAGTGATCAAGTGGGATTCATACCAGCTTTACAAGAATGGCTAAACATTAGAAAAACAATCATGTCATCCACCATATAAATAAAATAAAGAAAAAGAACCACATGGTCATCTCAATCAATGCACAGAAGGCAGTTGACAATTCCAACACCTATTCTTGATAAAAATGCTCAGCAAAATAGAAATAAAAGGGAAATTCCTCAACATGATTAAAAGCATAACACAAAACTAATGTCCATTATTATTCTCAACTGAGAGAGACTGAAAACATTCCCCTTGCTGATGAGAATCTAACAAGGATGCCTTTTGTCATCATTTCTATTCAATACTGAATTGGAACTCTTAGCCAGAAAAATAAGTCAACAAAATAAACAAAAGGCATCTTAATTGCCAAAGAAGAAGTAAAACTATCTGTTTGCACATGATATGATACTAAACATAGAAAATACTAGATATTCAGCAAGAAAACTACTGGAACTACTAGAAGGTTTCATCAAAGTGGCAAGCAAGGTACAACACAAAAAATCAGTAATATTCCTTCACTCTAAAAAAGAGAACTCTGAAAAGGAAATCAGGAAAGCAATATCATTCTTAATAGCCACTCAAAAGATGAAGTACTTAGGAATACATTTAATCAGACATCAAACACCTTTACAAAGAAAACTGCAAAAAACTACTAGAAGATGCCAAAAAAGACCTACATATGTGGAAGAATATACCATGTTCATGGATAAGATGACTCCACATGGTAAAAATGTCTGCACTACCGAAAGCAATCTACAGATATAATGTAATCCTCATCCAGATTCCATCATCTCTTTAAGAGATGGAAAAAGCAATTACTAATTTTATATGGAAAGAAAAGAGACCTCAGATAAGCAAAGCACTATTGAAGAAGAAGAACAAAATAGGAGGTCTCAAAACCTACTGTAGAGCCATGGTAGTCAAAACAGCCAGGTATTCACACAATAACAGACACACAGACCAAAAGAAAAGAATAGAGAACCCATCATTAAATCCCATCCACTTATGGACAACTAATCTTTGACAAAAGTTCAGAACTCTGGAAATTACCAAAGGCTTGCAGAAATCCCAAAAAACAAAATCAAACTCTACTGAGTCAAGCCCAACACATAAGAACCCTATATGAGAGAGTGCAGAGCTGCCCTGTAAATTATCCAAGGCTGTGATCTTTATGGAAGCAAATTCCCACATCTTTCTCTGGCAGAGCAGCTAGTGGGTTCAAACTGCTGACTTTTCAGTTACCAGACAATTGCTTGTGTTAATTAAGATAGTGTGCCAACTTGGCTGGGCTGGATTTTGAGTGGTTTGGCAGCTGTGATGTAGTTATTCTCGTGATGAGATTAGATGTGGTGTAATCCTTTCAGGGTAGGATCTTCTGTGAGCAGTTAATCATTTGAGGGGGAGTTGCCTTCTGTGTGTAGCCTGATTCTAGTATATAAGGAAAGAATCCTGAGTTTGGTTCATTATCATCTCCAGTTCCTGGACTTGAACCAAGCGCCATGTTGCCCGCCAATCTTGGATTTGTTGTCTTCACAGCCTGTGAGCCAATAATCTCTTATACTGCCTGCCAATCTTGAGTTTGTCTGTCCCTGCAGCGGCATGAGTCACTAGAGACCTCTAGCTTGCTCTGGTGGGCCTAGAAGGTAGAGCTGAACGCAAGGTCAAGGGGCCTCCACCCAGTCCCTAGAACTGGCACACTGAAGTAGGACTTCTAATCTAGTCTTTCCCCAGAGCTGATGCTCTGAACTCAGACTTCTAGCCTCCTAAACTGTAAGAAAATAAATTTGTGTTTGTTAAAGCTATCTACTTGTGCTATTCCTGTTACATGAGCACCAGAAAGCTCTCTCTCTCTCTCTTTTTTTTTAAATCAGGAATTGGTGTTAGATTTTATCAAATGCCTTTTCTGCATTGATTGATATGATCATGTGATTTTTTTTCGCTGTTTTGTGGATGTAGTGGATTCCATTTCTTAAGTGCTTTTCTTAAGTTGAACCATCCTTACATTACTGGTATGAATTTCACTTGATCATGGTGTATTATTTTTTTGATATTAGTATTGGACTCTATTGACTAGAATTTTGTTGAAGATTTTTGTGCCAACATTCATGAGGGATGAGTCTGTAATTTTATTTTTTAGTGACGTCTTTGCTTGGTTTTGGTATCAGGGTTATTCTTGCTTCATAGAATGAATTTGGGAGTGCTCCATCATTTTCTATGTTCTGGAATGGTTTCAGTAGAATTGGTGTCAGCTCTTCTCTGAATATTTGGTAGAATTCACTGATGAAGGTGTCTGGGACAGGATTTTTATTTGTTGGGAATATTTTTTATTACTTGTTCAATTTCTTCTTTTGTTAAGGGCCTGTTCAAATTTTCTGTCTCAGACTGTGTTAGTTTAGGTAAGTCTTGTGTTTCTAGAAATATGTAAACCTTCAAGGTTTACAAATTTGTTGGAATATAGTTCTTTACTATTTTGGCTGTATCCCAAAGATTCTAGTATGTTCTGTATTCATTCTCATTTGCTTCTAGAATTATTATTATAATTATTTTATATTTTATTTCTTCTTTTACCCAGAACATTTTGAGCAGAGTGTTATTTGGTTTCCATGTATTTAATTTTTTTGTCTGATATTCCTATCATTTATTTCTAAGTTTATAGCTGTATTGTCTGGAAAAATATTTTGTACTATTTCTAAGTTTTTAAAGTTATTGAGGCTTGCTTTGTGGTCTAACATATAGTGTATTCTGGAGAATGATCCATGTACACTGGAAAAGAATGTGTATTACATTTTGCTTGGGTGGAGTGTTCTGTATATGTCTATGAAGTCAAGTCAAGTTGGTTGAGTTGATTCTGTTGTTGAGATCTTCCATATTTTTGTTGATTTTCTTTCTAGTTGTTCTGTCCTTCACTGAAACTAATGTGTTAAAATGTCCTTATTGTGGCATGGTGCCTAAGGCATTTAACTGCTAACTAGAAGGCTGGAGGTTCAAATCCACCAGCCACTCCTTGGAAGGAAGATTGGGCAATCTATTTCCCTAGAGATACCGCCTCAGAAACCCAAGGAGGGGTCACTATGAATCAAATTGACTCGACAGCAGTTAATTTTTTTTTTTTTGGTACTACTATTGTGGAATTGGGAGCTCTGGTAGCATAGTGCCTAAGGCACTTGACTGCCAACCAGAAGGCTGGCAGTTCAAACCCACCAACCACTCCTCGGAAGGAAGAAGGGACAATCTACTTCCGTAGTGATACTGCCTCGGAAACCCAAGGAGGGGTCGCTGTGAGTCAGGTCTGACTCGATGGCACATAACAACAACAACAACAACATTGTGGAATTATTTATTTATCTTTTCAATTCTGTTAATGCTTTATGTATGTTGGGGATATTGCCCAAGGTGTTTGACGGGTAACCAGAAGGCTGGTGGTCCAAACCCACCAGCCACTCCTAGGAAGGAAGGTTGAGCAATCTACTTTCATAGTGATACCGCCTGGGAAACCCAATTAGTAGGATTAGACTTGACAGCACACAACAACAACAACATAGATATTTACAGAAATTAATATTGTCACTTCTGCTCTTTTTTGGTGACCATTACCCTGTAAAGTTTTTTTCCATTCTTTGATTTTTATTTTTATCATTGTGTTTAAGGTGAGTCTCTTGTAGGCAACACGTTGATGGGCCTTGTTTTCTTATCCATTCTTTCGCTCTCTTTCTCTTGACCGGTGCATTTAATCTATTCAGTGTAATTAATGACAGATATGAAGATGCTGCTGTCATTCCAAAAGGTTGCAGGTTTGAATACACCAGCTGCTCTATGGGAAAAAGATGAGGCATTCTGCTTCTGTAAAAATGTATAGGCTTGGAAACCCTTTGGGGGTCACTATGAGTTGGGATTGACTCAATGGCAGTGAGTTTGGTTTTGGTTTTGGTTTTGGTTTTGGTTTTGGTTTTGGTAAGTTTGAAACATTCTTTCCTATATTGATATGGTCCTGACTTCCTCTCAATTAGGAAGTCGTGTAATTATACCATTTATTCTTTCTTTTTCCTTTGTACTTGTTATCTTTTACATATTGATACCTCTGGTTCTCTGTTTTCAGTCTTGTAACCTTATTTTAATTTTGAGAATTATTTTTCTAGGTTTGTTTCTGGATGATATTGGTATGTGTCATAATCTTAGGTTGGTGTGTTCCATTGTGGATTTTCTGTCTGGATGACTTCCTTTAGCATTTATTATAAGATTGATTGGGTTTTTACAAATTCCCTTAATTTATGTTTATCTGGAAATGTTCTAATTTCACCATTGTATTTGAGGGACAATTTTGCTGGATATATAAACTTTGGTTGACATTTGCTTGTTTAGGATTTTATATATGCTATTCCATTGTGTTCTGTCCTGAATGGTTTCTGCTGAGATATCAGAGCTTAATCTTATTGTTTGCCCTTTGTAAGGTAAACTTTTGTTTTTCCTTACCTAATCTCAAGAATCTTTATTTGTCCTTGATTTTGGAAATTTGATTTTGATATGTCTTGGTGACTTTCTTTGGGGTCTATCTTGTATGGGGTTCATTGAGCTTCTTGGATTAATATCCTTTTTTTTTTAACATCCACATTTACAGCTCAGGGACATTGAAGACAATTTTCATGCTGTGCCACCATTATTATTTTCCTTTTCCTAAGTGTTCTACTACCATTAGCATAAACTCAATGTCCTGCAAACAAAAGCTTCCCCTTTCTCCTTCCCTCCTACCCCAATCTCTCCACAACTTCACTGATTGTGGTGGTTATGTGTCATAGAATCAGACCCGATCATAGTGACCCCTCCTTGTTCACTAGTATTTGTTATTTTCTGTATTGTTCAACTTGGCTTTATTGCTGGAGTGAGATTATATCTCATGATAGTCTTGGTTTGCATCTCTTAATTTAATTTTTAGAAAGTCCCAATCATCTAGTTTATCTATGGCTGTTTGTGCATCTTGGGTTATGCTTGATAGTCTATTATACCATAAATTATGGCCCCTATGTTTGCCCTTATCTTTTCTTTGATGAACTTTATATTTTTAGGTTTCACTTTTAAATCTTGATCGATTTGCGGTTTGTCTTCTAGTTGGCTAATCTGTGCTTCAGTCAATTCAATTCTAGTCTATTGTCCTTCCAATATGCTACCTATCTCTGTAATTCTAGTGTTAATTTTCTGGATTTCTAATTGCTGTTTTTGTATTATTTCTAATTGTCTACTCATTTCGTTATTTTGCTCTTGTATTGCATTCCTCAGTTCTTTTAGTGTATTGTTTGTGTTTTCCTTGATCGTGTATGTGTTTTCTTTGCACTCTTGAAACTCCTATATATTTTTTATTCCTTATTACCTATTCTTCCTCATGGAGATTTTCTAGTTCTTTATTTTGGTAACTTGTGTTTTCATGTTCTGTTTCCTCATTTGAATTGAAGTTGTCTGTTGTCTCTGAGACATTTGGATTTTAATTCTTCATTTGTTGATTGTGTGTTGATTTGTTTCAGCTTGATTTTTTATTTTGTTTTGTTTTTCTTTTCTGTAATATATCTGAGCAAGTGAGGCAGGTGTGCTTCTTTGGTTGCCAGCTTGGTAGCACTGTGGTGCTCTCCACCTGCCTATAGTTGAGTGAAGTAACTGATGGAAATGTGGGTGCAGGTCTGTTTATTAGTCATGAAGAAGGTATAGTGATGGAATGAGCAGGTGTTGTTCACCGTCTTTCATTGATCTAGTAGTGCAGGAGTGGGTGGTGGTGCTCAACCATTGTGTGAGGTGCTAGGTGGTAGGTGTAGCAGATATAGCTAACTAGTGGGGAATTAATGTCCACATCCCATTGAATGGGGTGGGAAGAAAAAAATTGAGGGATGAATGAGAAGAAAGATGGGTACAAATAAAAGAAGAAGAGGAAAGGGAGAAATAAACAATTAAAAGGAGGTAAAAGTGTGGGAAAAAAGGGGAAAGGGGAGAGGGAAGGGCTGGTGCAGCTATGCTCATTCAAAAGCAGTGGCAGCAGAGGCTGTGATGCAATCTGTGGGAGAGCTAGCCAAGACAGGGGGTGGGACCCTGGTGTGTGCATGTGCCTTTAACAGAGGGGGCTGTAGTGATGTGTGTCTTTTGTTCAGTGGGAGCAAGTCCTGTCAATGACATAGGCATAGGATCGCAGAGGTGTGGACACTGGCTCTGTCTGCTTGGGATGTAGAAGCATGGGAAGCTAGGCTACTGGTGGAAGGAGTTTATCTGAGGAAATAGGCAGATGGGGGACAGATTGGGGACATCCTTAGTACTAGGTTGGTTGGGGTAGGAGGTGTGTTTAGGAAAGTGGAAAACACATCTCTCTGGTTGCAATTCACTGATGTGCACTTCTGGACATGTGCAGACAATTATCCAGCTCCTGCCCAGAATCGATCTATTTGGAAGGCTACACAAAATCCAACATCTCCAACCATAACTCTACATACATTCCTCTTCATGTGGGCCATCAACTCAAATGGTAAGTGTTCACCAGTAGTGAGTTGTTTCATCTCCTTTCACTGGCTCTCTCCTCACTTTGCTGTTACCTGTGGTACTAGAAATGTCTCTTATTTCTCTTCACTTTCCTCTTCCAGACCCAGTGCATATTTTGCTTTAGTTGATTCCTTCTATATCTGTCCACACTGTGTCTCTGTCCCAGTGTAGATTCTGTGAATTTAAATTCTCCTTACTCACGTATGATGCCATGCTTCTTCAGGCTCTGGCTTCTTGTCTTTCCCAAGTCACTGTTCTCACTCCATCTCCCTTTCCTGTCAGCACTCAATCTAATTCATTATCCTCTCATTTGATAATCAGAATTCCAGAATCATTATTTGTGCTGGTTTCACTTGGTTTTTCTGGATTTCTGTTATAGAGGGATTGGGCAGAACGTGTCACCAGGACATCATTTTACCTCTGTTTCTCTTTAAAACTAAAGAATTCTTGCAGCAGGTTTTCCCAATGCAATATATCATTTTGAATTCTTGACTGAGGCTTCCATGAGTGTTGTTGTAGATGCGAGTAAAATGAAATTCATGACAGCTTTACTCTTCTGCATTTATCAAGTTGTTGCTTATTGGCCCAGTTGTGAAGATTTTTGTTTTCTTTACGTTGGGATGTAATCCAGACTATGGGCTGTAGTCTTTAATATTCATCAGTAAATGCATCACATCCTCTTCACTTTCAGCAGGATAGGTTGTGCATCCGCATATTGCAAGTTGTTAACGAGTGTTCCTCCAATCCTGATTCCACATTCTTCTTCATACAGATAGGCTTCTTAGATTATTTGCTCAGCATACAGATTGTATGATTAAAGGATATAACCCTTACATACATCTTTCCTGATGTTAAACCATGAAGTATCCTATGTTCTGTTAGAACAGTTTTTCTTGGTCGATGGGTAGGTTTCTCATGAGCACAATTAACTGTTCTGGAATTTCCATTCTTTGCAATATTGTCCGTAATTTGTTATGGTCCACACAGTCAGATGCTTTTGTACAGTCAAGAAAACACAAGTAAACATCTTTCTGATATTCTCTGCTTTTAGCCAAAATCTATCTGATGTCAGAAGTGATATCTGTCTTCCACATCCTCTTCTGAATCTGGCTTGAATTTCTGTCAGTTTTTAAATTCTCTTCACAGAAATGTAACCTGCAGTAGATAATGATATTATTAGATATAATAATTATATAATAATATAATAAAATTAGATATCATGATTTTTCTAGGCAGAAAAGTGAGCAATTCCAACATTGCATCCGTTTGTGGAAACATCTCAATTTGTAGTCCATGAATTTTTGAAACCTTGATTTTCACCAATGCCTTTAGTGGATCTTGAATTAATTCTTTCAGTTCCATCAGGTCTTGATCATATATTCTGGTGACATAGTGGATAAGGCATTTGGCTGCTAACCAGAAGGTCAGTGGTTAAAACCCACCAATCACTCTGTGGAAGGAATATGGGGCAATCTACTTCTGTAAAGATTTGCAGTCCAGAAACTCAAGGGGGATTGCTATGAGTTGGAATCAACTGAATAGTAATGTTTATTTATTTTTGTTTAAAATAGTTGAATCTTGACAAATTATATATGGTACAATGACTCTGTGTACTCCTGCCATTTTTTCTTTCAGTGTAGTTCAATATTTTGCCCCTTTGCAACTCAAGTCTCGAATTTTTCTTCAGTTCTGTCAGCTTTGGGAATGCCAAGCATGTTCCTCTCTTTTGGCTTTCTTATTTCAAGTCTTTGCACATTTCATTATAGTACTTTATTTTATCTTCTCAAGCCAACCTTTGAAATCTTTTCTTCAGCTGTTTTGCTCAATCATTTCTTCTTTAACTACTCTATGTTCAAGAGCAAGTTTCAGAATTTCTTGTGACATCTATTTTTCTCTTTTCTTTCTTACCTGTCTTTTTAATGATCTTTAGGTTTCTTCATGTATGATGGCCTTGATGTCATCCCCTAAGTCATCTGACTTTGGTCATTAGTGTTGAATGCATCAAACTTTTTCTTGAGATGGTCTCTAAATTCAGTCAAGATATACTGAAGATGTACTTGTCTCTTATGGACTTTTCAAATTTTTCTTCAGTTTCAACTTAAACTTGCATAGGTGCAATGGGTGATCGTTCCAGAGTTGGCTCTTGGCCTTGTTCTGACTGATGATATTGAGGTTCTCCTTTGCGTTTTTCCACATATGTAGTTGATTATATTCCTGTGTTTTCCACCCAGCAAGGTCCACGTGTATAGTCATCATTTAAGCTGTCTAAAAAAGTTATTTCTGATTAATAAATTCTTGGTCTTGCAAAATTCTATCATTCAATCTCTGGAAATGTTTCTACCACCAAACTATATTTTCTATCTAATTGATCTTTCTCTTTTCTTTCCCACTTTCACATTCCAATTAAAAGTAATTATCAATGATCTTGATTATATGTTTGATCAATTTTGGATGGCAGGAGTTGGTAAAAATTCAATTCTTCATCTTTGGCATTAGTGCTGGGTATATAAATTTGAATAATAGTCATATTAACAGTTCTTCCTTGCAGGTGTATGTATATTATCCTATCACAGAAAATGTTGTACTTGAGTATAGATTTTGAAATGTTATTTTCAATGATGAATTGTAAGTTCTGAAAAATGAAATGGAAATAGAAATAGGAAACTGGCATTTACTGATAATATGTGATATGAAAAGTATTTAACTCAATGCTTTCATATAAGGAAGATGATAGATTTAGGAAAAAAAACACAGTAAGTGTGTAGATAGGGGGCATGCCTTATTATTAGAGAAATTTTTTTAAGCTTCCTTCCTTTAATGAGAGAGATTACCACAGAGTAATAAAGTCTCCCATTACTACTAAATCTTCAGTTTTGCCCTTACTCTTATCTTGTCTTTGTTAGTTTTGTATTTTCTATTTGAATTTAACATTTTCTTCATTCAATTGACAGTTTGTAGTATAGTTCTTTATGACTGAACTTTTGATATTTTCAGTAGTTTTCTTTTTGTAACTGGTCCTCCATATACTTCCAACTTTTAATCTCTAAATTAGTTTGAGGAAATTAATGAAACTCAAAGTCTTTAGAAAAATGTCATATAAACAAATGGATTCCTTCAACTCCTAAAAGTGCACCTCCCGCCATTGTGTTGTTGTTATGTGCCATCAAGTGGGACCCGATTCATAGTGATCCCTCCTTGGGTTTCTTAGGCTGTATCACTACAGATGTAGGTTGTCCAACCTTTCTTCCAAGGAGAGGCTGGTGGGTTTGAACCGCCAGACTTTTGCTTAGTAGTCAAATG
>NW_006921671.1:376550-395949 GCF_000298275.1 Orycteropus afer afer
TTAATAACTTTTGCCCAGTAAGTACTTTTATTTATGCATAATTGTCTTTGGAAAATTCTAATCTGAAAGACTAGGTTCTTCATCTACATTTATTTTGCGTACAATTTTGAATCAGAAAATGAGTTATAATTGGATTTCAAGAAAGGTGTGGTCCTGTATTCTACTAATTTTAGAAAGTACACAGGACCAGTCTCAGAATGGAGTATGTGCAAACACTATATTATTTACAGCAAACTAAATATAATGCCTTGATTTGGCACTGACTGCCCGATATTTCTCTTGAAAACTGTTACATATGTTTGTTTTGAGTTTCTGCCAAAATAGCAAAGATTGTTAAATATCTTTCATGTTCTTCTTGTTAAATACAAGGAAAGAATTACAGATTACCTTAGCTTAATTTTTATGCAACTGTTCAATGACCACTATAACTTTTTAAATTAAAAAAATGAATATTCAACTTATATAAGAATTATGTTTATAAACACAAATGTATTACAGTTGCAAATGCAAATATTTGTTTTTATACCTAAACCAACTCTATCCATAATAATGTTACTCATTTATAAATTGCCTGTAGAATACAGTAAAATTGCAATTATGAGGGAGCTGATTATCTAAGTTGTCAATTATTCAAGGCTTTTGCTTCCCCTCCTTCTTCTTCCTGCTGTCCAAC
The DNA here is from genome assembly GCF_000298275.1 of Orycteropus afer afer. Classification (NCBI taxonomy): domain Eukaryota; kingdom Metazoa; phylum Chordata; class Mammalia; order Tubulidentata; family Orycteropodidae; genus Orycteropus; species Orycteropus afer. The sequence goes on from NW_006921671.1 coordinate 377,224, forward strand.
ATTCGGACAGTTATCACCTTGTTAGTATTTCTACTCCCTGCTTGTTAGTGAGATTGGCAGGGGAAGGGAAAAGGTGTGAAAACTTAAATCAGTAGATATTATTACTTGCAAGAATTTCCCATAAAAATTGGTAGAAGAAGAGCTTGAAGTTAATTGCTAAAATTATGTTGGGAATATGTATATTTCACTTCTTCTTGTTTATCTAGCCCTCCAATTTCAGAGAAATATATAAGCCCTATAAGGCAGCAGAAAATTATTATGGATAGATACTCTGAGAAAACTATTTTAGATGAAGACTCTTTGATGAACCTCATGTCATAGCTCACCTAATAATTCAAATTTTTACACTTCAATTAATTGTATTAGAAAACATTATACTTTTTCCCCAATTGAATTGTTCAAATACATGATCAGTTAAACAATTATAAAATATATTTGATGCATCTCTTTATTTAGGAGAAATAGTAATCTGAAAATTAGTATTTCATATATTTATATTTTGAAGATAGCACAATAAATTTTATACAAGTTTAATTCATTTTTGTTAAAAGTTATTGATTTATTCTTCAGCAAATCTGAGTGTATCTGAACATATTTTCTCTTTATTTATAAAATATCCTATGAAATTCACCTGTTTCAAAGTGTGTTCCATTATTCATTCTCCCTACATTTAAAAAAAAAAAAAGATCTTTTTTTCAATTTTTCCATCATTAAATATTTATTAAGCTTCAGTTTCATGCCCAACACAATAAATTGATTGGAGATAACATGATAAGCAATTCAGATATTATTCAGGCCTCATATTTGTCACAGGAGCTCTGGTAGCATAGTGCCTAAGGCACTTGACTGCTAACCAGAAGGCTGGCGGTTCGAACCCACCAGCCACTCCTCAGAAGGAAGATGGGACAATCTACTTCTGTAGTGATACTGCCTTGGAAACCCAAGGAGGGGTCGCTATGAGTCGGGTCCAACTCGATGGCACATAACAGCAACAATAAAAACATAATGGTCACAGTAAGTAGGAAAGTCAGATAGTATTCAAGTAATCCCAAAATGTCATTTGCACTCCCCATTCAGGGTGAGCCCAACCACAGAGTAATGTAAAGGGCAGAAGGACCAATCAAAACACCTGAATTTCCTAGACCCCTGAAATACAAGGCTGACTCTGGTAGGGCTCAATGAGTGAAGTTTTCCAACTTTTTCCTAGAGTTCCATTGTTTCCACTCTAGTCCTAATTATTAGACCACAAGTATAACTATTCACCTCAAAGACAGTTTTAACTGTAAATGAGTAGTTATAAACCATTCATATTCAGAGAAAAACAACTTGTTTATAATACCTAAGAAAATCACCCATATATGTCTTGGCTTTCTAGTGCTGCTGTAATAGAAATACCACAAGTGGATGACTTTAACAAACAGGAATTTATTCTCTTAAAGTTTCAGAGACTAGAAAACAGATTTTAGAGTGCTGCTCTAGGGCTGGAAGAAGGACTCTCAACCTTAGGCTTCAGCTCTGCTTCTTGTTCCAGGCCCACTGGAGGTGGAGGCTTCTTCTAACTCATGCAGTTGCTGGCTGATAAGGCTGACAGACCCAAGATCGGCAGGTAAAATGTCACCATTCCAAGATCAGCAGGCAACATCACAGGCCACTGGTTGAAGTCCAGGAACAACCCCAAGATCAGTAGGCAGCATGGTCCAAAATATGCCAAAAAGCTAGAGAACTTCCTCAAAGCTTCTCAATATACACTGGGAGCAGGCCACATCCTGAAGACAGGTACTTAGCTGTTCACAGCAGTTTCTACCATGGAAGTGATCATAATCTCATCATGGGGAAAACCATTGAAAATCATGTGCCAAACACTCAAAACCATGTCCCAAACAAGTTGACACATGAAATTAACTATCACATATGTATACTTCATTTTCTATACATATTCATAAACCAGTTCTGTTTTCTCTTTGTTCCCTATTTTAACTCTGCTTATAATGCAACCAGTATCACTCCCAGGTTTATATTTTGCTCACTTGGGAAGTCCCCAAATACCACATTTTGCATTGTTCAAATTTTGCTTCCAATGTCATTATATATTATGGAGAGTTGTTTAGTGGTTTTAAATTACCATGCCTGATACTGCACAGGTGGTTTTTGTTTGTTTTAGGTTTTGATAATAGTTGGTGTAAAAAATTTATCTTAGATTTTTGTGATAAAAAGAGGTAAGAAACAATATTTTACTTCCTGTTATATCTTCTAAGATCCCTAGACCAGTTGCTGATAGCATATATATATATATATATATATAAATTTTTTGCACTGTCTATTGTGACTGGGCAGGCCATGTGTTCCAGATAGGGTTATTCAAAATGGTAAGGATATTGTCATGTTGGGTATCTAATGGCCAGCCAAATGTTGACAATGACCTTCTTTGGACATGTGGCCTAAATGACAAATAACATTTTATGTATTAAACCTAGGAGTCTAAATTGTTATTAATATAGCATAAGCTAGTGAATCTAACTATTATATTTTAAAATTCTTTAGAAGACAGGTCAACTTACTTTAAAATTAAAATTATATTAAAAAAGAAAGGAAACTTCCAAGCTTAAAAATTACCAACATTCAAAGAACTATAAAATGTAGAAAAACAACATATTCTTCTGTTTAATAATGTTGATTAAACATGGTATGTGGTACAGAGGAAATTTCATGTGATGTGTGTACATATGTATTTAGAAAACTTCTTTGAAAATTTAGGTGAATGGAAAAATCTTTCTTTATAACTTGCTATACTCCAAACCACTCATTATATTACTATGAAGGGATTTGTTGTTGTTGTTATGTGCTGTGGATTTGGCCCCGACTCATAGTGACACCTCTTTGGGTTTCTGAGGTGGTATCATTACAGAAGTATATTGCCCAACTTTCCTTCTGAGGAGTGGCTGGTGGGTTTGAACCACCAGCCTTCTGGTTAGCAGTCAAGTGCCTTAGCCAGTATGCTTCCAGAGCTCCTTATGGAGGGAAAAGAGTAGACAAATATATAGATGTACTTCCATATGCAGTTACATCAAGATAGGGCCATTATTAAGGTCATACAAGTTATTGATTACAATAGTCTTCTGTGCATTGTATAAAATGCTAATTGTCATTATATTTTCTAATGCAGTTGAAAGGGAGAAATATAATTTTTCTAAGGTGATGGCTTAGGGATAAGACAGTAAGTACACAGGATGGGAATTTAGCTTGTTGTTAATCAAAAAAAGACCTGTTCCTGTGATTTTAGGACAAGGAGGAACATGTCCCCTCAAATCATATTCATGACACATCTTTTCGTAGCTGGACATCCCTATATCAGAATGTGATAAATCTACGTTTCTGGAACTTGACAAATTTTCTCCTTATATTCAGTGAAAAATGCCTAATTGTTTAATAGGAATATATAGACATCTCTGCCATAGATATTGAAAATATTCAATATAATTGGTAAGGACACTTGATAGACCATTCTATCCACTTAAGGCACTGTGTATACTGAGACCCTAAGCTCAAATGACAAAAAGAAGTCACTAGCTTGCTTCATGTTAAAGTACGTAGTCAATAAACTCAGGAAGTCATCATTTACAGGTTGTATTATCCATAACTATTTGTGAGCTTTAAAACTCACTGCCATTGAGTCGGACCTGTCTCATAGTGACCCGTCCTTGGGCTTCTGAGGGGATATCACTAGGGAAGTAGATTGCCCAATCTTCCTTCTGAGGAGTGGCTGGTGGGTTTGAACCGCCAGCCTTCTGTTAGCAGTCAAATGCCTTAGGCACTATGCCACATATTTTTTGTATTATAGATTAAGTCCACTGCTATTAATTTATATAAATACAATTTTCAAAGACAGTATATTTCAAAAGATTCATATATACACACACTTATTTTTCCAAAAACTCACTCAAGACTTGGGCACTATGCTACCAGAGCTCTAGTAGACATTTAATAATTTAAATATACATTCTAAATATACATTTTAAAGTAATACAACTATATTATTTAAAATATTGGCTATCATTCACATATTTTGTACATTCATCTTGTCTATTCCTTGAATTAGTTCATAATTACAATGTAAAGATATCAAAAGAAGACATTTTTCAAAATAGCTATATGTACATTCAGTTAAGGTTTAAAAGATAGTAGTCAAGTAAGGAAATCATATTTACATATGCATAAAACTTTGAGCTTTTTAATCAGGGTCCAAGAATTGAACATTTAAGTAAGAATTATCAGTAGTCATTTAATCTATCTTGCTTAAGAAATTCTTTCCCTGAGTAACATTAATGCCCTTTCCAAGATCCATTTCCCTAATGCTTACATATAATTCAGAAAAATAAGTGGATAAAGTATTATTGGGAGCTCTCATGGTATAGTGGCTAAGGCACATGACTGCTAACCAGAAGGCTGGAGGTTCAAACCACACCAGCCACTCCTCAGAGGAAGGTTGGGCAATCTACTTCTGTAGTGATATCATCTCAGAAACCCAAGGAGGGATCTCTATGAGTTGGGTCCCACTCCACAGCACATAACAACAACAACAACAACAACAAAGTATTATCAGATTTAAAACTCACGTAAATAACGTTTGAATTTCTAAATTCATTCAAATGAATGAATTTTGTGTTTTTATTTAATTTAGTAGGATAAATAAAGAGAATTTATTATTATACTAAGTTGCTGAAAGTTGTCGAGAGTCCAGAAAAAACGAAACTTCTTGCTTTTTGAAGCAATTGAAGAATGGTAGAGTCTCTCTCTTTCTCCCTTTTTTCTCTCTAAGATAGTCACTCATATGTCATAAAGTCCCGCAATATAGAAAGATACATGTGCCCTCCTTCTACTCATCACTACTGTCCTCCTTTCATCTCATTTTATTTATTTTTATTTCATTTAGCTCCTCTACTTCTTTTCAAGTAGATTAATGGGAGGAGGGGACAAAGTGACATTTTCTATTCCATTATTGTGAAAAAATGTCTAAATGTTTGCTCATATAGCTTTCCTTGTTTTGTTGTAACACAGAAAAAAGAATTGCATGTGTTAATAGCCCCAGAACTGGCTAATTGCATAGAAAGTTAGTAAGATGCATCAGCATATCAATTGTTTTTAAATGGAATTCAATTTTAATTATTTAATGGAGTTGTTCTAATCTACTGTCATAGACACCAAAAATGTTTTTAGTTATTAGTATACTGAACAGCTTTAAAAATTAGAACAATATTATAAAAGCATTAATTTGTATTCAAACTGTAAAAAAACCAAACTCACTCCCATTGAGTCCGTTCCGACTCATAGCAAACCCTCCTTGGGTTTCCGAGGTGGTGTCTCTATGGAAGTAGATTGTCCATTTCTCCTTCCGAGGGGTGACTGCTAAGTTTGAACTGCCAGACTTCTGGTTAGCAGTCAAAAGCCTTAGGCATCTTCACAAATATTTCTGATAGCTATAACATATGTTTGCATTCAACACCTTATCTCAAACTCACTGCCATCTAATTCATTCCATCTCATACTGACTCCCCATTGAGTTTCCAAGTCTGTAAATCTTTACTGAAGCAGATTGCCTCATTTTTCTTCCACTGAGCAGCTAGTAAGTTTGAGCCACCAACATTTCGGTTGCCAGCGAAGGGCTTAACCACTACATGACCATAACTCCATCTTATCTATATGGAATCAAAAAGATACTTATAAATTGTGAAGAAAACAAACAGATTTTCAAGGCCATTTTCTCACTTTTTAATTTTTTTTTTATTATTCGAATGTCCTTTGTGAAAATCAGAGAGGGTAATTCAGTGATTTAGGATGTAATGATTTCCTAAAATGATTTGAGTATGATAACTATGTTTCTGGGGGTATCTAAACACTATTTTGTGTAATTGTATTTTTCCCCATAATGATTACCAAGTAAATCATCATTATATCAGTTTCCGAGATGTATTTTAGGTTGTGCCTTCTGGATCTATAAGTGTCTTAGCTCATAGAAGACACAATAGTAATGAAGAAAGTATAAATATCACAAGACATCATTGATATTTGTACTTGTGTGCAATGGGGGATGTATTTCACTAATGTTCTTTGAGTGTCATTAATTGAAGATATGAGTATAATTGGTTGAAGTCACGGAAAGAGAAAGACCTTGTCTTCAGCAGGAGGCAGAACACACAAAACTTGGGCACTAGTGTCTATTATATTTTAAAATAAAATTGTCAATGAGCAAAAAGTTAACATAATACAGACAATCTCAGGTCACTTTTCAGAAGAGTTATAAATAGCTCCCTATCACATTCTAATTCTATTCTAAGTATGGGAAATTTTTCCAACTAGGTTTTCTAAAGTTAATCAACATGAAGATAATGTAAGCATTATAAAGAACACCATGTTGTTGTTGTTGTTGTTATGTGCCGTCGAGTCGGCCCCGACTCATAGCGACCCCTCCTTGGGTTTCCGAGGCAGTATCACTACGGAAGTAGGATTGCCCAACCTTCCTTCCGAGGAGTGGCTGGTGGGTTTGAACCGCCAGCCGTCTGGTTAGCAGGCAAGTGTCTCAGCCACTATGCTACCAGAGCTCCTAAAGAACACCATACCAAAAACAAAAACAAAACACAAAACAAAACAAAACAAAAAACCTCACTGCTATTGAGTCCATTCCAACTCATAGAGACTCCCACTGGTTTTCTGAGGCTGTAAGTTTCTATGGGAGTAGATTGCCCCATCCTCCTTCCATAGAAGACCTGGTGAGTATGAAACCATTGACTTGCTGATTAGCAGCCAAATGCCTTATCCACATTACTATGATGCCACATGCATGATATTTTTAAAAAAAAATTAGTAATATTTATTAACCTATTGTCTTAACATGTGAGTATTTTATATGTGGCCATTTTAAGTTTAGAAAGCTGCTTTCTTATAAATTGGCATATAGTTTATAGCTGATAGAGATGAAATTTTGTTAAGTCTTAAAGTCAGATATCAGCTCCTGATTGTTTGCAACATAAATCAACACTATTTCTAACACTTTGGTTTGTATTGTTTTTGCTAGCATCATAACCCACCATTAAGCAGCAGAGCCATAGTCAACCTGTAAAAACTTGACACTAATGAAATAAAAGGAATAGTAAACACAGAAAAGAATTTGTTTCAATTTGGGCAGGGTGTTATGTATATGGTTAATCATGTAACTCATAAATAAATGTTTTAAATTCATGGAGATTATGATCTTGGTCAAAATTTTTATTTTCATGAAAGCTTCAATAGTTAGACATTGTATTTTGTTTGTTTCTGAATTGCATTCCAGCCATCATTTTATTTAAAAAGTCAGATGTTAGCTTTAAAGAAACTGCTCTGTTTCCAAGTGCTATACACTACTGTTACTAAGCATTCATGAGTGATCATAAATAATTTTAAGTTATGTTTTAGTGTAATGAGGCTCTGGGACTAAAATGTCAAATTAGAAAGAGAAATGTGGGCCAAGCATCTTCCCTTGTGTCTTCTCCAATAAAGTACACTAAAATTGAGAATTCTCAAATGTTTGAGTCAGAATCCATAAAAACCTAAGCAAAGACAGTGAGATTTTATCAATACTGATTGACCTTTTTCATATATTGAAGACAATGACAAAATTCTCAAAATTAGTCATGAAAAAAATAAGTTTATAGTTTTGTGTACTCATAGTATTAATATAAGCACTCAACTAACTTTATTATCCTGGTAATGATTGGCATAAACACTGAGTAGAGTCAAAGGAAGGAGCTGATTTGACTGACAACTGCCAGACCGGAAGTATTTTGTTACAGTGCATATTATGTAATAATAATTATGTGATAGAAAAGAACATACAGAACAAGAAGTCAGTACTCTTTGGTTGAGTGTATAGTCTTAACATTTATAAATATCAAATACTTTAAAAATACGATTTCTAAAAAATATATAAAAATTTACTTAGTAGACTTTCAATTAATAGAAATCTTGGCGATTCAGGTATATATATAGAGAGAAATATAGATATACATATAGCTTTACAGATATAGATATACACACACACACACATATTATAGATACATATACATTGAGAGACACAAAACCCCAAGGACACATATCCATAAGGACAAGTAAAATGAGAGAAATAACAGTGGGCATAAACTTTACCACATTTGTGGATGAAACAAAGGAATTGAAGGAGTGGTAAATTGCTTTGAAATTTTTGGAAATTTACAACCTAATAGTTCACAAGAGGTTCACTAATATACAGTGCAAACCAGAGGACTGCTAAGATACCCCTTTTGGAAGAACTCAGAACCCTAGAAGACCACACTATTGTTGTTGTTGTTGCTAGGTGCCGTCGAGTCATCTCTGACTCACAGCGACCCTATGCTCAGCAGAACAAAACACCGCCCGGTCCCAGGGCAGCTTGTTGTACTTGAGCCCATTGCCCCAGCCACTGTGTCAATCCACCTCATTGAGGGTGTTCCCCTCTTTCATGGACCTCCACCTTACCAAGCATGACATCTTTCTCCAGGGAATGGTCCCTTCTGACAACATGACCAAAGCAGGTGAGACAAAGTCTGGCCATTCTCCCTTCAAGGAGCATTCAGGCTGCACTTCCTCCAGGACAGATTTATTAGTTCTTTTAGCAGTCCACGGTACTTTGAGCATTCTTTGCCAGCACCACAACTCAAAAGCATCAATTTTTCTTCGGTCTTCTTTATTCATTGTCCAGCTTTCACATGCATATGAAGCAATTGAAAATATCATGGTTTGTGTCAGGCGCACCTTTGTCCTCAAGGAGACATCTTTGCTCCTCAACACTTGAAAGAAGTCCTTTGCAACCACACTATACTTACCACTAAATACAGGGGATAAGGAACTCTGGCAGTGTAGTAGTTAAGTCTGTTGGCTGTTAACCAAAATGTCAGTGGTTCAAACCCACCAACTGCTCCATGGAAGATGACGCAGTCTGCTTCTGTAAAGATTTACAGCCTTGGAAACTCAATGGGGGTTGCTTTGAGTTGGAATCAACTGAATGGCAGTGAGGTTTTTTTTTTTTTAATACAGGAGCTAAGTTAAAACTTTCTGTTTGTACTGTTAGTTCCCTCCAATATCTAGAGGTGGATTTGCCATAAAACAAATGAATGAAGTTTAAGCTATGGGCCCTTCCAATTATATGGGAAAAAAAAAAATCAACAACTTAACTCACTGCTATGTAGCCAATTCCAACTCATAGAGAATCCATAGGACAGAATAGAACTGCCCCCACAGAGTTTCAAAGGCTGTAAATCTTTAGAGAAGCAGACTGTGTTATCTTTTTCCTGAGGAGCAGCTGATGGTTTCAAACCACCAATCTTTTTGTAGACAACCGAACACACTGTAACAATGTGTTCACATTAGCATATATGTATTTACATTTATATATTTATTTTATTTGAATTTATACTTTGATCAAAATTTTAAATATATCTATATTTAAGTGTTTTATTAACAAATATCAATATCTAATTATATTTATATGTGTTTGTGAACATATACAACAAACCAAACCCACTGCCATGGAGTCGATTCCAATTCATAGCAACCTCTATTCGGTTTCCAAGGCAGTAAATCTTTATGGAAGTAGATTGCCCAGTCTTCCTTCCTCAGAGTGGCTGGTACATTTGAACCGCCAGCCTTCTGGTTAGCAGTCAAATTCCTTGGGCACTGTGCCACTCGAGCTCCTTGAACATGTACAATGTATCATATTATGCATACATTCACACACATAGATATACATATATATGTTTACATATATGCCAAAAAATATACTTTTTGTCATTGTACATTTACTGTAATTCTGTTTCTATATTACCCTGAAATGCTGCTACCTGCTCTTTGAATTTGCAGAAATGAAAATTTCTCCTGGTGCAGATCCTTGCCCTGGGTCATTTGAGTGGCCCTTTTACTTATGCAAATATACACAAGTAGAAACTCATTGTTCTGGGATTAGGATGTAACAAGACTCTTATTTATTTATTTATTTATTTATTTTCCTTTCCATGTGATTTAGCAAAAACAAACTATGCAGAATTTTCAGGTAGAGTAAAAACAAATTTGCATAATGACACTAGGGATACTCTGGGCAAGGTACCATGCAAGAAATTGAAATGAGTCTTTGAAATAAAAATTTGTTGATAAAAAGAATTTAAATAGGTGCTTTACACTTGGTAGAAGAAAGGAGCTAACAATCTGTTGAGTGGAACTGATTGTGGCTGGGCCAGTATGGCTACTGCTGGAAGTTCTTCCAGACCACATACACATGTTGTGCTTTGGGGAACAATAGCTAAATTGGAAGAAACATAAGGTTAAATAAACCATGACCTTGGTGCTCAGATTGGAATCCCAATCTGGGGCTGCAAGAACATATAGTGGCAAAGTTATGCTAGTATTGTTAGCAAAAACTACCCATTAATTTATGCAGCTCTGGTGGCGTAGTGCCTAAGGCATTTGACTGCTAACCAGAAGACTGGTGGTTCAAACCCACCAGCCACTCCTCGGAAGGAAGGTTGGACAATCTACTTCCATAGTGATACTGCCTCAGAAACCCAAGGAGGGATCGTTATGAGTCAGATCTGACTTGATGGCAGTGCGTTTGGTTTTTTCATTTAATCTGTACAGCAAGAGTCTCCAAAGATCCCTTATGTGACTGCAAGAAATAACAATTTTGAACTAATTGAGAACCAATGCTCAGCCTAGCAAGAAGATAAAGAATGTTCACTTCTGCCATGAATAAACTGATAATAACTTTGTCTAATTACAAATTAGGGAGAGGTCTCAATTAGAAAGCACTTGGAAAAAAAAATTAAAGATTTGATTACATATGTAACCCAAATTAGCTAGAGTAGGCATCACAGTTTGCATACATAAAAATATATACCCATAGCTTCTCATGCCTTTTACATCGATTTATACTTTACCACCTCAAGTGTGTAGACCATGTAGGAATATTGTTCTCATCCAAATTCTAAATCTTCTTTAATGGCACTGTCTCTCTTCTCTATTCTATTCGTGAATAATCTTTGAGCCCCTTTCTTAACTCTGAGTTAGCTAAATTTTTTTCTGTAAAGAATCAGAGAGTAAATATTTTATGTTTTCCAGGCACCAAGTAAGTTATAACTAATCAACTGACATTGTAGCATGAAAGCAGCCACAGACATTTGTAAACAAATGATCATAGTTGCATTTCAATAAAACTTTATTTACAAAAACAAGCATCAAGTTGGGTCAAATTTGGCCTGTGAATGGTAGTTGCCAGATCCTGGTTTAGCTCAAGAATATTTTTTCCAAGGCTAGCAGGAGCATTTTACTTGACCTACAAGCTATTGGCCAGAAATCATTTACATTGTGCTAATGTGTTTGCAGGAGAGGCTGGAAATGGAATCCTGGGTGCTCAGGATTAGAGAACATCTAGCCAATCTCTGTCAAAAATATTAAATGCAATTCAAACCAATTATCTCTACTTGTTGTTTGTGTTGTCCTTAGGTGCCATAGATTTGGCTTCAACTCATAGCGATCTTGTGTAAAACAGAACAAAACATTGCCTGGTCCTGTGCCAGCCTCACAATCCTTGCTATACCTGAGCCAATTGTTGCAGCCACTGTCAGTCCATCTCAATGAGGACCTTCCCCCTTTTCTTTTTTTTTTTTTTTTTGCTGACTCTCTACTTTACCCAGAATGATATCCTTCTCTAGTGAATGGTCCCTTCTGACAACATGACCAAAATAGGTGAAACGAAGTCTGGCCATTCTTCCAGGACAGATTTGTTAGTTCTTCTGGCAGTTCATGGTACTTTCAGTATTCTTCACCAACATCACAAGTCAAAAGTATCAACTCTTCTTTGATCTTCATTATTCATTGTTCAGCTTTCACATGCACATGAGGCAATTGAAAATAGTGTGGCTTGAGTTAGACTCACCTTAGAGTTCAAAGAGACTTGTTTGGTCTTTGGAACTTTAAAGAGATCTTTGGCAGAGTATTTGCCCAGTACGATATGTTGTCTGATGTCTTGACTGCTACTTCCAGTGGTGTTGATTGTGGAATCAAGTAATATGAAATCTTTGACAACTTCAATTTTTTTCTCCATTTGTTGTGATGCTGCTTCTTCTCAATGTTATCCAGTTGGGAGGATTTTAATTTTCTTCTTTATGTTGTGATGTAATCCATACTGCAGACTGTAGTCTTTAATATTCATCAGATAGTAATTCAACTCATCCTCACTTTCAGCAAGCAAAGTTGTGTCATCTGCATATTGTAGGTTGTTAATAAGTCTTCCTCCAATCCTGGTGTCTCGCTCTTCATATAGTCCAGCTTCTTGGATTGTTTGCATAGCATACAGATTGAATAAGTATGGTGAAAGGGTACAACCTTGATGCGCTCCCTCCTGATTTTAAACCATGCAGTATCACTTTGTTCTGTTCAAACAACAGCCCCCTGGTCTATGTACAGTTTCCTCAGGAGCACAATTAAGTGTTATGGAATTCCCATTCTTCTCAATATTATCCATTATTTGTTATGATCCACACAACTGAATGAGTTTGCATAGTCAATAAAACACAAGTAAACATCTTTCTGGTATTTTTTGCTTTGAGCCAATATCCATCTGACATCCGCAATGATATCCCTCATTCCATACCCTGTTCTGAATCCACCTTGCATGTCTGGTAGTTCCCTATCAATATACTGCTCCAACTGTTTTGGAATTATCTTCAGAAGATTTTACTTATGTGTGATATTATTGATATTGTTCAATAATTTCCACATTCTGTTGGATCACCTTTCATTGGAATGGGTACAAATATGAATCTCTTCCAGTCAGTTGGTCAGGTAGCTGTCTTGCAAATTTCTTGGCACAGAGGAGTAAATGCCTCTAGCACAGCATCCGTTTGTTGAAACATCTCAGTATGTATTTTATCAGTTCCTGGAGCCTTATTTTCAGCAAGTCTTTCTGTGCAGCTTCACCTTCTTCCTTCAATACCATTGGTTCTTGATCATATATCTCCTTCTGAAATAGATGAACATCAACCAATTCTCTTTGGTACAGTGACTCTGTGTATTCTTTCCATCTTCTTTTACTCCTTCATGCATCACTCAATATTTTGCCCATACAATCTTTCAATATTGCAACTCAAGGCTTGAATTTTTTTCTTCAGTTCTTTCACCTCGAGAAAAGCTAAGTGTGTTCTCCCCTTTTGGTTTTATATCTCCAGGTCTTTGCCCATTTTATTATAATATTTTAGTTTGTTTTCTCAAGCTGTCCTGTGAAATCTTCAGTTCAACTCTCTTTTCTTGTCATTTCTTCCATGTGCTTTAACCACTTTCCATTTAAGAGTAAGATTCAGAGTCTCTTCTAACATCCATTTTGGTCTTTTCTTCCTTTAATTTCTTTTTAATGACCTTTTGCTTTCTTCATGGATAATGTTCTTCAAGTCATTACATAATTCACCTGGTTTTCAGTCATTGGTATACAATGCATTAAATCTATTCTTAAGATGGTCTCTAAATCCAGGTGGTTATAATCAAGGTCATATTTTGGCTTTCTGTCCTTGTTTCAATTGTCTTTAACTTCAACTTGAACTTGCATATGAGTAGTTGATGTTCTGTTCCACAGTCAGCTCTTGACCTTGTTTTGCCTAAAGATGTTGAGCTCCCCCATTTCCTCTTTCCACAGATGTAGTTGATCGGATTCCTGTGTATTCCATCTGGTAAAGTCCAGTGGTTATGCAGTTTATAGTGTTTATAGCCACTGTTTATGTTGTTGGAAAAAGGTATTTGCAATGAACAAGTTGGTCTTGCCAAAGTCTATCATGTGATCTTTGGCATTATTTCTATCACCAAGGCCATATTTTCCAACTACCAGTGATTCATTTTTGTTTCCAAGTTTACCAGCAATAATAAATACATCTTGATTGCATGTTTGGTCAATTTCAGACTAGAGAAGTGGGTAAAAAATATTCAGTTTCTATATCTTTGGCTATAGTGGTTGGAGTGTAAATTTGAATAGTGTATTAACTGGTCCTCCTTGTAGGTGAGTGGATATTATCCTATCACTGAAAACATTTGTACTTCAGAATAGATCTTGAAATATTCTCTGTGATAACAAATGTTACACCACTCTCTTCAATTTTATCTTTTCTAGCATAGTAAGTCATATGTTTGTCTGATTCAAATGGCTAAAACCAGTCCATTTCAGCTCACTAATGCCTAGGATATTGATCTTCATTCATTCCATTTTATTTTTGACAACTTCCAATTTTCCTAGATTCTTAGTTTGTACATTTGATGTTCTGATAATTAATGGATGTTTACAGTTGTTTCTTCTTATTTTGAGTCATAACACATCAGCAAAAAGCTTTACTCCATCTACATCATTATTGTCAACTCTACTTTGAGGAGGCAGTTCTTCCCCAGTGGTATGTTGAGTGACTTCCAATCTGAAGGGATCATCTTCCAGCACTATATCAGACAGAGCTATTCACAAAGTTTTCTGGCAATATATCAGATGGTGTTTCATTGGTATTCATAAAGGTTTCACTTGCCGATTCCTTAAGAAGTAGATGACCTCTTCCTTCTTCAGCATCTGTCTTGGTCTGGAAGCGCCACTGAAACCTGTCTACCATGGGTGATCCTGCTAGTATTTGAAATATCAGTGGCATAGCCTCCAGCCTCACAACAACACCCAAGTCACCACAGTATAACAAACTGACAGACTAGTGGTGGCTACTTGTTAGTAGCAGCCATTGAGTAGCTTCCAGTTGATGGCAGTGCCTTGTATTTGGAGGAGAACCTCCATATGGTTTTCTAGGATGTCTTTATTTCTGAAGAGAAATTTGAGACCTACATCTATAGGTTTGCTGTAAGTCAAATCAACTTGACAGCACATAACATCAATATCTCTATATGAAATTTTTAATGTTTTATGGTATTGTTGTATTAAAGCTTAAATACTAAATCACCTAGTTTGAAGAAGTCTACAGCAGAAGCCCTAACTCCATTTTGAGTCTTGATGTAAGTTCAAACACCATTTGAGTTATTTCTGATCATTAAAGCAGCAAAGTGGCTATATACAGACAAGTCCAAGGATACCTAGGGAGGGTCCATTTGCCTTCAGGAAAAGTGTGGTTGGAAGCAGATTATGCTAACACAAAGAACTAGGGAATATCCTGGGTATTTTCTTAATGATTTACTGAAAATAGCCACACATTATCTAATTTAAGTTAAAGGTTGTTGTTGTTGTTATGTGCCCACGAGTCATTGGGGTTCTGGGATTGTCTTGTAGCTGCCTTGTTGCTATGACTCATGGCCACATGGTCATGAGTCTTACTCTGACCGCCATTTAGCCAGGTGTTCAAGATCCAGAACCAATCCTGAAATCCTTTTTAATCTGAAATTGTACGTTGTTGTTGTTGTCATGTGCCATCGAGTCGGCCCCGACTCATAGCGACCCCTCCTTGGGTTTCCGAGGCAGTATCACTATGGAAGTAGGATTGCCCAACCTTCCTTCCGAGGAGTGGCTGGTGGGTTTGAACCGCCAGCCTTCTGGTTAGCAGTCAAGTGCTTTAGCCCCTATGCTACCAGAGCTCCTTGAAATTGTATATATATGGAAATTGTGGTCCTTTCCCCACTTACGTAGTCCCTCTTGTGACAGTGATGAATTGATCTGCCACCAATCATGATCCTGTGATGGTATCCTTTGTTCTCTATTATATATAATGAACACCATGATTGATTCAGTGAGCTCCATTCAGCTTGTGTACTGTGTACATGCTGATGTTTTCCTTCATCCTAGATGATTGTCTTTCTTTTGCCTTTGTCCTATTCAAGGCTTAATAAAAGGGTCTCTTGGAAGGAAGGCTGGGCAATCCTACTTCTGTAGTGATACTGCCTCAGAAACCCAAGGAGGGGTCGCTATGAGTTGGGGCCAACTCGACGGCACATAACAACATAGAACATGGTTAAGTCTGGGGGCTTTTTTTTCCCCCTATCACCTTGTTCATTAGTTAAATAAATTAAACCTAATTTCCTCTTAAGATGCAAACAAGAATTAGCAGAAACTATGACTTGAATCTATGTGTAAGATAATTTAAACATAAGACCTCAAGAATATTACAAAAATGAAACTGTGAGAAATCTAAAAGCTCTGACACTATGCTAACAAAAATATTGGAAGATTCCTGATGATTAATTTTTTCAGAGGGGAGGATGGATGACAAGGGTACTGATGAACATTTCTATTATCATTACTAACACTTCTATTACCAAAAATAAACAAAGTACTTTCTTTTTTCTTATGGCCATTATTTTAATATTTCCTTATGTATTAATTAGTCCATTCCATTTGAGAATCACTTTACATGAACTGATAGGAAAGTTTATACACCACGGCGGAAAAGTTCTAATCCTTAAAAAAATAAAACCTCACTGCCACTGAGTCGATTTGACTCATAGCGACCCCTCTTTGGGTTTCTGAGGCGGTGTGTCTCTATGGAAGTAGATTGCCCAATCTTCCTTCCTAGGAGTGGCTGGTGGGTTTGAACCGCCAGCCTTCTGGTTAGCAGTCAAATGCCTTAGGCACTATGCCATCACCTCAAATTCTCCTACACACATCTTAATCCTGTAAATGCTAATTTGAATCAAAAGATGTTGCTGCTTAAAAGAATGTATGTTAAATCCTGAATTGCAGCCATAAACATTTGAGATCTCTAGTTAGGCAGCCTTGCTCAAAATAAAGCATTTGATGAGAGTTCCTCAACACACACTCATTAAAAGGTAAATTTCTTAGGCTGGGAGTCATGTCCATCATCATTTTCTTGCAAACCCAAAGCTGCCTTTTTCTCTGTTAGAAGCTGTTATGATCTTCAAAGCCATATCAAGGAAGTGTTTGTTCTGTGCTTTGATTTCACCCACATAGTGAATTCAAAGAAGACAGGTCTACTTGAGAGTGAAGAGAGACTCTTTCAGATGTTGTCTGAGTAGTTGTCTTTCTGTTTCTAAACATAATTTAAGTGTCTGACTTCTAGAAAAAATCTTTAAATGTAGTGGATTTTTTTTAATTGAAACATTCTACCATCTATGTTTTAAATTTATAGCCAGTGTCTTATAATCTTAAATATAAAACCCCAAAATGTTTGAATAATAACAAAATAATGGTAATTCACCTGAAAGAGTTCATTTTCCTTTTTACTCTGATCTTCCAATAAAAGCAAACAAACAAAAAGCCATACTGAATGACAATTTCTAAATACCTGGCACAAATAACCAATTTTTCTTTGGGAAAAGAAAAGTCATTAGGAAGATAATGTTACTTAAGGTGCATTTTGCATTGAGGATATTTGACACCATTCACCAGAGATAAACAGAAGCATATGATTTACATATGAAAACCTATCAGATAATACAAAAATTTGTATGTGAAATGCTTCATTCACTGAATTAGCCTATGGTAATCTCTCATTATATGAAAAGGAAAATGATTACTAAAAATGTCTAAATAAATATTAATGTGGTTTTATTGTTTTTAAATAAATAAAATATTTATAGAACACTATGCAAGGAGAATCATTTAAAGGTACAAGTGCTATTTAGGTTTTATTTATCTGAAGAGCAAATGGAAAAGTCTTACAAGATCCAATGTGGTGACAGGATAAAAAATATGATTTAAAAATTTCCCTTGAAATTTTTGTTGTTGATAATTTTAAATGATGAAAGAGAAGGGAAAACTAATATCTGAATGAACATACTAAACATACACACGTTCAGGTCTTGACTGAGTAAAAGCAATAGTGAATATTAACAATTACAATGTTCTTTCTCCACTGAGGCCAGGATGGTACCAAGTTTGTGGTAGTCAATTCTTTTCTCTTTTAATTATTTTCCCCCCTTTAGTAGCTACCAGATTTTTTTTTTTCCAAATGTTTTAAAAAACCAGAAAGTTAGAAAACTGGAATAGTTTTGAATACATTATCTAGTTCGAAACCAACTCCTCCAAAGGAAAAGTAAATCTTTCCAATATTTTATCATCCATCCTGTTTAAATGAATAGCGATCGCTGCCTTCTAGCAGCATACTATCCACCTGGGTGATAGAGCAAAGACACATGGAGAGTTAAATAGAGTGGTAAACGGAAATGTTGTGTAAACTGTCATTTGGTATGAACTGTCCAAACAGACACATACATTTTTAGAGTTGTATATCAATAGATGTAGGAGTGAAAAATAATCTTTAAGATTTGCTTTCGATAACTAACTCATCGAAGGAGAAAAAGGTAATAACCAAGAGAGAAAATAAAAGTGAAATGGTCAGAGCTTGAGAAAAAGAAACAAATAATATTGAAGGCAAAATTTTGATAAGGATTGAATCTGGTGATGGGTAAAGAAGCTTTTATTTTACTCTTTTCTCTACTTTTACGGTGTTTGTAACTTTCATATATATAAATATATTATTTTAAAGACTGTACTAAGTCATTATCTGAAAAATGTTTTAAAATGTAATAAGTAGGAAAGTGAAGACAAAGGTGGGCTGAGATGTGGACTTTTGCCAGTCCAGAGGTCACCGCCATTTTGTAGGATTAAAAGCGCTTAACTGTTTTGGATATTTAAAGAGACAGCGCTCCCGCAGATTCCTGTGGCGGTAGGACTTAAGAATTAACCTAAAAATCACCCTGCCAGCCAGGGGG
>NW_006921671.1:398259-413852 GCF_000298275.1 Orycteropus afer afer
AAATGCTGACTAGTAGCCAAAAGATTGGCATTTGAACACACCGAGAGGTGTGTAGGAAGACAGGCCTAGCAATCTGCTTCTGAAATGTCACAGCCTTGGAAACCCTAGACCAAAAAAACAAATAAACAAAAAACAAACAAAAAAACACCTCACTGGTATTGAGTTGATTTTGACTCATAGTGATCTCTTCATGAGTTTCCAAGGCAGTATCTTTACCGAAGCAGATTGCCCAAGCCTTCTTCCTGAGGAGCAGCTGGTGGATTTGAACCACCACTGGTTAGCAGTCAAATGCCTTGGGCACTATGCCATCAGAGTTCCCTGAAAACCCTAGAGAGCAGTTGATTCTGTGCATATGGGGTCATCATGAGTTAGAGCAGACCCAATGATAACTGATTTGTGTTTTTTAATGATGTGTGAATTAGTTAGGTCTCACCTTGTCCTTGCTCTAATGACATTTTGTCAATGTATGTGAGGAAGGAGATGGGGGAGGTATACACACACTCACACACAGAGGTAGCAGGGTCGCAATTTCTTTAGATGGTCTTCATATGTTAAAAGTTGCCTTCTTTAATTCTGGCTGACAGAGAAGAGAAGTTCTTTCCCCTTTATTTGTCAGGCATACATACTTTTTTAAAAAATTATTAATGATTTTGCTTTGCATAATACCCAAATTTTCTATACCTGTTACTTCACTCTGTGTGGAAGTTCTATTTCAATTGGAAGACAGTATTAAGCATTAACTTTAGTATTGTTTACTGCCCTGGAGCTGGCCTTCATCTCATGGGAATCCCATGCACAATAGAATCTAACCATTTTGACTGTAAAGCAGTTGGTCTTTCTTCCTAGTTTATTTTGCTTTGGAAGCTGTTCATCATTGTAACAACATATGCAAGCCTCCATTGAATTAAGTAAGGGCTGCTCTTGAGGTTCTTTGCTCAGGTATCCAACCAGTTCTCCCATATGGAAGGTGAGAATTTTACTATTTAACTACCTAGTAAGCTAACCCTAGTATTAACTTTTCCAAATCTAAACCTCTTCTCTGGTCACAACTTGGTAATATAAGAATCAGCAAATACCACTAGGTTTCTAAATATTGACTCCCTTAAAATGTCACTAATCTGTACTAATTGGAGGAAGCTTAGTCTCAATTAAGGAAAAATGTCTGGAAATGTATTATTTCAGAAAGGAATGGAATCCTGTTATTTCAAGTACCTACATTAACTCACATTAAACTAACAAAGTGTTATCCAATAGACATCCTTGACTTGATTTAATGGTTTGTAATTAGCATATCAATTGTGTGGAAATGGATCCTTCTAAAGTGCTTGAGAGTACTTAGAAAGTTTGTTCTACTAAGTATTTTCAAGGATCCTCTTGCAACCTTATTTACATTATTAATTTACTCTCCAAAAAAAGAAAGAAATTGATCCAAGTAAGAATAACATTCCTGTCAACCTCTGGTCAAACAATGGATTCTGAATTTGTAAAACACAAATTTTTAAAGTTTTCCCAGCCGTTTACAGCCTAAAGATAATCTCACAGTTTTGCTAAGATTTGATGTAGTTTTCATCTATAAAGGTAATTTTACTGAACAAATCAAAAAACAAACTGCCAGTGAGTAAATTTCAACTCATAGTGACTCAAGAGTTAAATCATTCAGCCACTAATTCAAAGATTGGCAGATAGAACCCAGCAGCTGCTCCATGGGAGAAAAAGGGGCAGTCTGCTTGTGGAAAGGTTTACAGCCTTGGAAACCCCATGGGAAAGTTCCATTCTGTCCTGTAGAGTTGCTATGAGTTCCTATGATTCTACTGATGTTGTTGTTATGTGCCATCAAGTGGGATCCAACTCATAGCGACCCCTCCTTGGGGTTCTGAGGCAGTATCACTATGGAAGTAGATTGTCCCGTCTTCCTTCCCAGGAGTGGCTGGTGGGTTTGAACCTCCAGCCTTCTGGTTAGCAGTCAAGTGTCTTAGGCACTATGCTACCAGAGCTCCCAGATTCTACTGAAAGAAGGGGAAAGTATCTCCTACTGATTGCATTTTATTTTCCCAGTAGAGAAAAGGGCATCATGTAATTTCTTTGCAACAAATGACACATTTCTTGGAAGAGATTTAGTAGTTATGTATATGTCAGATGGCTATAGATTTGATAATCAAACCAGCTGGAGAAAAGGAGACTATATTTGGGTACTACTTGTGGTGCAGTGAATTTCTTAAAATGGCTGGTCCATCTAGCCATAATATAAGAGCTCTGGTGGCACAGTGGCTAATGTATTTGGCTGCTAACAAACGGTTGATGGATTGAACCCACCAGCCAGCCACTCCATAGAAGAAACTTGAAACAATCTGGTTCTGTAAAGATTTATGGCCTTGAAAACTCTATGGGGAAGTTCTACTTTGTCCTAAAGGGTTGCTATAAGTCAGAATGGCAGTGTGTTTGGTTTGGTTTTAACCATGGTCTTTGTGACTCTCATCAGATGACAAGATGGGATTATGCACATATCAGGTGCTTGTGGCCCACCAAGGGGATTAGATAGCTTATTAATAAGGTAAATAGGTACATGATACTCTGGTGGGGGTGGAACCATGGAAATAAGGTGCTTGGAACCCTAATGTAGAGATTGGTCAGTAATACTATCTGCTAGCCTTGAAACGAGCTACCGCAGAGGTGGGAAGGGTGATTTCTCTACCATCAAGAAGGAAGAGCCCGGAATGGAGTACAATCTTTGGACTTGAGATCCCTGCATTGAACTTCCTTGACCCAGGTGACAGAGAGAGCTCTAACACTTAGCTGAGATGGTATAAGATGGTAAAGAGAAGGAGCAGAGAAATGGCAGCAGCAGAGGCAGTAGAACCAACAGAACCAATGGATTGGCATGGATAAAGTAGTGGGCTTCCTAGCTCACTGGGAGAGAAAGCTGAGTGCCTTCCAATAAGAAGCTTTCTGGAGGAGTGGGGTGACTCTCTGGACACTTATCTGCAGACCTAGAAGAACTTTGTTACATTTGCCTGCATAGGGCAGAGGCCAAACACGCCTCAGAACAAAGAACCCAAGGCGAGAGAGAAGTGTACCTGTAGAACTGCTGAGGAGAAGTTGTCCTGATCAAAGAACTGTATTCTGAGTTGTTCCTGATTCAGGACTGTAATTTGTTACTTCCTTAATAAGCCTATAATTTTGAGTATTGTGTGAGAGTTCTGTGTGGCCATCACAATGAATTATTAAGCCCAGCAGAGAAGAGAGCACCATGAGAGGGATAGTTGGTGTCAAAATCTTTAAAATGTTTGGAGGGTGGCAGCATGTCTGATGTCTGCCTCACTAGAATCAGCCTTGAGCTGTTGATGCTGATGGTGATTCTCTCACCCCCTGATGAAGTTAGAGGAGGTCAGAAGATGCCACCTTTACATCCTTTTTGCACCACTATTGCAGTGCCTAATTCAGTACCTGGCATTCAATTAATACATATGTTTGAAATAAATAATTCAATTTTAGTTTCTGTACCAGTAAGAAACACAATTCACTTTCCATCATGCTTGTACAAGCTAATCTTGCTTTCAGTGTAGTATTTATTCTTTTCACTTCCCTTTGTACTTCATTCTATTTTAAAATGAAAAGTTCAAGTACTTTTCAAATATGAGCTAAAAGACTAATGGCAGCCACATATCAATAAGATAGAAAAACAAGTGAAATAGGATTTCATCTTTGGAACAAAGTTCTTAATTTATATATACTAACTGGTGGCATGGTGCCTAAGACCTTTGACTGCTAACCAGAAAGTTGGTGGTTCAAACCTACCAGCCACTCCTCAGAAGGAAGACTGGGCGATCTACTTTCATGGAGACACCACTTTGGAAACCCAAAGAGGGGTTGCTATGAGTCAGATTCAACTCGGCAGCAGTGAGTTCTTTATTTTATTTTATTTTATTTTTTTTGCCTTTCTTAATAAGCCTATATTCTCAATCTTGGCTTTCTGATAATGATAGTTACTACTGTCATAACAATTGCATATTCTTCTGATTTACATCCTTGGTTAGATTTTCTGCTAATTATTGCACAGCTTTCTTATTTCAAATTTTCTAGTACTTTTTATTCTCTCCTCATGGACTAATGAGGATAATAGATCCTGGCTTCTTTCTTCCATCTCTTTGTGTATTTGTAGATAAATATTATATTTCCCTTAACTATATATATTCATTTGACAGTTCTTTTAACATTTCTTCATAAGTCTTATTTTCCAAACATTTCATAAAACTCTTCTTCTGAAATATTCAATTTGTCTGTATTCTTTTCCAAATATGTCACTGTTATATATAATTATGTGTATGTGTACAACATTGAATAATGTCCTAAGATACATACTGTTTTATTTGATCTTTCTTCCTGGTGAAAGTGATTATGTGTAAATAATATATTTGTTATTCCTTTTAATTTTCTCTTGATTTCTTCTTTTTTTTCTGTTTGAAATATTAACACTTAAGTTTACAAATTTACTTATGAAAATATTGATAAATAATTTAGTGTGTGAAGTGAAATGGATACAAAGTTTACATAATTTTTCCTCTTATGATCTTAAAAGTAGGAAATATTCATATTGGGCAAAATACCTGTATGTTAACCTTTTTCTCCTTTTTTGAATAACTGATAGAATTATATGATCCTTATTTAGCTCTTTCCATCCATAAAGCAATTCTCAGCCATTTTTAATAATTCATTGAATGTTATGCTGCAGGGCTATTGTGTTCACAAAATGATATAAATTATATGATTGAGAGGAGAAACACAAAAATTTATACTTTTTGTAAAGTGAATTTATATACATACTGTACAACACAAAAGTGTCATAACAATGTAATATAACAATAATGTTGTGACTCAAGTCAATGGGGAAAATGGAGTTATGATTGCTATCTAATTTCATTTTAAAACAACCCCCCCTAAAGACAGAGCATTAATTTTCAGGATATACTAGTCTTTTCTGTGATATATTCCCAAAATCTAGAATATCTTCTTTAAGAAATGCTGACCCTCTGAAAACTGAGGCAATATCCAATGATATTTCTAACTGATTTTTCAGAGAGAATCCTTCAATTGCTACCACAATGAATAGAAGAGACATGTAAATCTGCTTATAATTTGAGATAAAACCTGGTGGCACAGTGGTTAAGCACTCAAGTTCTAACCAAAATGTCAGTGATTGTAACCACTACCTGCTGTATAGGAGAAGAACATGGCAGTCTGCTTTTGTAAAGATGTACAACTTTGGAAACCCTACGGGACAACTCTACTCTGATCTATAGGGTCTCTATGTATCAGAATAGAGTCAACAGCAATTAAAAAAAAAAAATTCAGTAAGAAGCCCTTGAGCCTTGGTTGCTAATTGAAAGCTTGGTGGTTCAAACCTATCACTTGTTCTATGGGAGAAAGAAGTGATAGTCTGCTTCTGAAAAGATTTCAGTTTTGGAAACTTTATGCGGCAGTTCTACACTGTCCTACAGGGTCACTATGAGTTGGAATCAACTGGATGGCAATAGATATGCAGTCAGTAAGAAACCATGGTGGCACAGTGGTTAAAGTACTCAGCAGTGAATCAAAAGGTCAGTTGTTCAAACCTACCAGTCACTTTGTAAGAGAAACATATGGCAGTTGACTTCCGTAAAGATTACAGTGTTATACCTGTGAGACAGTTTTGGTTCTCCAGTGCTTCTGTGGTGTAGTAGTGCCTAAGGCATTTGACTGCTAACCAGAAGGCTGGTGGTTCAAACCTACCAGCCACTCCTCAGAAGGAAGATGGAGCAATCTACTTTCGTATTGATACTGCAAAACCCAAGGAGGGGTCACTATGAGCCGGACCGACTCCATGGCACATAACAACAACAACAACAACGGTGCTTCTATAACAGAAAATAGCACAGGAGTATGGCTTTAGCAAACAGGGATTTATTTTCTTACAGTTGTTGTTGTTGTTACATGCCGTCGAGTGGATGGAAAACCAAAACCAATCCAAATTCAGATCCAACCCATAGCCACCCCTCCTTGGGTTTCTGAGGCGGTGGCATTATGGAAGTATTCCAAGTTCAAAGTGGTAGCTCTACGAGTTGGGTGAAGGCCCCTTAACCTTGGGCTTCAGTTCTGCCTCTTACTCCTGGCCCCTTGGAGCTGGAAGCATCTCTTAACTCAGGTAGTTTCTGGCTGTTGAAGCTGACAAAGCCAAGGTCGGCACAGTCCCAAGATTAGCAGATAAGGCAGGCCACTAGTTCAAGTCCAGGAAAAATCTCAGCTAGGCAGGAAACATGGAATGTCACTGAGATGAAGACACAGCCAGTGCAGGATCCAGATGTACCAAAAGCTAGAGATCTTCCTCAAAACTTCTTATACACTGGAAATAGGCCACACCCCAAAGGCAGCTACTTAGTTACTCACAGCAGAGTCCACCATGGGGATGACTACCTATCTCATTGTGGGAAATAACTGAATCGAGCTGCCTAGTCACTCAAAACCATGGGTGAACCAAGCTGGCACACAATCTTAACTACTACAAACAGTTATACTATGATCTTTGTAGTGCCTAAGCATTTGACTGCTAACCAGAAGGCTGGCGGTTCAAACCCACCAGCCACTCCTTGGAAGGAAGGTTGGGCAATCTACTTCCATAATGATACCACCTTGGAAACCCAAGGAGGGGTCGCTATGAGTCAGGTCCGACTCCACGGCACATAACAACAGCAACAACAATAAGCTCATTATGAGTTGGAATTGACTCAATGGCAATGGGGTTTATATATTCAGTGGTTAGGCAACATGATTCTTAAAAGACTTATAGATTCAAGCTTCTTTCACCTTCAAGGGTTTGCTTGTATTATATTAATGTATGTAGAGAGAGCTCTGGGGGCACAATTTTTAAGCTTTCAGCAGCTAATCAAAAGGTCAGTGATTTGAAATCATCAGTCTTTCTGTAGAAGAATGATGTGAAAGATATGACAGTCTGCTTCTGCAAAGATTACAGCCTTGGAAACCCTATGGGGCCATTCAACACTGTTCTGTTGTGCTGCTATGCGGTGGAATCACTTGACAGCAGTAGGTTTATATATATATATATATACACACACACACACATACACAAACACACTCATATATGTTGCTATTGTTAGGTGATGTCAAGTTGGCTTCAACTCATATAGACTCAGTGTACAAGAGAATGAAACACGCCTTGGTTCTGAGCCATCCTCAAAATCATTGCTGTATTTAACCTCATTGTTGTATTCACCCTGTCAATCCACCTCACCATCTCAATGAAGGTCTTCTTTTTTGCTGATATATACATATACATGTGTATACATATCTATATCTATATATATATATATATATATATATATATATATATATATATATATATATAACTGCTAAAATAAACTTACTAATGAAACTGCTAAAATAAACTTACTGATGAAACTGCTAAAATAAACTTACTAATAAATGCAGAACTGATTAACTTTTAAGAGATTAGTGAATGTGAATGTAATGTTTGGGGTCACACTTTCTATAGGCTGGATATCAATCCTATCTCTACTAGGCAAAGTTCATTCCTATTGCTTGAATAAAACTCATTTGCATTATTATAAGTTTTCTACAATTTAACTTGTGGAGATAAGTCCATGGAGTTTTAAACTAACCTAGTCGATAGAAGGTGATCAAATGTACACCCCTATAGAAAAAGACAATGCCCAGAGAATTCAGTACATAATGCTAAAGTGCTTACTGAAAGGATATCACTTTTTTCCCCTGCTCCTAATTAATGGCCAGTGTTTCCTGGAAATTGCAGAATACATAATCAGACTGAAAATAATTCAGTGTTTAATAATCTCCACCCACCCATAGAATCTTTTTTCATTAGAAATGGAAGCAATTTAGCATAAAATCTCAGGACTCTTGATATTTTATGTGATTCTATCTCATTGCTTTGGCTATTTCCTGCTCTCTTTTTCTTTCGTTGTTGTCTTGCAAAAAAGACATGTTGAACAAATTACTCCTTACAAAACCTCCACTGTGTTTTATCTGGCATATCTTGATGTGTTCATCTACTTTCCCACCTGATAATGATATGTTTGACTGCTTTACTTCTTTGTTGAACTAGTTGGTAAACATGAATTTGAAAGTCCTTGTTGTTGTTGTTGTTGTTATATGCCCTCGAGTCGGCCCGACTCATATCGACCCCTCCTTGGGTTTCCGAGGCAGTATCACTACGGAAGTAGGATTGCCCAACCTTCCTTCCGAGGAGTGGCTGGTGGGTTTGAACCACCAGCCTTCTGGTTAGCAGTCAAGTGCCTTAGGCACTATGCTACCAGAGCTCCTTAGCAAATTAAAATATTATGCTGCCCAATTTCTTACCTAAGCTATCAACTATAATGTTCTCTCAAATTAGACTAATGATTAATGACAAAAATATCCTCCATAAATTGCCATATTATAATTATTTTCTTTACATATTTCTGAAAATTATATCCTCTCACTACCTTAGCTGCATTTAGCTCTCAAAGTTGTGCCCTCTGCTCATCTATTCCTACACTTGAAAAATTGAAACAGAGTAATAGCTTCAATTTGGCTAAATTCAAACTATATAGTCTTCTCTAGTTTATGATTCAATCTCACTTCCCTACTGGCTTTACATGAAAGAAAATCTTATAGAATCATAGATTTTTAGAAGGAATAGAATGAAAATTTGCCTGTACCCTTAACAAAGGAAAATTCATTCTTTTTTTTAATTTTAATTATTATTTTTATTTTAAGAGCTTGTTTTACATTCAACGTCACACGTACATTTAGTTTCATTCCCCATTAGCCATGCCCAACCCTAACCCAAATGAAAACTCTTAATAGTGTCTGCGGTACATAGAATAATGAACCTCAAAGATGTCCACATCAAAATCCCCAGGAACTGTAAGTATGTTACCATATATAATAAAATTGTTCAGGGAATTTGAGATGGAGAGATTTAATTGGATTACCTATGTGAGTCCAGTGTAATCACAAGAATCCTGTTAACAGAAAGAGAGAGGCAGCCAAGTCCAAGAAGGATAAGATGAAGACAACAGAGGTGAGAGGAAGTAGAGGGAGGGAGGGAGAGAAAAGAAACCTATGAAGATACTACCCTACTAATCTTAAAGATAGAGGAAGGGGCCATGAGCCAAGGAATGCAGACAGTCAATAAAAGCTGGAAAAAGGACAAGGAAACGGAGTGTCCCCTAAAGACTCCAGAAGGAACACAACCCTGCCTACACCTTGATTTTAGGATTTCTGACTTCCATAGTGGTTAGCTCATGAATTCCATTGTTTCAGTCCATTGAGCTGTGGTAATTTGTTGTGGCATCAAAAGAAAACTTACTGAAACATTTACAGAGATAAGTAAATTACCATTTTCTAAAGTGTCCTGTTCCATAATGGAAAGCATAAATGTTCAGGAAAAATTTTAAATTAGGCTTTATTTTGATCTGGATATTTAAGTCTTACTTCAGTTGGCAGGCCCTCTGCTTGATCTTGCTAACTTTACACTCAATGCTTGCATCATGTTGTTATGCTTTCATTTTTTTGTATGTGTTTACCTTCATTTTAACAATCTACCAAATCCAAAACAAAACCTTATTGTCATCATTGCTGTGTTTTCTTTGTAAAAATCTATCTTTGTTCTATCTGTCAGGTTTTTCTTTCCTTCCATTATCACCTTCACTATCCTGGTGCAAGCCAGGATATGGGTATGATAACTACAAGAGTCTGAATTCTTTCCTTCTCTACAGGTTGAAGTCACTTCCATTCAACATATATGCTGTTGCCAGTAAGTAAACCAGTAGTTACAAGTTCCAAGAGTCCTGGTGGTACAGTGGTTAAAGCATTCAACTGTGAACCAAACAGTCAGTGGTTTGAACCTACCAGCAGCTTTGCTGGAGAAAGATGTGCCAGTCTGTTTCTGTAATAGTTGAATGATATTCAACTTGGAAGCCATATGGAGCACTTCTAAACTATCCCATAAGCTTGCTATGAGTTGGAATCAAGTCATTGGAAATGGGTCTGCTTGTGTTATTATTTATTTATTTATTTATTTATTTTTGGTTAGTTTCGAGTCATTTTCTAGCTTTTGAGCCTATGTTTACCCTTTTGCTTATCAGATATTAAACTATTTTACCCAACTTTTGTGTTCCTCTATAATGGCCCCTAACAGGGTCAGTTTCATGAACATGTGGTCTGTGAGGTGCTTGGAAGGGCCAATTGCTGACTGAATGCCCTGCTGTTACTGACTTAATATTTAAAATAGTTTTTAAACAAGGGGAGCAGTTTCATATTTGGCACTAGGTCCCACAAATTATGTAGCTGGTTCTGTCTCCTAGTTTATCCAGGTCCTATTCTTTCCTGATACAGTTTGTTTCAGGCAGGCAAGTGTACTCCTTGTCTTTTGACTGTGCCCTCTTTACATCAACTCATGTACCTTAACTCTTGCTGTTCCTCTTTCCTGGAATGACCTTACTTATTTACTTCACACATTCAGGCCCAATTCAGGGACCCTGCTGGTGTCAAGAGCAGTGACTTCTATATAATCTGTGCTTCTTAAATGGTAGTTCTTATTCTATGTTCTCTTCCTTTCTTGTCAATCCACTTTCTCAATGAAATCACATCCATCTTATTCACCTCTCACTAATATTTTTCTTCTCTTAATTTATTTTGCACTTGTCTGTGCTCTCATTACTCCACGTACTTTAGCATTTTCTACTAATCTAAATCATAAATGTTTAAGGACAAAAGCTAGTCTTGCCCTATTATGTATCCAGTTCAGAAGGAGAATAACATTGGATGTATATAAGTAGTTAATGTATATTCGTTAATGCATTAATCATCTACTCAGAAATTTTTACTGTCCTTAAATACCCTAAGAATATAGAGAACTGCTTAAAAACCTTTCTGCATATAAGGAAGGCAAGATTAGATTCAGAAAGGTCACTTGCTTGGTTCTTCCCAGGAAGTTAATAATGTTCTAATTTCTCCCACATTAAAAAGAATAAAGGGAGATGCATTTTTCTGGAGCAAATCCCATTGAAACAATGATGGTAATATTTACTAAAAAAGATATATCCCAAGAATTCACTTATAAGTGAATTTGTATATTCTTTTAACAAGGGAAGTTACATTTATCAGATTGCTAAATATAATAAAGTGTATTATGAGCTTATATAGAAGCTTACATATGGCTTATGTACCTAATGTGTACACACACACTGCATAACTGTGGCTATGGCAACAGAATATAAGTTGGACTGTTGTTCTTTTCTGTTTCTGTCCCCACTCCCAACCCACCCACCACCAGACCATTTCCTATAAATTCTAATACTTTTTTTATGGAGAGCAACCACTGCATGTGTGAAGTGGAAGAATTTTATTTATAGTTTGACCTCCATTGTAGTTTCCTATAGTGGAGGGTCATTGGTTAAAGGGAGATTCAAACTTGAGGAGTTCTACTTTGGACAAGGAGCTCTGGTAGCATAGTGTCTAAGGCATTTGACTGCTAACCAGAAGGCTGGCTGTTCAAACCCACCAGCCACTCCTCGGAAGGAAGATGGGGCAATCTACTTCCGTAGTGATACTGCCTCTGCAACCCAAGGAGGGGTCGCTATGAGTCGGGTCCGACTCCATGGCACATATCAACAACAATAACTTTGGATAGTCCTTACTTTCTAAAATAATGGATATAGAGAAGAGAGGCTGAAAGGTAAAAAGATGGAGAAACACCTAGGAATTTTCGATTATCCTCGGTGAATAGATTTTTCTTCTGATGCCCATCATACCTACTGTAAAATTCTTGATCATGTAAGTGGGATTGAGGAAAAGACAAAAAGAGGCCATTTAGAATGAATATAGAGTGAAAAAAGTGTGGGATGATAAACTATACAGAGGAGGTAAAAATATAAATCTGTCTTATATTAAAAACCCTTATGCTTTAAAGAAATTTCTGTGCTATTAGTTGAAAGCTGCACCAGCAGCTTATGCAGATATGTTCTTTTGTGAATTTTCTTATTTTGAAAGCTCATAGTTGAAATGAAGCTAGAATAAACTAGGTTAGTTTATTTATGATGAATTTAATGTATTTTCTGTGTAATTCAGCTGTTTTTTTTTTTTTTTCTTTTAACCCAACTATTACAAATTGTCCTTCATTCATTGTCATGTGTGTATCATAGAACAACGAACTTAAAAATTTCCTGGAGAAAGGAGAAAACGTAGATGAAATATAAAATCTAGGAGAATATAAGCCTTAATTTATAAATGTTACAATTTTAAATAATGATGAATAAGGATTGGTGGATGAATATAGCTCAACTATTACATATAAACCTTAAGATTCATTATTGTTGTTGTTGTCGTTATATACCATCGAGTCGGACCCGACTCATAGCGACCCCTCCTTGGGTTTCTGAGGCAGTATCACTACAGAAATAGATTGCCCCATCTTCCTTCCGAGGAATGGCTGGTGGGTTTGAACCGCCAGCTTTCTGGTTAGCAGTCAAGTGCCTTAGCCACTATGCTACCAGAGCTCCCAAGATTCATTATTAACAAGAATAAATCTACAGATGTACAGATTTCTATTTGGTCAATAATGCATGTTGCTTCCTCCTCTCTCCCTATTTTATTTAACAGAAAAATCACCGTACTTGGAGTCAGATAACCTGAAAGTGGTTCACAGATCAGATATCTAAATTAGTGATCTTGAATATGTCTATTTTTAAGTCTTCTTTATAACCATTTGTGCTTCTCTGTCCACCACAGGGATGTTTTGAAAATTAAATAAGATATATCTTATGACAATCTGTTGTTATTTTATGTGTAAAGTGGTGGGGGTTGGAGAGAGAATCATGGAGGATTGTGGTTGGAATTCTAGGACTATTCAAATATTACAAGGGGCAAAATGGAAATAATTTGTCCTTTATAAACAATCATACGTGGATTCAAATATGGGAATGATTGCTTCTTTGGGGCTTTGAGAAATTCATAAACTTCTTAAGCTTCCATTTATTCACTTGTAAAAGATACAGATAATATAATCCTTAAAGGGTTATATGGAAGATTAGATTATTTGGGACATGTGGAGTGTTACACACTATTTCACTCTTCTTGACACATGAATGAAATCCACCTAAATTTTTCCCATTTTTCATTTTGTCTCTTCTAAGACTTTTACTAAATATATATATATTTTCAATTATAAATATCAATTAAATGATAATAAAATAAAAAACACTTTACCTAATCAAGAGTCACTTATAACCAGGATTTTACTAGTTTTCAATCTTGACTACAGGAATTGCAGTATAGTAATAACTGGGATTATATATCTTTTAAAATTTGAAAAAAAATGAAAGTTCTTTCATAGGGAAGTAAGTAGTCACAGATATTATCGACTGGGAAGCAGAGTTGAAGGGCTGGAGATACTCAAATTTAAGAACTTTTCAACTCTAGCAAGTTTTGGTGGAGAGTGGGAATGAAGTGACATAATGTCATTCTTCTTAGTTTAGGTGCAATACAGAAAAGTAAAATAAGGTAGAAAGCCTACAAACTTGGAAGTGAACTCGAATATTCACTTCCAGAAGCATTGGACATTAAGAGGAAGTCTGTAAAGATATTTAGAGTGAGTACTCTAGGGATGTGAGAATCACATTCTGGGCCAGACAGTGGTTAGTTCTATAGGGTCCTGTACAGACATTACTGGCTACCATTAAGCGATGAGTTCTCCAAATCAGGTGTAAATTACAAAGTTTTCTTTCCTCTTGTTTCTGAAATTATCTGTACCCCTAATAGTGAAGGAAATCAGTTGTAGCACTATCAAACTCAAACCTTTATTCTGAGGACTATGGTGGAGTAGTGTCTAAGGCATTTGATTGTTAATGAGAAGGCTGGTGGTTCAAATCCACCAGCCACTCCTTGGAAGTAAGACTGGGCAATCTACTTCCTTAAAGATACCACCTCAGAAACCAAAGGAGGGGTGGTTATGAGTTGGAACTGACTTGATGGCAGTGAGTTTGGATTTTTTTTGGATGTCTTGAGAAAGTGCTGATGGAGGGATCCACCATAAGGAAGAAGGGTGGGATTTTGTTTGGCAAGTTTGGTTTATTAAGAGGAATGGAAAAGAATAAGATCATGTAATCACGTGCAAGACAGGATGGGGAGAACAGCTCCAGACCTAACAGCATACAGGGCCAAAGACTTGTGAGGGTCATGTTAGAAATCAGTCCTTCAGGATCTCTTATACTACAGTGCCTTAATTTTCTGTCTTTTTTTCTTTCTTCTTTTAAGTGTGGTCTTTCTCTTTCTTATTACAGGCTTTCCTAAATGTTTAGACATTTTATTCTAGAATGTTCACAGTTACAAATGAGGAAAAAAAGAGCTTTTAGTGAGATTTTGTACTTGAAGGCAGAGTCAATTGACTATTCTTACAAGAGTGCAATGGGAAACCAGGGAATTTTAAAACAAAGAGGTTTTTATTGTCCTTTTTAGCACTCTCAAACAAGTTTCTCTAATTGCCCTAGACAGTTTGTTTTCTTCAGGGAAAAACACCTTATGTGCATGCTCTCTCTCCTTTTTTGTCTATCCACTCAATGCTTGAATATTGAACACTCTGAACTCAGAGATGTAGTCTGAGGTCAGTAAGTAAAGTGATCATCAGATGCAGAAAATTGGCAGGGAGAGCCCTTATATACAGACTTGTCACTTCCCTCTTTGCAGCTCCACAATCTTGCTCTCTAACCACATAGAGAGTTTTTCATGATTCCTCATTATTTCTACATTGTTTATCTTTATTTTTGCTATAATAAATAATTGTTATATATTCCAAGTTTTGTCAGATAGAAAGGTACTGTATTTGTTTACTCATTCCATATTCCATCTTGATGCATTCTCTAATTGTATGAAATGGAAAGCCATCTGATTTTGGTTTGCAGCAATGACCCTACAACTCAATTCAATGAAAACTTCTTTCAGCATGGTCACAGAAAGGTTCTTTTTCATTCTATGTTTTAAAATAAGAAATGTTGGATTTCTTTGAGTTACCCCATGATATATCAAGCAATTGTGGTGGCACAATGCCAATATCCCTATTCACTGCAAATTATTTCATGGTAGCAACCCTTTCACCTCTTAGAATTATACTCTTAGTGACTAGTGGATCTAAATGAAGAATTGTGAATCTCCATTACTTCTTTGTTACTATATATCAAGAACTCCTAATATTCCCATATCTCAATCCTTTCAGCTATCTCAACTTTTAAACCATTTCCAAATACCATGCGTTTCCCTGAAGCTTTTTGCCTTATTTCCAACTTCCTGGTACCTATTTTCTAAATCAGGGCGATTTGCCAATGGCAGAAACCAGTTTAAGCAAAAATGAAAGAAAAAGAAAATGGATTTTATTGAAAAGATACTGGATATCTCATAGAATCAGAGTTACCCAAATAAGCAAGCTAAAGAAAGAATATGAATCAAGAGCACTCTGGAAATCATAGTAACAGGGACTGGACAGAACATTCTATGTTATGAGTCAGCTCTACTGTTCTTCAATTGCTATA
>NW_006921671.1:414207-422248 GCF_000298275.1 Orycteropus afer afer
GGCTAAAGCACTTGACTGCTAACCAGAAGGCTGGCAGTTCAAACCTACCAGCCACTCCTCAGAAGGAAGGTTGGGCAATCCTACTTCCGTGTGATACTGCCTCAGAAACCCAAGGAGGGGTCGCTATGAGTCGGGGCCAACTCGACGGCACACAACAACAACAACAACATATATATATATACGCATACATAAATATATGTAATTAGCTTTGGTCCTATGATTATTTTACCTCATCTCTCACTATGTGTGTTTGTGATTTTCCTTTTTTAAAAAATAAATGAATTATTGGTCAATTTTATTTTTGTCAAAATAGCAATGTTTTGAATTTTTTTAATCTACAAATCTTTATAGTATACATAGTACTTATATTTACCTATGTATTATTACTTTGATTTTCTTTTCAAATGCCTATATTGAAAATTAAAGAAATCATTTATATTCATGATTAATTTTATGGTGTAAGTGCTTAAGGCTATGAATTTTCCTCTAACAAAGATTAAACTCATTTCTTAATTTTTAAAGCATAATATTTGCATTATTTTATGTTCCTATCTATAGTATAGAGCTCTGGTAGCATAGTGCCTAAGGCACTTGATTGCTAACCAGAAGGCTGGTCACACAAATCCACCAGCCACTCCTCAGAAGGAAGATTGGAAAATTTACTTCTGTACTGATACCTCCTCGGAAATCCAAGGAGGGGTCACTGAGTCAGATCTGACTTCATAGCAGTGAGTTTGGTTTGCTTTTGGTATCTAAGTATAAAAAAAACAAACCAAACTCACTGCCATCAAGTCAATCCCAACTCATAGCAACCCCTCCTTGGGTTTCTGGGGCAGTATCTCTATGGAAGCAGATTGCCCAGTCTTCCTTCTGAAGAGTGGCTGGTGAGTTTGAACCACCAGCCTTCTAGTTAGTGGTCAAATGCATTAGGCACTACACCACCAGAGCGCCTGTATAGTATAGTCCTCTACAGTATAGTCCACTGCTATTCATAAGTTTTCATTGGCCAATATTTTCAGAAATGCACAAGTACATCCTTCTTTCTGATCTGTGTTAGTTTGTGAGCTTCACTGAAAGCTATCCATCATGAGTGATCCTGTAGGTTCTGAAATACAAGTAGCATAGCTTAACAATTTCACAGCAACATGAAAGCCACCAAAATATGACAAAAAAGTATGACAGACAAGTGGTGAATTCCAACTCATACTGACCTTATGTACAACAAAACAAAACATCTCCTATTCCTGTACCATCCTCACAGTTATTGCTCTGTTTGAATCCATTGTTGTGGCCACTGTGCCAATGCATCTCACTGAGGGTCTTCCTCTTTTTCACTGACTCTCTGCTTCAAAAAGCTTGATGCTCTTTTCCACAAACCAGTCCCTCTTGATAATGTCATAAGTACATGAGATGAAGTCTTACCATCCTAATTTCTACTGAACATCCAGGCTGTACTTCTTCTGAGACAGATTTGTTCATTCAGACAGTCCATTTTATATTTTATATTCTTTGCCACTTCAATAATTCAACTGCATTAATTCTTTGGTCTTCCTTAATAGTTACCCGGCTTTCATTCACATGTGAAGCTATTGAAAAATACCTTGACTTGGCTCAGTATCATCTTTGTCCTCAAAGTGACATCTTTGCTGTTTAAGACTCTTTAAAGAGGTCAATTGCAGCACATTTGCCCAAAACAATACTTTGTTTTTATTTCTTGACTGCAGCTTGCGTGGATGTGGATTGTGGATCTAAGTAAAATTAAATCCTTGACAACTTCAATCTTTTTTCTATTTATCGTGATATTGCTTACTGTTGTGAGGGTTCTGTTTTCTTTATATTGAGATGTAATCAATACTGAAGGCTGTAGTCTTATTTTGTGTGTGTGTGTGTGTGTGTGTGTGTGATTAGGGTGAAAGTTTACAGAGCAAATTCACTTTCCATATAGTAGCTCACATATACTTTGTCTCATGACATTGACTACAATTTACTACAATGCAACAGCTCCCCTCTCACTTCCTCTCCATAGTTACTTCTTCCCTGTGTCTTTCCCTCCATGCAATCCTGCCCCCTGAGCTATGTCCTTGTGCATACACAGCCCTTCTATTTTCCGTGACTGATCTCTCCAAGGAGTTATCTACTTAATGTAAATGTTCAGCTCATATGTCTGCTTTTGTTTGGCTGGAAGCCACAAGAGTGAGTTCAATTCCAGACCTGAAGGGCAGCTAGGGACCATAGTCTCAGAGGTTCCACCAGGCTCTATCAGACCAGCAAATCTGGTCCCTTTTTTTTTTTTTTTTAATGATTTTGAGTTTTGTTCCACATTGTTCTCCCTTTCTATCCCAGTTCTTCTACATAGATCCCCCTCTGAGTGGTTGACAGTGGTAGCTGGGCACCATCTAGTTCTTCTGGTCTTATAGTTATATAGGCTGAGATCACATGGTGTACGAGTTGCTTGGACTAGTGGTTTCCATGAATCTCTAGTTTTCTTCATTCTTCTTTGCCCTAGTTGAGGAGAGACCCATCATTGCATCTAAATGGCCACTTGCAAGCTTTTAAGATCCCAGTCACTACTTGCCAAAGTGGGATGTGGAATGTTTTTGTGTAGTGGGTTATGCCAATTGAGCTTGATGTCCCCTGTAACTATGGTCCTGAGCTGAAGGCTACAGTTTTTGATCTTCACCAGTAAGTGCTTCAAGTCTCTTTGCTTTCATCAAACATATTTGTGCCATATCTATATCACAGGTTGTTAATGCTTCTTGCTCTAATCCTGATGCTGAATTCCTTTTCATATAGTTCAGCTTCTCAGATGTTTGCTCAGTGTAAAACTTGAATAAATATAGTGAAATAATACAACCTTGATTTAAATCATGCAGTTTGAAAGACTGTCTCTTGGTCTACAGAGGTTCCACATGAGAAAAATTTAGTGTTCTTGAATTCCCATTCTTCTCAATGTTATACAAAATTTGTTATGATCAACACAGTCAAATGTTTTTCATAATTAATGAAACACAAATATAAGTCTTCTGGTAGTCTCTGCTTTCATCCAAGACATCACCAATAATACCCCTCATTCCACATCATCTTCTGAATCTAGCTTGAATTTCTGGCAGTTCTCTATCAAAATATTGTTGCAACTGTTTTTGAATCGTCTTCAGCAAAATTTTATATGCATGTGATATTAATAAAATTGTTTCATAATTTCCACATTTTGTTGTATTACTTTTCTTTGTAATGGGAATAAATATGCATCTCTTCTGGTCAGTTGGCAAGGCAGTTATTTTCAAAATTTCCTGGAATAGATGAGTGAGTGCTTCCAGCACTGCATTTGTTCATTAAAGCATATTAATGAGGAAGTTCCATTAAGATGGTGGAATAGGCAGACAAACTACACAGACCTCTTCAATAGAGAAAAGGGGAACCAAATAATACAGATACAGAAAATAAGCCTTGAGATTTGAAAGGAAGAATATAGAAGTGGACTAAACTCTAACTAATTGAAGAACTTGCATGAAAACACTGAAAAAGGAGACATTCAGAACTGCAGTCTGTCAGTGATCTTTATGGTAAGGACAGCTTGTACATTGCCAAGTGGTGTAAGGACCTAAGAATTAACCTAATAATCAGCCCTGCTAGCCAGGGCTGCATGGACGATTGCACTGGTGGCTGATGAATAAAACGGGAAGCAGTGGAGAGAGGGATGGGCTGAGCTACAGACTTTTAGCTGTCTGGAGGGAACAGCCATTTTAAATGTTTACAAACAGTTTGACCATTTTGGATGATTACAAGCAGTTTAACCCTTTAGATATTAAAGGGACAGTGGTATTTCAGATTCCAGGGACCTAAGAATACTCTCTGCTTGCCAGGAACCAGAAGGCCATTCTGGACACGAATGACTGGAAAGGTGCAATATTCCCGTTTCTCTTATATCCCACACCATCTTGGTGAATGGAGATATTGCCATCCCTCACTTCCACCCACTTCCAGCAGGAATTTAATCCTAGTGGATGTGTTTGGATAGAGACTGGGTGCCCTGCCTTGCCCTGCCCAGATTTTTTTTTTTTTTTTTTTTGTTTGTTTTATCTGTTTTAAAATTATTTGTCTGGTTTTTTTTGTCCTTTTTATTATTATTCTTTATGCTTCCCAACCCACGTTCTAGTTTTCGGCTTTTTCTGTCTTCCCTATTCCTGGTTCCCACTTTTTTCTTTCTCGTGCTTATTTCCATTCCTAGTTTTTCTTTTTGTATTTTTCCCATTTTTTTCTTCATTATTCTCTTATTCTACCTCTTTTCTTTTATTGCCCCCTGCCAGATATTGCAGGTTTTTTTTTTTTTTTCCTTTCTTTTTGGTGATTTTTCCTGTGTGTTTATGGAGTATGTTTTTTGTTGACTTGCTTTTACTTTTTTGGTGGTTTTT
Source organism: Orycteropus afer afer (assembly GCF_000298275.1). Lineage (NCBI taxonomy): Eukaryota > Metazoa > Chordata > Mammalia > Tubulidentata > Orycteropodidae > Orycteropus > Orycteropus afer. The sequence continues at coordinate 418,620 of NW_006921671.1, forward strand.
TGAATATTGTTTTTATCTAACTGAGTGGGAGACAGCAACTGTGCCCATACAACACAACTACACCTACATTGCTTGCAACTTTACTTACAGAGTGAAAGCCACCACATCCTTCTCCACCAACTGGCCAATGATAAATGACAACTGAAAGACCCTGACACACTCTGAACTGCTCTTTGCACACAGTTAACAGAGATCTTAATGCAATAGTGTCACAATGCTTGGAGACAACAGATCATCACTGTCCACACAAAGAAGCAAGATAAAGCAGTAGAAACAAAGGAACAGGATACAGACCAAGAACACATGCCTAAGGGAGAAGCAGCATTGGAACTACCTAGTAAGGAATTAAAAATAATTATACTCAGGCACCTTCAAAGGATTGAGAGACAGATCAAGAAAAACACTGACAAAATTAAGGAAAACACAGACAAAAACTTAGAACAATTTTGGAAGAAAATATAAGAACAAAATGACAAAGTAAAAGAAAAGTTAGAAATGATTAAAAAAAATCTACAGATAGAAATCCAGATAATTAATACTAACTTTTCAGAAATAGATGACATATTGAAAGAGCAAAGGAGAAGAATTGAATCAAATGAAGACAGAATTAATGAGAATGAGAACAAATACCTGAATAGTTCTTTGGAAAGGGATCAGTCAGAAAAAAAGATCAAAACAAAATGAAGAAAGCCTAAGATTTGTGTGGGGTACCATCAAAAGAAATAACCTACATGTAATAGGAATTCCAGGACAGGAAGAGAAAAATAAAACCACTTAGTAAATTGTCCAAGATTTGTTGGAAGAATATTTCCCTGATATGATGAAAGATAAGAATATATCCATTCAGGAAGTAATGAACCTCAAACAGTATAGACCCCCCCAAAAAAAAACCACAAAGACATATCATCATCAAACCCACCAAAACCAAAGACAAAGAAAGAATCCTGAAAACAGTATGGGACAAATGAAAAGTTACCTACAAAGGACAACCAATACGACTAAGCTCTGATTTCTTGGCAGAAGCCATGGAAGCAAGATGGCAATGGAGTGACATATATAAAACCTTGAAAGAGAAAAAAATCCAACCAAGAATTATATACCAAGCAAAATTGTCCCTCATATATGATGGTGAAATTAGGAGATTTCCAGATAAGCAGAAATTAAAGGAATTTGTTAAAACCAGACCAACATTGCAAAAGATACTAAAAGGAGTCCTTTGAACAGAGAACTGATAAGAGCAAACAACAACCGAACGTTAATATACAAGGTGACATAACCCTGAAGCCAACACAGCTATGGAAGTATCCAAAGTAAAATAGGCTTATAAGATTGTAAACGGTGACCAGAGACATCTATTGACAAATGAGGACAACTACAAACCAAAAAGAGGGAAAAAATAATGTAGATACAGAACTTCTAAATGGTGGGGAAGTCAAGAGAGTTGCAAGATAGAATGGACTGTTCTGAACTCAGGGAGAAAAGCATAAATCACAGAGTAACCTCAAAGAAAAATGATAAACCTTCACATCACAATAAAAAAGAGAACAAACACAAATATTTAGCAAATACTAAAAATAAATAGCAACCAAAGAAATGATGACATGATTCATAAACATAATGAGCTCAGCACAGAAAATAATATGGAACAAAGAAACCAGTAATATCATAAAAAATACACTTTACAAAACGATACCAACAAATCCATACTTGTTGATAATTACACTGAATGCCAATAACTTCAGTGCACCACTTAAGAGAAGGAGAATTGCAGACTAGATAAGAAAATAACTCATCAATATGTTGTCTACAAGAGACACACCTTAGAGACAAAGACAAAAATAGACTAAAAATCAAAGGTTGGAAAAAGATATATTCAGATCAAATTGACTTTAAGACAAAAACCACCATAAGAGACAAGGAAAGACTTTATATAATGATTAAAGGATCAATTGGACAAGATGATATAACTGTAATAAGTATCTATGGACCCAATGAAAGTGCCCCAAAATCCATAAATCAGACTTTAACAGAATTGAAAATACAAATAGAACAGTCATAGTAGGAGATTTTAATACATCAATTTCAATGAAAGACAGAACAATTAGAAAGAAACCCCAAAAAGACAAAGAAGAGCTAAACAATACAATCCACCAACTTGACCTTACAGACATCTACAGAACACTTCACCCAACAACAGCATAATATATGTTCTTTTCTAGTGCACATGGAACATTTTCTGTAATAGACCATACGTTAGACCATAAAGCAAGCCTTAATATATTTACAAACATTGAAATACTGCAAAGAATCTTCTCAAATTGCTGAATCAGATCTTAAGAATGACTGGGTAATTAATAATAATAATAATAATAATAAAACCCACTGCCATTGAGTCAGATCCAACTCATAGTGACCCTTCTTTGAATTTGCAAAGCAGTATCATTACAGAAGTAGATTGCCCAACCTTCCTTCCAAGGAGTGGTTGGTGGGTTTGAACTGCCAGCCTTCTGGTTAGCAGTCAAATGCCTTAGGCACTACAAAAATGAAAACACATCATACCAAAATCTTTAGGACACAGCAAAAGCATTGACTAGAAGCGAATTTATAGCAATAGATGCACACATCAAAAAAGAAGAAAGAGCCAAAATCAATACTTTAAACCCAAATCTCCAACAATTAGAAAAAGAACAGTAAGGAAAGCATATAGTCACCAGAAGAAAGGAAATAATGAAGATTCAAGCAGAAATCAATGAAACAGAAAATAAAAAGACAATGGAAAAAATTAAGAAGACTAGAAGTTGGTTTTTTTGAAAAGATTAATAAAATTGACAAACCACTGGCAAATTTAACAAAGGAAAAGAGGGACAGAATATAAATAACATGAAAAAGAAATTAAATGGGTGATATCACAACAGAAGTAACTAAAATAAAAAGAGCAATATCAGGATACTATGAAGAAATATACTCCAACAAATTTGAAAATCTGGAGGAAATGGACAGATTTCTAGAAACACACTACTCACTTAAGAAAACACAGACTGAGGTGGAAAAGTTGAACAGATCCATAAGAAGAAATTGGAACAGGTCATAAAAAAATTACCAACAAAAAAAGTCCTGGCCCAGATGGTTTCACTGCAGAATTCTACCAAACATTCAGAGGTTAACTGACACCAAAACAACTATTCCAAAACATAGAAAAGGATGGGATCCTCCCAAATGCATTTTATGAAGCAAGCATAACCTTGATACCAAAACCAGGAAAATACATCACTAAAAAAGGAAAACTACTGAACAATATCCTTCATGAGTATAGATGCAAAATTCCTCAACAAAGCCCTAGCCAACAGACTCCAACAACATATCAAAAAAAATAATTCATTACTATCAAGTGGGGTATGCAAGGATGGATCAACATTAGAAGAACAATCAATGTCATCCATTACATAAAAAAAAAAAAGGAAAAGAACCACATGATCATATCAATTGAAGCAATTGATGTAGAAAAGGCATTTGATAAAATCCAAAACCCATTGCTGATAAAAACTCTCAGCAAAATGGAAATAGAAGTGACATTCCTTAACATAATAAAGGGCATATATGCAAAACCAACAGCCAACAGTATTCTCAAT
>NW_006921671.1:423998-425309 GCF_000298275.1 Orycteropus afer afer
GCTATGACTTGGGTCCCACTCGACAGCACATAACAACAACAACAACAATATATGTCATAAATAGACTTTCAAGCATAACCCAAAATGCACAAACAGCAGAAGAGAAACTAGATGAATGGGACCTTTTAAAAATTAATTTTTATGTGCTTTCAAAGACTTCTCCGAAGGAGTTAAAAGAGAACCTACAGATTGGGAAAAAATATTCAGCAATGACATATCTGACAAGAGATTTATCTCTAGAATTTATAGAAAACTCCAACACTTCAACAACAAAAAGACAAATAAAACAATTTTAAAATGGGCAGAAGACATGACTAGACACTTCAACAAAGAGGATATTCAGGTGGCCAACAAACATATGAGGGAATGCTCATGATCATTAGACATTAGACAGATTCAAATCAAAACAATTAGATACCATCTTGCCCCAGCCCTAGTAGCAAAGTTCAACAAGACAGAAAATAACAAATGCTGGTGGGAATGCAGAGACTGGGACTCTCACACTGCTGGTGGGGCTGTTAAATGATACAACCACTATGGAAAACAGCATGGGAATTCCTTAAAAAGTTGGAATTAGAAATATCATTTGACCTAGCCATTCCATGACTAGGTATATATCCTAAAGAAGTGAGAGCCAGGACAAGAATAAATGTATGCACACCCATGTTCATCACAGCACTATGTACAATAGCAAAAGATGCCCATCAACAGAAGAATGTATAACCAAACTATGGTACATACACATAACGGAATACTATGCAACCCTAAAGAATAACATAGAATCTGCAAACATGGATGAAGTTGGAAGACTTAATGCTGAGCAAAATAAGTCAATCACAGAAAGACAAATGTTGTTTTAGTCTGTTATTGTAAAAACTCAAGGAAAGTTTTCTATATGAAAGGAAATTTTCTTAGTTGGTTACCAGGGGTGGGAGGAAGGGAGGGAACATTGTCAAATAGTTAGAGATAAGTATTGATTTAGGTAAAGAGAAGGGCAATGTACCAAATGTGAGTGATGAACATGGTGGCATTGAGGAAGAGGAAGACATAGAGAGGTGCACCAGAGGTACAAACAACAAAGAAGAACCTTTTTGCACATACAGTATTGTGTTGTCACTGAAGGCAAACACGGATATATGGGTGGACAGGCTGAACTTTTAAGTATGTCTATGCAGGCAGAAGTGTGCCCATGATTATGTATAGGACTGGCAGGCAATGTTTCTACAAGTGTATTTGTATGTTCTGTAAGAATTCCCAGGTATATAGTAGAGCTGACAAGGGACCAAGTTGTAGTCACTTCTTGGTCACAGC
>NW_006921671.1:425793-455096 GCF_000298275.1 Orycteropus afer afer
CTGAGACTATGGCCCCTAGCTGCCCTTCAGGTCTGGAATTGAACTCACTCTTGTGGCTTCCAGCCAAACAAAAGACAGACATATGAGCTGAACATTTACGTTAAGTAGATACACTCCTTGGAGAGAGCAATCATGGGAGAATAGAAGGGCTGTGTATGCACACGGAGGAAGCTTGAGGGGCAGGAGTGCATGGGAGGGAAGGACACATGGAAGAGGTAACTATGGGGAGGAAAAGGCAGGGAAGCTGCTTCATTGTGGGAAACTGCAGTCAACATCATGAGACAAAGTGTATATGAGCTTCTATATGGGAAGTGAATTTATTCTGTAAACTTTCACCCAAATCACAATAAAAATTAAAAAAATATGTATATATTAATTATTCCATCAATTCCTGGAGGCTTGCTTTTCACCAATACCTTCAGTGGAGCTTGGGAATCCTTCAGTGCTATTGATTCTTAATCACATGCTACCTCCTGAAATTGTTGAAAACCAAAAAAAGCAAACCCACCGCAATCGAGTTGGATCTGACTTATAGCGGCCCCTCCTTGGGTTTCTGAGGCGATATCACTACAGAAGTAGATTGCCCAACCTTCCTTTTGAGGAGTGACTGATGGGTTTGAACCTCCAGTCTTCTGGTTAGCAGTCATTTTGGTCCAGTGACTCTAATCCTTCCATCTTATTTTGATGTCTCTTTGGTCATTCAAAATTTTTGCCCATATAATCCTTCCATCCTGCAATTCAACAATTGAATTTTTTTCTTCAGTTCTTTCAACTTGAGCAACGCTTTTGGTTTTCTAACTTCAAGTCTTTGCACATTTCATTACAATAGTTTGTATTTTCAATCTTCCATTTGGAATCTTCATTTCTTTCAATTGTTTTAGCTACTTTATGTTCTAAAGCAAGCTTTGGGTCTCTTCTGACATCCTTTATGGCCTTTTCTTTCTTTCCTGTCTTTTTAGTTATCTTTATCTTTCTTCATGTATGATGTCCTTGTTGTCATTTCACAGCTCATCTGGTCTTCAGTAGTCAGTGTTCAGATCTATTTGTAAGATAGTCTCTAAATAAAGGTAGATTTTGCTCAAGTTCATACCTTGGCTATAATGGACTGCTTTTAGCTTTTTTTCAGCTTTGACTTGATTTGCATGTGAGCAATTTATGGTGTACTCCACAGTAGGTCCCTGACCTTTTCTGACTGATGATATTGAGGTTCTGTACCATCTTTTTCCACAGACATAGCCGATTTGATTTCTCTATTCTATCTGAAGTTCAAGTGTACAGAGGCGTTTTAAGCTGTCAAAAAAGAATATTTGCAATGAATAAGTCATTGGTCTTGCAAAATTTTATCATGTGCTCTCCAATGTAATTTTTATCCCCAAAGTGATATTCTCCAAATACCAATCCTTCTTCTTTGTTTCCAACTTTTTGTACTAATCACCAGTAACTATCAATTCATGTTGATTGCATGTTTGCTCAATTTAAGATTGTAGAACTTGGAAAAAATCTTAAATATCTTCATCTTTGGCATTAGTAGTTGGTGTGTAGATTTGAATAATTGTCATATTAACTGGCCTTACTTGCAGTTGTATGGATATTTTCCTATCACTGACAGCACTGTACTTCACAATACATCTTGAAATGCTCTTTGATGATTACTGTGACACTACTTCTCTTCAATTTGTTATTCACAGCATAGAAGACAACACATTTGTCTGATTCAAAGTGGCCAATACTAGTCCTTTTCAGGTCACTAATGCCTTGTTGTTGTTCTTAGTGGCTATCAAGTCAGTTTAGACTCATTATTGACCCTATATAGAACAGAACGAAAAACTGCCTGGATCTGTGCCATGCTCACAATCATTGCCATGCTTAAGGTCATTGTTGTAACCACTGTGTCAATACATCTCAAGGGTCTTCACTTTATTCACTGATCTTCTACTTCACTAAGAACAGTATCTTTCTCCAGCGACTGTTCCTTTCAGAAAACATGAATAAAGTTACTTGCTCCAGAATAGATTTCTTCATTCTGTAGTACATGGTATATTAAATAGTCTTTACCAGCACCACAGTACCAATAAGTCAATCTTTCTTCATATTTAACACTTTAAAATGTCTTTTGAAGGTGCAATATGACTTCTGATATCTTGGCTTATGCTTTCATGAGTGTTAATTGTGGATACAGGTAAAATGAAATCGCCGACAACTTCAATCTTTTCTCCATTTATCATGATGTTGCTTATTGGTCCCGTTGTAAGAATCTTTGTTTTCTTTATGTTGAGGTGTAATTCATACTGATGGCTGTAGTCTTTTTTCTTCATCAAAGAGTGCTTCAAGTCATCTTCACTATCAGCAAGCAAGGTTGTGTCATCTGCATATCACAGGTTGTTAATGATTCTTCCTCTAATCCTGATGTTGCATTCTTCTTCCTATAGTCCAGCTTCTTGGATTTTTTGCTCAATATATAGATTGAATAAATATGGTGAAAGGATACAACCCTGACACACACCCTTCCTGATTTCAAACCATGCAGTAACACTTTATTCTATTTGAATGACAACGTATTGTTTTATGCACAGTTTCCTCATGAGCACAGTTAAGTGCTCTGGAATTCTCATTCTGCACAAATTATGATCCACACAGTCAATGCCTTTGCAAAGTCAATGAAACACTGGTAAACATCTTTCCAGTGTTTGCTTTCAGGCAAGATCTGTCTGACATCAGTAATGATATCCCTCATTGTATATCCTTTCTTCCTGTCAATAACTGCTGCAACTGTTTTTGAATTATCCTCAGCAAAATTTTACTTTTATGTGGCATTAGTGATGTTATTTGATAATTTCCACATTCTGTTGGATCACTTTTCTTTGGAATTGGTACAAATATTGATCTCTTCAAGTCAGTTAGCCAGGTAGCAGTCTTCCAAATTTCTTGTCATAAACAAGTGAGCACATCCAGATTTGCATCTGTTTGTTGAAACATCTCAGTGGGTATTCTTTCATTTCTTGAAGCATTGTTTTTTGGTCAATTTCTTCAATGAAGCTTGGACTTCCTCCTTCAATATCAGTGGCTTGTTCATATACTACCTCCAGAAATAGAAACATGGGCTAATTTTTTTTTTTTTTTTTTGGTACAGTGATTTGTGTGTGGTGGGGAGACAGGCCCCACCCCAGAGGCAAGAAAGGGAGGGAACACCAGGGATGACAAAAGCACCAGGATCCAGGTAAGGGAAGGGAGATAGGCCCCACCACAGAGGTAGGGAATGCTGGGGACAATGAAGCAGCAGAATCCAGGTAGGATCTAGGTAAGGGGTGGGGTAAGTGGAGAGGTTTTGAACAGCTAAGGGAGACAAACTTGTCTGTTGATTTGTCATACTGTGTTGGCTTGCATGTTGCTATGAGGTTTGAGGCTGTGCCACCAGTATTTCAAAAGCCAGCAGGGTTTCACATGGTGCACAAATTTCAACACAGCTTACAGACTGACACAGACTAGGAAGAAGGAAGTGACCATCTACTTCTCAAAGGACTGGACAGAGAAAACCTTATGGATAGCAGAGAAACATTGTCTGATACAGTGCCAGAAGATGAGGCCCTTAAGTTAGAAGGCACAAAAACTACAAGTGGGAAAGAGTTACCTCATCAGAGTAGAACCAACCTTAATGATATGGATAGAGTAAAACTTTGGGGACCCCCATTTGCTGATGTGGCATAATTCAAATTGAGAGGAAATAGCTGAAAACATCCATTAATAATCGGATCATGGAATGTACAAAGTATGAATCTAGGAAAACTGGAAGTTGTGAAAAATTAAATGGAATGCATAAAGATTGATATCTTAGGGATGAGTGAGCTGAAATGGACTAGTTTTGGTCATTTTGAATCAGACAACCATATGATCTACTATGTAGGGAATGACAATTTGAAGAGAAATGGTGTGGCATTCATCATCACAAAGAATATATCAAGATCTGTCCTGAAGTATAATGCTGTCATTGATAGGATGATATCCCTACACCTACAAGGAAGACCAGTTAAGACTTCTATTATTCAAATTTACACATCAACCACCAAAGCCAAAAATGAGGAAATGGAAGATTTTTACCAACTTCTGCAGTCTGAAACTGACCAAACATGCAATCAAGATGTGTGAATTATCACTAGTGACTGGAATGTAAAAGTTGGAAACAAGAATCACAGGTAGTTGGAAATTGGGCCTTGGTGACAGAAATAATGATGGAGATCGCATGATAGAATTTTGCAAGACCAATGACCTTCTGCAAGACCAAATACCTTTTTCAACAACACAAATGTTAGCTATATACGTGGACTTCACCAGATGGAGTACACTGTAATTGGATTTACTACATCTGTGGCAAGAGACGATAGAAAAGCTCAATATCTTTAGCCAATACAGGCCAGGAGCTGATTGTGGAACAGACCATCAACTGCTCACATTCAAGTGCAACTTGAAGTTGAAGACAGTTAAAACAAGTCCATGAGAGCCAAAATATGCCTTCAATATAACCCTCCTGAATTTAGAGACCATCTAAAGAATAGATTTGATGCATTGAACACCAACAACCAAAAACCAGAAGAATCATAGGATGACATCAAGAACATCATCCATGAAGAAAGCAAGAGATCATTAAAAAGATGAGAAAGCAAGAAAAGACCAAAATAGATGTCAGAAGAGACTCTGAAACATGCCTAAGAGCAGAGAGTAGCCAAATAAAATGGAAGAAATGACAAGATAAAAGTAGCTGAACAGAAGATTTTGAAGAGCAGCTCAAGCAGACAAATCCAATTAATGTAATGAAAGATGCAAAGACCTGGAGTTAGAAAACCAAAAGGGAAGAACATATTCAGCATTTTTCAAGTTGAAAGAACTGAGGAAAAAATTTAAGCCTCGGGTTGCAATATTGAAAGATTCCATGGGGAACATATTGCATGATGCAGGATGCATCAAAAAAAGATGGAGGGAATACACAGCGTCACTATACCAAAAAGAATTAGTCAATCTTCGTCCATTTCAGGAGGTGGCATATATTCAAAAACTAATGGTGTTGAAGGAAGAAGTCAAAGCTGTGCTGAAGTAATTGGCAAAGAACAAGGCTCCAGGAATTGATGGAATACCCACTGAGATGTTTCAACAAACAGATGCCCCTCTGGAGGCACTCACTCAGCTATACCAGGAGATTTGGAAGATAGTTACCTGGCCAACTGACTGGAAGAGATCCATATTTGTACTCATTCCAAAGAAAAGTGAACCCGTAAAATGTAGAAATTATCAAATAATGTCAGTACTGTATGCAAATAAAATTTTACTGAAGATAATTAAAAAACAGGTGTAGCAGTATATTGACAGAGAACATCCAGAAATGCTAGCTGGATTCAGAAGAGGATGTGTAATGAGGGATATCATTGCTGATATCACACAGACCTTGGTCCAAAGCAAAGAACACCACAGAGATGTTTACTTGTGTTTTATTGACTATGCAAAAACATTTGATTGCATGGATCATAACAAATTATGTGTGGATAACATTGAGAAGAATGGGAATTCCAGAACATTTAGTTTTACTCATGAGGAACCTGTACATAGATCAGGACGCTGTCATTCAAACAGAACAAGGGAACACTGCATGGTTTAAAATCAAGATCAGAGTTTGTCAGGGTTGTATCCTTTCTCCATATTTATTCAATCTGTATGCTGAGAAAATAATCTGAGAAGCTGTACTATATGAAGAAGTACATGGCATCCAGGTTGGACGAAGAATCATTAACAACCTGTGATACACTGATGACACAACTTTGCTTGCTGAAAGTGAGGATGACTTGAAGCACTTACTGATGAAGATTAAAGAACAGAGTCTACAGTATGGATTACATGTCAATATAAAGAAAACAAAAATCCTCATAACTGGACCTATAAGCAGCATCACAATAAATGGAGGAAAGATTGAAGTTGTCAAAGACTTCACATTGCTTGGTTCTATAATTGACACCAATGGAAGCAGCAGTCAGGACATTAGATAACTGGGCACTGGGCAAATTGGCTGCAAAGGACCTCTTTCAAATGTTGAAGAGCAAAGTTGTCTCCTTGAGGACTAAGCTGTGCCTGACACAAGTCATAGTATTTTCAATCATCTCATATACATGTGAGAGCTGGACAATGAACAAGGAACAGTGAAGAAGAGTCAATGCTTTTGAGTTGTGGTGCTGGCGAAGAATGCTGTACATACCATAGACTGCTAAAAGAACTAACAAATCTATCCTGGAGGAAGTACAGCCAGAATGTTCCTTGGAAATGAGAATGAGCAGATTTCATCTCACCTACTTTGGTCACATTGTCACACGGGACCATTCTCTGGAGAAAGATATCATGCTTGGTAAGGTGGAGGGTCAACAAAAGAGGGGTAGGCCCTCAATGAGATGGATTGACACAGTGGCTTTGTTGATGGGCTCTAGTATAACAAGGATCATGGAGCTGACACAGGACTGGACAGTTTTTTTCTGCTGTGGATAGGTTTGCTATAAGTCAGAGATGACTTGAGGGCACCTAACAACAAGAACAATGACTCTGTGTGCTCCTTCCATCTTCTTTTGATACCTCCTACATCATTCAATATTTTACTCAAAAAATCCTTCAATATTGCAAGTCGAGGTTTGAATTTTTATTCAGTTCTTTCAGGTTGAGAAATGCTGAGGATGTTCTTCTCTTTTGGTTTCTAACTCCAAGTCTTTCCTCTTTTCATTTTAATACTTTCCTTTCTTGATCTACCTTTTGAAATCTTCTGTTCAGCTCTTTTATTGCATCATTTCTTTTATTCACTTCAGCTATTTTCCACCCAAGAGCAAATTTCAGAGCCTCTTATAACATCCATTTTGGTCTTTTCTTCCTTTCCTGTCTTTTTAATTACTATTTGCTTTCTTCATGGATGATGTTTTTGATGTCCTCCTACAACTTGTCTGTCTGTGGTTGCTGTTATTCAGTGTGTCAAATCTATTCTTCAGATGATCTCTAAATTCAGATGAGATATAATTGAAGTTGTATTTTGGCTCTTGTGGACTTGTTTTAATTTTCTTCAGCTTCATTTTGAACTTACAAATGAGCAATTGATGGTCTGTTCCACAGTCAGTACCTGGCCTTGTTTTGACTGATTATATTGAGCTTCTCCTTCACCTCTTTCCACAAATATAGTTGATACGATTCTTTTGTATTCTATCTGGTGTGTGGATACTGTTTATATTGGTGAAAAAGGTGTTTGTAATGTATAAGTCATTGGCCTTTCAGGATTCTATCACCTGATCTCCAGCATCATTTCTATCACCAAGGCCATATTTTCCAACTAGTGATGATTCTTCTTTGTTTCCAAGTTTTGCAGCCCAATAAGCAGTAATAATCATTACAACTTGATTTCATGTTTGTTCAATTTCATACTGAGGAATCTGGTAAAAATCTTCAATTTCCACATCTTTGGCTTTAGTGGTGGGTGTATAAATTTGAACAATAGTAGTATTAACTGCTATTCATAAGGTTTTCCCTGGCCAATTCTTTCAAAGAAAATAAAAATCCTCACAACTGGACCAATGAGAAGCATCACAATAAATGGAGAGAAGATTGAGGTTGTCAAGGAATTCATGTTGCTTGGTTCTACAATCGATGCCAACGGAAGCAGCAGTCAGGACATTAGACGACGTGTAGCATTGGGAAAGTCAACTGCAAAGGAACTGTTTCAAGTGCTGAGGAGCAAGGATATCTCATTGAGGACTAAGGTGCGCCTGACACAAGCCATGATATTTCCAATCGCCTCATATGCATGTGAGAGCTGGACAATGAATAAGGAAGACCGAAGAAGAGTTGATGCTTTTGAGTTGTGGTGCTGGCGAAGAATGCTGAAAGTACCGTGGACTGCTAAAAGAACTAACAGATCTGTCCTGGAGGAAGTGCAGCCAGAATGCTCCTTGGAAGCAAGAATGGCCAGACTTCGTCTCACCTATTTTGGTCATGTTGTAAGAAGGGACCATTCCCTGGAGAAGGATGTCATGCTTGGTAGGGTGGAGGGTCGATGAAAGAGGGGGAGGCCTTCAAGGAGATGGATTGATATGGTGGCTGCGATGATGGGCTCAAGTATAGCAGGGATTGTGGGGCTGGCGCGGGATCGGGCAGTGTTTTGTTCTGCTGTGCATGGGGTCGCTATGAGTCGGAAACGACTCAACGGCACTTAACAACAACAACAACAGTATTAACTGAGGGGATTCATCTTCCAGCACTATATCATGCAATGTTTCACTGTTATTCATAAGGTTTTCACTGGTCAATTGAGAAGTGGATGGCCTCATCCTTCTTCAGAGTCTGTCTTAGTCTACAGGCTCCCCTGAAACTTGTCCATCATGGATAACCCTGCTGGCATTTGAAACACTGGTGACATAGCCTCCAGCCTCACAGAAACACTCAAGCCATCACAGTAGGATAAACTGACAGACAAGTTTGTCTCCCCTAGCTGTTCTACACTGCTCTGCTCATTTCCTGGTCTCCCCCGCACTGGTTGCTTATTCAGCCTGCCCCAGGGACAAACACCCACCTTCCACTGGTCCCGGGGCTGGCTTACTGCATCCTGCACCCAGGGGTTGGCTCCATGTACAGCAACACCTGCCCTCCACTGGTCACGGGGCAGTCAAGGCATCAAAAGACATATTGCATTGGGCAAATCTGTTGCAAAAGACCTCTTTCAAGTGCTGAAGAACAAAGATGTCTCCCTGAAGACTAAGATGTGCTGACCCAACCCATGGTATTTTCAATCGCCTCATATGCACATGAGAGCTGGACAATGAATAAGGAAGATCGAAGAAACATTGATGCTTTTGAATGGTGGTGTTGGTGAAGAATACTGAGAGTATTATGGATTTATAAATGAACTCATAAATCTGTCCTGAAAGAAGTACAGCCAGAATTCTCCATGGAAGTGAGATGGCCAGTCTTCATCGCACCTACTTTGGTCATGTTGTCATAAGGGACCATTCTCTGGAGAAGGATGCCACGCTTGGAAGCGTGAAGGGTCAATGAAAATTGGGAAGACCCCAAAAAGATGGATTGACATGGTGGCTGCAGTGATGGGCTCAGGTATAGTAGGGATTGTCAGGTTGCACAGGACCAGGCTTTATTTCCTTCTATTGCACATAGGGTCACTGAGTTGGGGATGACTCGATGGCACCTAACAACAACAACAACAAGTATTAACTGGTCTTATTTACAGGCATGTGGATATTATCCTATCATTGACAGCAATGTACTTCAGGATAAATCTAGAAATATTCTTTTTGACCATGAATTTGACACCATTCCTCTCCAATTTGTCATTCCTGGCATTGTAGGTTGGATGATTGTCTGATTCAAAATGGCCAATGCCAGTCCATTTCAGCTCACTACTGTCTAGGATATTGATTTTTATGTGTTTCATTTCATTTTTGACAACTTACAATTTTCCTATGTTCATACTTGTACATTCCATGTTCTGATTATTAACAAGTATTTTCAACTGTTTCTTCCCGTTTGGGGTCATTCCCCATCAGCAGGTGGAGGTCCCCAAAGCTTTCCTCCATCCATGTAATTAAGGTCAACTCTGCTTTGAGGCGGCAGCTCTTCCTTAGTTTTATTTTGAGTGCCTTCCAACCTGAAGGGTTCATCTTCTGGCACTATATCAGACTGTGTTTAATGGCTATTCATAATGTTTTCCAGTAATATATCAGTATTTCACTGCTAATTATGTTTTTCAATAGCCATTTTTTTTTTCAGAAGTGGATAACCTTGTCCTTCTTCCCAGCCTAGCATATCCTGGAGTCTCTGTTGAAACATGTCCACTATGAGTGACCCTACTAGTATTTGAAATACTGGTGGCATAGCTTCCATCATCATAGCAACATGCAATCAATTACAATATGAACAAACCAACAGACAAGTGGTGGTTTAGAAAAAGTCCTTATTTTAAAAAAAAGGATTTTAAAATAAAACATGCAAAATATAAACTGTAATTGCGAATATGTCATGGTTGTAAATTTTTTTTAGAACCATGACATATTGTCAATTTTAGATTACATTTTGCATGTTTTATTAGTTAAAAATCCCTTTTTCTTTAAGGATTCTTTTTTCCTAATTCACTCATATTTTTTTATTTGAATTTATGTCTTTTACCATATATTTTCCATTTTTGAGTACTTAACTTTAATTATCTGCTTATTTGGCATATTTTTACTTTACATCTTGGTTATTGATAGAACTATATGTCTAAATTTATAATTCAGAAAAGTTTGAACATTACTCTTTTCTTGTACTTAACGTTGATGTGTAAAACTTTGAAGACACCTGATTTCTCTCTTTATGTTACTTCCTTTTCTCCCTCAATGTACACATTATTTTTACATGCATTGGATTCACCAAAGTATGTCTCACTCTTAAAACCTTTTACAATACATATTTTTCTTGGAATAGCAAATGTCTATTTGAACTGTAAATTTAGTTGTCTCTTTGCATTAGAACACTTTCTTCTACTAGACTTAACTTCTCTAACATATAGCTATCAATTTTCTTAATTGTTTCTTACCCCATTTTCCATATATCTAGTAACCTCTTTTTTTCAGCAGTCTTTAACTTTGTCTTTTAAAAATATATCTTGTTATTATTTTAAGATTTTCCTTCTATATAGTTAATTTAATTTTTGTCTGTGTCTTTCATGATCTTTGCTCTTTAAATTATTTTTAAATTGGTTTGTAATGATAACATTTTCTTTCTCCATGTTTTTTAAACTCAATAATATCTATATTCATTTCATTATATATCATTTATAGTTAGGTTCAGACTCAGTGACAGAAAAATTTTTAAAAAGTTTGATTGAAGACGAAAGAAATTTATCTTCCACAGTAAGAGAGTCCAAGGCTGGATTTTCATTCAGTGGATTCATGTGAAATTCAGGCTTTCTCCAATCACCTGCTATATGGCCTCAAACATGTGACAATTGAATTTTTGAGCTATGAGAAAAAGGCTCCTAAAACTCAGCTCATTATATCTGCACAAAAGAATAAGATGGATAAGGATAAAAATAAAACAGAAGGAAAGTGCTCATACCAACTTTTGTTTATGAAAATATTATACAAGCTACTGTGTGACATATCTGCTTACATAACATTAACCTAAATATTATCACATGAATACATTTGTTATTGTTGTTGTGCACCACTGAGTTGATTATAACTCATTAAGACTGGGAAGTATAGCTATATTTGTTGTTGGTGGTGATGATAACTTCCTGTCAAGTCCTCTGACTCATAGCAACTCTGGCACAACAAGACCAGAACATTGTGTCCCATAGAGTTTTCCTGGCTGGATTTGCAGAAGTATTTTGCCAGGTCTTTTTCATAGCTTATCTTAAACTAGAAGCTCCATTGAAACCTGTTCTACATTAGCCATATGCACACCTCCACTGACAGATAGGTGGAGGCTGTGCAAAAGCATTGGTTGGAATTAAGCCAAGATCTCCCACATAAAAGGTGAGGATTCTACCACTGAACCACCATTTTCCCCACAGCGTTGTTAATGGAGTCTAAATTCCCAGCTAATGAATTGAGAATTCTCAATTAGTTAAGACAGGTCTTGCTATTCTCTTGCTTGAAAAAATAAATAAATAAATAAATAAACTGTATCTGACAAAACAAAGTGCTAGTTCATGATCATAGTTAGTCTGACTGAAGCAGGTCTTTAACTCTGCAGAGCAGTAGCCCTGATGCATTGATTCATTCATCTGGAACGCTTTCATTTTGAGGTTCCATCATCTCAACACATCCTCCACAATTGCTGTGATATGTAAATAAATGGATAGAAAGTTTATAGCCAACCTTCTGTGCTTAAGCCAGAAATAGGCACATGTCACTTCTATTTAAAACTAATCACATAGTCTCCAAAAACAAGGAACTGGGAATATGGGGGAGAAAAAAAAAAAAAAAAATATATATGTCTCCAACACTAAATGCCTCTGCTTTGTTCTATTACCAAAGAGAGAGAAAACATTGGAATAAACAGCCAGTAGCTACCTATATTTTATTCCATAATGTCTTTGAAAAGTTTTAGAGATTTTTTTAAATTTAATTTAGATTAATTTACATTACATTTAATTTACATTCATTCCTGAGTAGTGATACATATATTGCTTTCTAGTTGATCCCAACTCATAACAACCCTGTAAGACAGAGTAGAACTGCCCCATAGGGATTCCAAGACTGTCATCTTACGGAAGCAGATTGTCATATCTTTCTCCTATAGAGTGGCTGGTGGGTTTGAACCTTCCCCTTGTTGCTTAGCAGCCAAGCGCTTTCACCACCATGCCATCAAGTCTTTCTCTCTCTCTCTCCCTCTCTCTCTCTATGTATGTATATATGTAAACCAAACTCACTGCCATTGACTTGATTTGACTCATAGTGACACCTCCTTGTGTTTCCAAGGTAGTATCACTAGGGAAGTAGATTGTCCTACCGTCTTTACAAGGAGTACTGGTGGGTTTGAACCCCCGGCCTTTGGTAGTACCAAATCCCTTAGGCACTCACTACACCACCAGAGCTCCTCTCTCTCTCTCTCTCTCTATATATATATATATATGTGTGTATATATATATATATATATATATATATATATATGTATGTATATATATACAAGAAACCAAACCAAATCCACTGCCATCGAGTCAATTCCCTCTCATAGTGACCTTATAAGACACAGTAGAGCTGCCCCATAGGGTTTCAAGGCTGTAAATCTTTATGGAAGCAGACTATCTATCTTTCTCCCATGGAGTAGCTGGTGGGTTTGAACCACTGACATTTTGGTTAGCAGCCAAATGCTTTAAACACAGAGCCATACTAGACAGCAAAGCCAGCCATTTGCTGTAGACTAAGACACTACCTCCAATTTCCAAGTCTGTTCACTGTTATGCATACTTCTGTAGATGGCTCAGAACAAATGTTGTCAACACCTCTTTTTTTTTTTTTTTCCCACTTGTGGTAGTTACAGTTGTATGTCACCTTGGTTGGGCCTGGTTGAGTGGTTGGGCAGCTGGTGGTAGTTATTCCCCATGATGAGACTCTCAATGGACTCCATGGTGGGACCTACAATAAGCAACTGATTAAGGATGTGGTCCACTTCCTGTATATAAGCAGCAGCTTTGGGAATGGTCTCTAGTGAACACTTGAACACTGCATATTAAACCAAGTCATTGTTCAGTGCCTGCCATGCCCTGCTGATCTTGGGACTTTGAATGGACTTGAATTAATGGCCTGTTGTGGGGTTTGGTAACATCAGGACTGTGCCATTTTATTTGTCAACCTTGGGCTTGTTAGCCTCAGCAGGCAGTAGCTGCCTGAGTGAAGAGATGCCTCTAGCTTCAGTGGGCTGGAAGCAAGAGGCAGAGCTGAAACCCAAGGTTGAGGGGATTTCACACCTCCCCTAGAGCCTGGCACTTTGAACTTGGACTTCAAGCCTCCAAAAATTGTAAGAGAATAAACTCTTGTTTGTTCAAGCCATCCCATTTGTGGTATATTCTTGTCAGAGCAACACTAGGTAACCAAAAACCCACTTTTATTGTGGTGAAAACATACACAATGAGACATTGGCCAATATAACAACTTCCACATGTATAGCTCAGGGACATTGATAACATTTTCATGTTATGCCACCATTATTGGAATCCTGTTTTCAAAATATTCTACCACCATTAGCATAAACTCAATGCCTCCAAACAAAAGCTTCCCTTCCCCCCTGCCCACCTTCTACCCCTCGCAACCACTAATAATACTTCTTTTCAGGACAGTGCAAAAATATGAGAAACTCTTGGAGACTTATAGAGAATTGTCTTTCAATACTGATCACTGAGACAAAATGGAGAATCCAACAACAGACTCACACATATTTTAACAAAATTTCAAAAACTATTCAATGTATAATGGATACCAATTTTAAAAAATGATGCTTAAAAAGTTGTCCATGTGCAAAAAAAAAAAAAAAAAAGAAAGAAAATGAATGAAATTACTGTCAAGGTTCATTGAAATTAATGTCAAAGTTCATTTTTGCATGATTGTGTATCTAGTACTACGTTTGTTTTCTGTAACTCTTTTGTACCTCCATGTGTTTTCCTTTACTTTAGTTGATATTGTGTTGATAGTCCCCTCATTGTATAGTGTTTTCTTTCCTTTCACTCACATAATACATGTTTATCTCTGGTGGTATAGTGCCGAAGGCACTTGATTGCAAACCAGAAGGCTGGTGGTTCAAACCCACCAGGGACTCCTTAGAAGGAAGGTTGGGCAATCTACTTCTGCAGTGATAGTACCTTGGAAACCCAAGAAGGGGTTGCTATGAGTCAGATCTGACTCGACAGTAGTGAGTTTCGTTTTTGGTTTATTATCTAGTTAGTAATTTAACTTATTTCTGTACTTAACAACTTTTATCAATACTGCCAGAAATCCTGTGTCCTCTACCTACAAAACATATTCCTTGTTTAGACACTTCTCACCGCATCTTTGGTCCAAATACCTAAACATTTTCACCTAAATTATTCTAGTAGCCTCCTAAATGATAACCCATGCTTCTTCTTTGTCTCCCTATGGTGGAAAATCTATTCTCCACAAAAGAGCCATAGTGATCATTGTAAAGGCCTACAAACTCTACATCATAAGATCCCTTCCTAACATCTGACTTTATCTGCGTTCTACCTTTTCACATGATTTCCCTTATTATTTCTCCAGCAAGTGCTGTTTCCTTTCAGGCATTGTTGTTTGTTTGTTTTTCTCTCTTTCTGGAATGACCTTCTACTAGATATCTTCATTGTTTTACTACTGACCTCCTTTAAAATTCTGCCCCTCCCTTGTCAATGAATAAATACCTTACCATTCACACTATTCACAATTACAAGACTTATTTCCCTGACACTTCCCTTCTCTTTGATTTTGCTTACTTTTAAACAGCACTCACTAATTTCTAATGAGACATTGGTGGTTCATCTTGTAGAAATTTCCCCTTCTCTGAAGGAAACTCAGTTTTCATTCCTGGTCAATGGACTTCATACACCATCTGTCAGCTGTGTTTTGAGTGTTTCTATGATGCTGAACAGGTTTTAGCAGAGCTTCCAAACTAAAACAAACTAGTGAGAAAGGCCTGTTATCTACTTCTGAAAATCAAAAACCAAACCAAACCAAACTCACTGCCATTGAGTTGATTTCTACTCATAATGACCCCCATTAGGTTTCTGAGGTGGTAAATCTTTACGGAAGCAGATTGCCCCATCTTTCTTCCATGGGGCAGCTGGTGGCTTGAATCACCTACTTTCTGGTTAGCAGTCAAATGCCTTAGGCACTGTACTACCAGAGTTCCTTCAAAGTCTGAAAATCAGTCAATGAGAACCTTGTGTATCACAATGGTCCAAAGTATAACTAACCATAAGGATGATGGACTGGTTAGCGTTTCATTCCTTGTATGCTGGGGCAAAAAGACCCCAGATTAAAAAATGTTCTGAGAGACCCTTCTATTAAATCTTAAACAGGACAAAGACAAAAACAAAGACAAAGATATCATCTAGATGAGGGAAACTCTCAGCACAGCAGAGCACGATGAGAGACCAGTGGAATCTGCTGAATCAGAGCTCTGATAGAGAACAAAGGAATCATTGCAAGATCATGATTGGTGGTAGGTCCATTTTTCACTGTCATCAGTGGGACTGCAGAAGGAGAAAAAGGACCACAATTGGGTTAGGTACATAACTGCAAGTTAAAAAAACTTACAGAATTGATTCTGGAGATTTGATTACCTACCTGGGCACCTGGTGTTCAGTTGGGATATGACTCATGATCATGTAACTCTGAGTAGTAGCCACAAGGTAGTTACAAAATAAAATCAGGACTCAAACCTTTAGCTTAAATTAGATTATTCATATGCCTCTGATTGGCTGCTTTTGGTAAATGTCCAGGGAAAATCTCTAGTTCTTTGTGTGAGAGCCTTTCTGTATACTAGTTAATCTACTTTAAAACACACTCTCCCTGAGGTCAAACTTCCCTCCATGTGTTTACCAGAGACTTATCCAAGCATAGTCATATTGGTGATTTCATGACCAGCAATCAGAAAGAATTCAAATGGCATGTAAACTTATGTCAAGACTCAAAATTTAGTTAGGGCTCCCACTTTATACCTCGGCCTTTCACAAGCCAAGTGCTTTAGAATTTAAGGTCTAATGCACTTATGAATGGAATCACCATGAGTCAAGGGCCTACGTACAGAGCTAACAACAAAAGTAACCTTTAACTTTTTATATAATTATTTATTAAATTTTGAATTTTTCCCATGAAGGTAGAAATTGCTGTCTAATTTGTTCACAATACATAAAAAAGCACTTAAAATATGTTAAGTGCAGCACTATTTACTATAGCAAAAAGATGAAAACAATCTACTTGTCCATCAACATAAGAATGGATAACCGAACTATGGTCCATACACACAATGGAATACTATACAATGCTAAAGAATATTGTAAAATATGCAAAGCACTTCATGACATGGATAAACTTGGAGGACATTATGCTGAGTGAAATAAGTCAATTACAAAAGGACAAATACAATATTAGTTCATTATTGTAAAAAGTCAAGAAAAAATTTATATATGGAAAGAAACTTTCTCTATTGATTACCAAGTGTGGGAGGGGAGGGGAGAGAACACTGCAAAAAAAAAAAAAAAATGTATTGACCCATGTTACTTTAGTTTTGTGTATTTCACTGTATATAAATTTTATTTCAATAAAATGTATTTTTTAAAAAATGTGTTAAGTGGATAAATAGTTTGACTTTTGTCACAGTGACTTTGTGCCACTCTAACAGAAAATAACCACAAATGTGTGACTTTAACAAACAGGAGTTTATTCTCTTATAGTTTTGGAGGCTAGAAGTGTGAGTTTAAAGTGCCAGGCTCTAGGGGCTGGATGAAAGCCCCTTGACCTTGAGCTTCAGTTCTGCCTCTTGATCCTGATCCACTGGAGCTGGAGGCTTTCTTCCTTCACGCAGCTGCTGGCTGCTGAGGCTGGCAAACCCAAGGTCAACAGGTAAAAAGGCACAGTCGTTATACTACCAAACCACATGGCAGGCTATTGATTCAAGGTCTAATAACAGTCCCAAGATCACAGACAACATGGCAGGCTACTGAATAACAACTTGTCTATGTGCAAGATTCAAGCTTGCCAAAAGCTACAGACAATTCCTAAATTTTCTCCTTATATATTGGGAGCAGATTATATCCCTAAGGCAGCTACTCAGCTGCTCACAGTAGATTCCACCTTGAAGTTGATTACCAGTCTCATCATGGGGAATGTGACATCCAGCTGCCCAGACACTCAAAACCAGGCACAGCCAAGCTGACATGTAACATTAACCATCACAATTCCCTAGAAGAAGAATGGAACAGATGTGAACAACTTTATGGTCCTATATAACCTTGAGAGGTTATTTTTCTGTAGTAGACGGCAGCGCTCTTAACTTCTTTTATTTGTATCCAATAGTTACATAATTAGAACAGAATGTATGGATCCCTTAGAAAGTTATTTTTATTTCTTTAAAAAAGAAAAGTTTCACAGTGTGTTAGACTGGGTTCTTTAGAGAAACAAAACCAGTAAAGCTGATATATATAAAGAGAAATTTACCTTAGGAAAATGGCTCACACACTTATAGAAGCTGGAAAATTCAAAGTTCTTGGATCTAATGTCAAGCTGGAGGCTTTTCCTGACTCACACAGCTGCAGGGGCTGAGGAGCTCAAGGTTGGCAGGCAGTATACTGGCTAATGATGACAACGAATGATGAATCCAAGATCTCCAGGCCAAATGCTGGATTGTTTGTTCACAGACAGTGGTAGGCAGCAAAACAGAATCCCGATCCACAGAAGAGTGTCTCTTTTCCCAAGATGACCATAAATATACTGGAAGCAGGCCACACCCTTAGGGAAACTCCCTTTCAATGGATTGGCCACTCAAAATATATACATCTGATCCCATCATGGGAATAACCACATCACAACTGCTTAAATCACAAAGAATTGTGGTCCAGCCAAGTTGACACACAACTCCAACTCTCACAATCCACCCCTTGTCAATTTGACAGTTGTACACATTTTCTTAACTACATATATTCTCTAAATTAGGACAATTATAAAGTCATATTTGCACCTAACATGATAAGCTCACATACGTACAACCGAAACACATTAACCTTACTTACATTTCACAGTTCATAACACAAGGAAACAAAAATATTTGATGCAAATATACAAAGAAGAAATATAACAATCACAGTCCTTGTTTCTGCAACTGATCATGTGGTCGTAGCTGATATTCAGAACCACCTTCTTCCACCACCCCATTCTGTATTTCCCTTGCCCTCAGCAAGCACCTCAGCTGATGGTGGTTCTTAGCCTGGTGGGGTGACCAAAGCCTTCATTCCTGAAGGGTTTGAGCCATTAGCAGTCATATCAGAATTGGGTTGTTGTAATTTTCCATTGATTTTAATCACAAGACATGGTAGTACTAAGAGACACCCTAAAGAATCTCCTGTATTCCAGACATATTCTTTACCTCTATTATGTAATGTCAATCCAATCTCCCCTTGGTAATCAGGATCTATCACACTAGACAGTACAGTAATGCCCTTCTATGTCTGTTGATCCAGAGGCATGAGGAAGCCAAAATGACCAGGTGGCATTCTTGATTTCCAGTTCAACGCAATCTGTATTGTGTCTCCAAGTGGGAGTGTTCCTCCCTTAGGGACTAAGATCTCCAGACCTGCAGAGAATAAGGTAGCAGGGACAGGAAGTAAAAAATTTTTAAGTGGGTCACTAGGGGTAATAGTGAGTGGTACCACTCCCATTTCCACCCCTTGGTTCCTGGACCTGTGAATTCTGGCTATTGGAGAAACAGAACCATATATTGGACGCTGGTTTAGAGCATATACAGCTTCCTAGAGGACATTGTCCCAATCCTTCAAGGTATTGCCAGCTAGTTGGCACCATAATTGTGTTTTCAGTAGCCCATTCTATCAAGCCAGCTGCTTTAGGATGATGGGGAACATGGTAAGACAAGTGAAGTCCATGAGCATAGGCCCATCGCCACACTTCATTTGCTGTGAAGTGATTCCCTTGATCCGAATCAATGCTGTGTGGGATACCATGACAGTGGATAAAGCATTCTGTAAGTTCATGGATGGTAGTTTGCAGAAGCATTGCATGCAGGGAAGGTGTGTCCATATCCAGAATAAGTGTCTATTCTAGTAAGAACAAAACACTGTCCTTTCCATGATGGAAGTGGTCCAATGTAATCAACCTGACACCACATTGCCGGCTGAGAAGCTCAAGGTTGGCAGGCAGTATACTGGCTGTTGACTCCAACAAATGATGAATCCAAAATCTCCAGGTGAAATGGTGGATTGTTTGCTCAAGGACAGGTATAGGCAGCACAACAGAATCCCGATCCACAGAAGAGTGTCTCTTTTCCCAGGTTGTCCATAAATATACTGGAAGCAGGCCACACCCCTAGGGAAACTCCCTTTCAATGAATTGGCTGCTGAAAACATATCCATCTGATCCCATCATGAGGATAACCACATCACAACTGCATAAACCACACAGAATTGTGGTCTAGCCAAGTTGACACACAGATCCAACTATCACACACAGTCAAATCAATTTAGACTCATGATGTGTCTGAAGATATTGGAGTAGAACTATGCTCCATATGGTTTTCAATGGCTAATTTTTCAGAAATAGATTGTCAGACTTTTTTCCAAGGTGCTTTTGGATGGAGTCACAACACACATGTTTTGTTTAGTAGCTGAGTGCTTTACCATTTGTGCCACCCAGGGACTCCATGTTATTTATTTACTTTTTTTTTTTTTCTCCTTTTGGCCCTTTTCCAACACTGAGAGTTGTTAAAGGATAGCCACAAAGGCTGAGGCTTCAGGATGGGTCTGGAGGTATTGTGTCCAACATGCTTGCACAGCATGCCACCAGATGGTATGAGAGGGCACAATGGCTTATAGTCACTTCCTGGAACCTGCAACCAACCCAGCTCCACAGCCTTTTCTTGGAGGCAGAGCCCTTACTGCTCTCATGCCCGTGACTGGACACCATGGGCTGTCACACCTCTTCCTGAACACAATATCAACATTTAGAGGAAGGCTGTGCAGTCACTTCCATGTGTCATTAATACCAGGCTAATTTTACAATAACATTTATTCAATGACTAAACTGAAGATTAAAGTCATGTTTGAGAATGAAAAATGGGCCACCACAGTTTTCTGCAAATCCATTATAAACTGGAGTCTAAGTCTCATCACTTCAATCTAAGCTCATCTTGCTTTGGCCAATAGAATGTGCTGGAAGCATCATTATGCAAACTGCAGAACTTAGTCGTCAGAAGGCCTTATGGTTTCCACCTTAGGCCTTTGGATCATAAGTCCACTATGCTGAGAAGTAGCCCAAGACATAGAACTGTGAAGAGATAGAGACCCAGTTGCCCAAGCATCCCAGCAGAGCTCAACTCCCTCCCAGTCAACCTTCAACTGACTGAACAAAATCATGCAATGACCTACAGCAAAGACTCACAGAATCTTGAGAAATAGAACTTGTTGTAATCCACTAAGATGTGATGGCTTGTTTCACAAGATAACTGATGCAGTCACCAATGCCAAACTGTCCATACCCTGCAAAGGGGAAGGGAAGATAATCAAGCCTCAGTGAGAGCTCAATGCTTCCCAGGATGTCACATGCAACTACAATATAGCCTTTCCCTTAAAAATGTGTCTGTCTCGTCACTGGCAGCAAAATGACCTGCACCACATGCTGCCCTGAGGAGAGCTGGTCTACGATGGCAGCATACACAAAGCAGGAGCCCATGACAAAAAAAAAAACATTTATGTCTTGTAGCTGGAAACCACCTTGAAAATGGAAAAGTCAGCCACTTAGTCCTAAATGGGATTCTGCAAAGAATATCTTATCTGTGTCATTTGTAAATTTTTTTTTAAGTAGACTCCAAGAAACATAATTAGAATTATTTGGTCAAAGGTAAACAAGATAAACTCTCTAAAACCATACCCATTAGCCTGACCATGTGCTTTCTACTGAAGTTGCAAATTCCAGAAAAATTTGAAACATACCCATGTGGACATCTGTGGAGATGGTGTTCTGGTTGTGTCTTTTTTGGCAGAATTTTCACCTGTGCACAGAACTGGTGAAGCCAATCTAGTATGCTAAGCACAAGGAATGACATTGTTCTTTTCAATTCACCTGTAGACGAGTGAGAACAGTATCAATAACTTCAAGGCCTGTCATTTTATCTATCCACACTGCACAAGGAAGATATATTTCAAAACTTTCAATTCCAAATATGCAGGAGGCCAACTCAGCTGTGCTTGACCACTTACATGCAAAGCTACCCAGCAAGAGGTGCCTCTTTGTGTGCTTCAGGCACAAAGCTTGTGCTAGGGTGGGTTCTCTAGAGCAGCAAAACCAGTAAAGCTTATAGAGGGAGAGAAAGAGAGAAATTTATCTTAGGAAAATGGCTCACACAGTTACAGAAGCTGGCAAATCCCAAGTTGCTGGATCAACATCAAGCTGGAAGCTCTTCCCAACTCACACACTGTAGGGGCTGACGAACTCAAGGTTGGCAGAGAGTATACTGGCTGTTGACTTGGGTGGAAGATGAATCCAAAATCACCAGGCAGAATGGTGGATTGTTTGTTCACGGACAGTTGTAGGCAGCACAACAGGATCCAGATCCACAGAAGATTCTCTCATTTTCCAAGGATGTCCATATATATATATATATATATATATATATATATGTTGGAAGCAGGCCACACCCCTAAGGAAACTCCTTTTCAATGAATTGGCTGCTCAAAGAATATACTTCTCATCTCATCCTGGGAAAAATCACATCACAACTATTTTACACATGCAGCATCATGGTCCAACCAAGTTGACACATAACCCCAACTACCACAACTTTTGAAGATGGTGAAACAATCTCGAATATTTTGAATGGTGTTTTCTATTTCTGTCTGTGAATGTTATTGCATTTGCATTGAGAATCAGTCTTACAGAAAACTCCTGCAGGAGACTGACATGCTGTACCTCCTTCATCAAAGCAACAGAGTTCTGGTTGCCTAGATGTTCTCATTTGTTTTCCATCAATTGAAAACCTTAAATAGATTTACTAAGTACTTAGCTATATAAAATAAGACACTCTATTTCATTCCATAGAAGTGTTATAAAATAGAAATTTGTGTCCTGGTTAATATTGGAATGTGTTTTGAATAAAACCAAATTTGTCCTTTTCTAGTCTAACTCAACATGAAACAGTTCTATTTATCAAAGATATTTTATGGTAGAGACCAATTAAACCTGACAGCTTATTCACAATGCTTGCTTGTGTGATAGCACCTCAGACATTAAGGTTGTGTGTCAGCTTGGCTGGGTCATAGTTTTGACTGTCTGGGTAGCTGGATGTAGTTATGCCCCGTGATAAGATTGTAGTCACCTCCATGGTGCAATCTGCTGTGAGCAGCTAAGTGTTGCCTTCAGGGTGTGGTCTCTTTCTGGTATATATGATGAAGCTCTGAGAAAGGTCTCTAGTTTTTTGGTACACCTGGATCCGGTATTTGGCCAAATTTTTATCTCCAGTTCCTGGACTTGAAACAGTGACTTGCCGTGTTGCCTGCCAATCTTGGGATTGTTCCTGGCCTTGAACCAGTGCCCTGCCTGCTCTTGGGATTGTGTCATTCTACTTATGGACCTTGGTTTGTCATCCTCAGCAGCCAGCAGTTAATCTGAGTTAGGAGATGCCTTTAGCTCCAAAGGCCCTGGAATAAGAGGCAGAGCTGAAACCCAAAGTCAAAGGGCCTTCCCCCAGCCTTTAGAGCTGGCACTCTGAATTTGGACTTCTGGTCTCCTAAACTATAAGAGAATAAAGTGCTGTTTTTTAATCCATCCACTTCTGGTATTTCTGTTATAGTAGCACTAGAGATGTAAGACATGGTATAATAAGTTACATTACACAAAACCCTATTCTAATTAATTAATTCTTGTAGCATTGCCAGGTGGAGCTTTGCAATTATAACAAATATATCTTGAACTCTCAGTGGTTTAAGACCAAAAAGACTTTTTCAGTCAGGTAGCCTTTCCAAAATTTGAAGCTAGACAATCTGGAAAAACAGGCTCCACAAATTCTGTATCAGAAGAAAGAGAATTAGAGACTTGTGTTATACAATCCTGAGTCCAGACCTAGAAAGTGTTATTTCACTTCTATTCCATATCCCACTGGTCATACCTGAGTCATATGTACACAACTTAAGGGAAGCTGGGAAATCTATCATTCTAGCACCTAGAAGGAGAAATCTATGTAATGAATTAAAACTGTTATTTCTGCCACAATTCAAATTTCATTTTTTTTCTTGGAGATAAAATGTACAAAGTCAGCCACATTTGGCTATTACACAACTTGTCATTTAGATGACTCATTGATCACTGGGCAATATATTTGACAGAGACTAGCCCTTTTCTTTCAATATGTATTCATGACTTCCTCCACAGTAATAGAAAATCAACTTTTCAGTAGGCATGTAGCCACCCTGAATAAAGACTACATTCTCAGCTTTCTTTGCAACTTAATGTGAATATTTGGCTAAGTTCTGGCTAATAGATTCTAAATGGAAATGTGCTGTACATTGAGTAGAAATTGTCTTTAGAAGGATAGATAATATGTGTCTTTATCCTAGTTTCCTATTCACAGTTGGCTGTAAGTAGAAAAAATGGCTAAGATTCTAGTATCCGTCTTTGATCACAGGTGACATTGAGAATGGAAGCCAAGCATGGGAAAGAGCAAAATACAAGAAACTTGATGCCTTGACAGCAGATACTACCTTTCCATCTCAGTATTAACCCTCTTGACTCTCTGAACATGAAAAATAAAGTTGTATTTTATTAAAACAATTTTCTTTTTTTTTCTTCAGTTTCTCACAGCTAAACTGCATCATGATTGATACAGTAAACAGTAAATTGAATTAAAAACATCAAATATAGAACATTAAAAGACTCCCTGGGTGGTACAAATAGTTAAGTGCTTGACTACGAGCTGAAAGGTTGGCAGTTTGAATCAACCCAGAGGAGACTTGGAAGGAAGGCCTGGCTATTTGCTTTATAATAGTCACAACCTTGAAAACCTTATAGAGCAGTTCTACTCTGGAGCATATGGAGATGCCATGAGTCTGAATAGACTCAACAGCAACTAATAACAGCATCACAACATAACATTAACATTACAGCAACAACATAACATTAAAAATGTCATGGAAAAATCAATTAGATTTAAAATTAATTTCCTAATAGAGAAATTTGACATGAATGATTGTCCTTGTTAGAAATGCAAGTTCCTCAGGCACCACTGCAGACCTAATGAAGGAGCAATCTACATTTTAAAAAGCCCACTTGGTGATTCTGATGCTCCCTAACATTTGAGAACCTCTGATCTACATCTTCAGCTGAAAATACTAAGACTCAGAAAAGTGTTTTAATTTGTGAAAAATCATGAAATGAATTATGGGTACAGTATTATGAGCATCCAGGTTGACTTCCAGCAAGATAAGCTTTCCTTGAACCAGTTTTGGCCTAACTGAAAAAAAGTTGTATTTTATTTCTTGCTTTTAAAATTATATCTTCCTTCATTACTTCATAACTTTCTTCGTATTGATAATTCAGAATGTTACATGATGAGTACTTTGGTAAGAATGTGTTATAATTATTCAAATAATTTGTTACATGCAAGCAAATAAATAAGTAAAATGGTATTTCTACTATTTTGGTCAAGGGGCTTTGCTTTTCAGCTGGTCTTATGATGCATACTGTACGTAACAAGAGCATTCAAACCCAATTGCTTCATGACTTGATAAAAACTTAAATTGATAAAAATTAAAATTAAATGAGAAAATTGAAGAAACGTAACTTACAAAGAAATGCAATTTCCAAAACTACTTTGTCTACTTGTTGAGTATGTTAGAACTTAGGTCCCAAAAGCTTCTCTGGTGATCAGCTCCCTAAAGGGCTATAGCTCAAACAAGATCCTTTTTAACATTTTATCTTTACTATATGATAGGACATATAACCCCTCATTTTAAAATACAGAATTTGCTTTCCATCTGGTATATTAGTTGACAGAATATATTTCTCATGTAATTTCTCATCCTTCTTCAAGAGATTTGTGCCAAAACCAAAAAAATGCAAACTCACTTCCATCAAATAGATTCTGACTTATTGTGACCTCCATTGGGTTTCCAAGGCTATAAATCTTTACAGAAATGTATTTCCTTGTCTTCCTCCCATGGAGCAACTAGTGGGTTTGAACCCCTGAACTTCTGGTTAGCAGCCAAATGCCTTACCCACTACATCATCAGAGCTCTTTCAAGAGATCAGTAGCTCTCCTATAAATTTACTTTTTAAAGTTTGAGAGACTTAATGGAAGTCATTAGCACTTTTATTAAAAAAAAAAAAAAAGGAAAATGGGGCAAGTGCTAACACTATGTGATTAAAATATTACCAATATTTGTCCCAAATCATCAAGGATTATATATTTTGAAATACTTTGAAAATTGCTTTTATTTTACTCAAATCCCAACAGCAAATTCTCTTTAGTTACCATATTTGATCTTGGAATACTTTCCCTTGTGACTATCAAAGAAGTTAGAGTGGTAAATGGTGAAGATAAATTATATTTATTCCTCAGCTGACAGTTTGCTCTAAGCTTTATCCCCAGGCACTACTACTTGAATGTAATTCAAGTAAACTTACCCTGTATCTACAAAACAAATTATTTTGCATCAGTTTTTAAAATTCAGATTAAAGAAGATTATTAAATATTTTTAAAGTAGATGTTTTAATATGAGACAAGTGTTTTAGTCTTTTCTTTTTAAGATCATCTAAGCACTGGTACTTAAATAAAATTGGCAATACTTTATAAAACAGTTATATCAATTTGTAAAAAATGAAAATAAGTATAATATGTTTATGCATGTACATGCATATATAATCTACATCTAATTTTTTATATGGGTAAAAGTGTTCAGACTTTGTGTAGTAATAGTTGATTTCATATAATATTTATCTGTGTGTGTGTGTGTGTGTGTGTGTGTATGTAATGCACCAGCCACTCCACTGAAGAAAGATAAGGCAGTGTTCTTCTATAAAGATTTGCAGCCTTGGAAACCCAATGGGGGTCTCCATGAGTTTATGAGTTGAAATTAACTTGATGGCAGTGAGACTGTTTTTTTTTTTTTTTTTTTTTTTAATTTATGTGTGTGTATGTATTGGAAGGAAGACTGGGCAATCTACTTCTGTAGAGACAGCCCCTCAGAAACCCAAGGAGGGGTCGCTATGAGTCAGAATCAACTCAATGTCAGTGAGTTTGTTTTTTAGGATATGTGTGTGTGTGTGTGTGTGTGTGTGTGTATGTATGTATATATGAATATATGAATATATGTATATATGTAATGTTAAGTTTTCCTAATGGATTATTAAATATGTGATCTTCTATACCATGGGAAGATCTATTCTGTATCTTTGACAATTAGTTTTTTAGCTCTTTAAATTATTATTTTCTTATTATACAGCACAGAGCAAAAATGGAAACATGCTAGATAAATTTGTAAGTGAGGAACCTTCGTTGTTGCTGTTATGTGCTGTCGAGTGGGACCTGACTCATAGTGACCTCTCCTTGGGTTGCCAAAGCAGTATCACTATGGAAGTAGATTGCCCAACCTTCCTTCCAAGGAAGCTTCAGAAAGAATATTCTTATTTATCCTGATCATGTTGTAGCGTATTTATAAACAGTCATTTAATGAATACTTTTTTAGTGCAGTATCCAAAATTTGCCATAAAATTAATAAAAAATCAAGATGTAAACAGATTGCAAAAAACTATATGATCCTTTGTATAAAACTAAAATAAATTTGAATTATACAAAATTCAGTAAAATTTTCATATCTTGAAAAGATGCCAATATTCTTGGGACTGGGAATATTATGGGGAACAAATTATACAAGGCACCTGCTGTCATACTCCTTATGTTCTATTGTTAGGTGAGATTAAGAGTACAGCTAATAAACAGATAAACATCTGAATATGTAAATAAGATAGTTCACAAATGATAAAATGTTACAGAAAAAATAAAAGAATAATGTGACAGAGAATCAGAGGTTGGTTGTGGGTGTCTTATACATGGTTAAAAGTTATTCTGTGGAGGTCCAATTTTACCTGAGAGTTGTGGAGAGTTAGCCATGTCAATACTTTATGGAAGAATATTCCAGGTAGAAGAATAACAGGTGATAAATCCCTGAACAAGGAATAAAGAGGAAAAAGAAGGCTCGTATGGCTGGAGAATAATTATTAAGACAAAGAGTGTAGGAGACAGAGGAGCACCCACACCTACTGCTGAACCAATTAGAAAATGAGCTTCTAGTATAGACTGAAGCTCATCTGAACTTAACTCTAGTCCCATCCCAGACCTTGACAATTACTACGAAGGTAGTGGTTTGAAGACAAAACCAAGTCCCTTGAACAAGATTTAGCTGATAAAGATAAATAAAACAAGCTTTACAATGCTTGTACAGCTATAAAACACCTCAATTGTGTAACATAAATATTCAAAATCAGAAGCCTGTAAAGCAAAACTAAACTGAAATAATAAATCTTACAAGAAGAGAAAAGAGAATTAATAAAAGTGTTTTTTAAAGAATTGAATTATAAAAATGAAAAAATAGAAATTCTATGTTTGAATCAATGTGGAATTGGATATAAACACAAACAATAAGCAGACAGTTGGAGAGATATAAAGAGAACAGTTCCTCCAAAGCTGGAAATTAACAGCAAACTCTGAGTAGCACTAGTACCTGAGATTCCATAGACAATGAGATAATATATTTAACATCCGAGCAAATGTGAAATGAACGTTTAAGACTATCTATTTACTTTAAGGGGGTGGTAACCTCTATTGCAAATAAATCACATTAGAAAAACTATTACTATAATTCATAATTAAATAGAGAGAGTGGTATCTCCACAATAGTTGCTAAAAAAACATATTGCAAAATTCAACTCACTCGTAATAAATTAAGATAGAATGTTACTTATTTAATATGACAAAACATATTTACCTCAAACTGACAACCACCCTCATGCTTAACAGTGAAACTCTGCATGGATATTCATCAGAAAAATTGGCTCCTTACTGGCACCAATTTTTAACATAATTTGACTCTGATAGGCAACCCAATTTCTCCAAAACAATCAAATAAGAGATAGAACAGAAAAAAAGGAAGCAAATTGCCATTGTTTGTAGCTAATACAACTATACTGCTCAAAAGCACAAAATAATCATCTGGTAACAAGGCAAAATAAAATGGAAGTATAGTAGCTTGTTTCTATGTAACATATGAAATTAATAATTTTGTTACATTCAATAGCAAGCAATTAAATATTTTTAATAGTAAATCATATTTTTATAGAGCAGAACAAAAAAACACTAATGGACACATTTTACAATAAGTGAATTAAAATCAGGTAAGAACAATAAAGATATAAAATTCTATTCAGAAATAAAAGGACACCTGACTATAGGGAGAATCATACCTGTTCTCGATTGGTAAGACTGAATATCGTAAAAACACAATTTCACTATACGTCAGCCAATAAGATAAGCCAATTCCAATGGAAAATGTCAAATGTGGATTTTTTTGCCTGAAACTTGACACATTGATTCATAAATTAGTTTAATTTGTGGATATGCTAGGATATTTTTGAAGGGAAATCTGTATTAGTAATTGGAGAGGACACCATTTTGGAGGAGGATAGTCCTATCAGATGGAGCATACATTATCAAGCTGTAATAATCAAAACAGTGATTCTAGCACCCATTTCATTAAGTGCTAGACAGGCTGATGAATCATAAAATCCTGAAGCACACTAAACATTTACAACAATTTATTATGTGATAATGGTATAATTTCAAATCACTGCCACAAATGTTGATTATTTAACTTAAGTAGAGACAATGGAACTTTGAGCAAATTAGTCATGACAATAAATTGAATGTGTTCAATATAATATAGTGTTGTTGTTGTTGTTGTTATGTGCCGTCGAGTCAAACCCGACTCATAGCGACCCCTCCTTGGGTTTCCGAGGCAGTATCACTATGGAAGTAGG
>NW_006921671.1:455196-472624 GCF_000298275.1 Orycteropus afer afer
AGATTATCAGCATTTCACTGTATCACAAATACTTATCTTTGTCAATTAGTTACTAATTTAAAATGTCTAAATGTTGTTGTTGTTGTTATGTGCCGTAGAGTCAAACCCGACTCATAGCGACCCCTCCTTGGGTTTCCGAGGCAGTATCACTATGGAAGTAGGATTGCCCAACCTTCCTTCCGAGGAGTGGCAGGTTAGAAAGTGATATTATATGTTTTGGCATAAAAAAAATCATCTTGGGAAACAAAAAATGTGAAATTTGGTAGATTTGTAAGTGAAGGGTTTTGTATACTAATTTAATTGTTCTTAGGCTCTTTTTATTGCAGTTTTCAGCAATACTGTTGCATTGCATGACTCTAAACCACAAAAATAACATATATCTGCACAGCTTGTCTGTTATATTTATGATTATCACTTAGAAGTCTTCCTGTGTAAAGCCAATCTCTATATTCTAACTACAAGTTATTTCAAAATGCCTTGATGATAAGAGCTTTCAAATCCTCTTATCCTGCCTGTTAGTGATTGTCTATATCAAATAGAGGGGGGAAAAATATCCGAGGTTCCTAATTTTAACTTCCTGGCAACCTTCTTATATCGGGGGGGGGGGGATATATATATCATGGTTTTGATTAATTCTCTGTGCCATCCTGACTTTTACTAACAATGACATTCTCTTAAAGAAATTTAATTATACAATTTCCCTTCTATGTTGATCTTCATCAACAACTACTCAGATAGTAAATGAAAGAATTAAAAAATACTTAAACTGAAAACTCACTGCCCTGGAGTCAGGTCTGACTCATAGTGACCCCTCCTTGTGTTTCCGAGGCGGTATCACTACTGAAGTAGACTGCCCAGACTTCCTTCCAAGAAGCGGCTGGTGGTTTTGAACCTCCAGCCTTCTGGTTAGCAGTCAAATGCCTTAGGCACTATGACACCAGAGCTATGAATTTTAGCCATAGATTATCATGAAAATGGTAAATGATTGGATTATCTTAAACAAAATTCCCTATGTAGGAGTTCTGGTGGCATAGTGCCTAGGGCACTTGAGTGCTAACTAGAAGTCTGGCTTTTCAAACCCACCAGTCAGCTCTGGTAGCATAGTAGCTAAGGCACTTGACTGCTAACCAGAAGGCTGGCGGTTCAAACTCACCAGCCACTCCTCGGAAGGAAGGTTGGGCAATCCTACTTCCGTAGTGATACTGCCTCGGAAACCCAAGGAGGGGTCGCTATGAGTCGGGGCTGACTCGACGGCACACAACAACAACAACAACAAGTCACTCCTCCAAAGGAAGGTTGGGCAATCTACTTCCATAGTGATACTGCCTGGGAAACCCAAGGAGGGGTCGCTATGGGTTGAGTCTCACTCCAGAGCACATAACAACAACAACATATGTGACAATTACATGTCTTTCTTTGCTTCTGTAACTACATTAACTATTCAGCTGATTTTCTTTTTCCATTCCAAGTTGTTTTTGTCATTATGAGAACATGTTGTTGCTGTTATGTGTCGTCCAGTCGGACCCAACTCATAGCAACCCCTCCTGGGGTTGCCGAGGCAGTATCACTACAAAAGTAGATTGCACATACATCTAAAAATAGCCCCGTAAAACTCATAGAATTATCCTGATTCTCAAGTTCTTAACCCACTATGCAAAATATTTTACTACAAAGAAAGCAAGGTCAATTCTTAATCCACTTATAAAATGATGACACTGCCTCTATACCTGAAAATATTTTTCTGAATAAATTAGCAAATTTGATGATTGAAACTGCTCCTTGTATTACAAAGACTATAAAGGAATTAACAATAGGATGGACTTCTCAGTCTACATGTAAGGGACCCACAGAAATTATGAATTCATGTTCATTTTGTTTCAGGTGGAAAATTTTCTTAATTCAAAATAGATACTCAGCAGAGAACCATATTACATCTAAAGGTCCTGCTTCTATGATTACAATTCTTTTGAGGTTATTTCTAACATTACTGACTATTCCACATTTACCTTTGGTAAGTTTAAGCAAATTATGAAAAGCATCTCTGTCAAAGTTGTCACAGTTGAATATCATCATCATAACATGTCTGTTTGGACTTAAGTAAAAAGTTCAAACTGTGAAGGATTTTGGAAGCAGATGGTTGAAGAAGATAGCCTGGAAGGACTTTCCAGGTTTCTCATCTCTAAAATATCACGCCATGGCTGATGTGTCAATTCTGCTAAAATTACAGATGAGGAAATTGAGTCTCAAGAAAGATTACATACTTGTGTGAGGTCACTGAGTTAGTGTCAGAGTTGAGTCTTGGATGCAATTTTTTGAGTCTCAAAATTTCCCTCCTCTTTTCTCCATGAATGCCTTCTTGCAGATCACAATTTTTTCTTAAAGCACATCTTTTATGGGTTTATAACTCCTGATGACAGCTTGTGAGGCTAAAATTCTACAGGCACTTTCCTTTTTGACTGCCACACCAAATATGTACTAAAATATGAGTCAAACTGAATCTCACACAGCTAATCATGCAATATGAGAGATCTTCATAAGGGTCAGAAAGGTCCTCTCATTTATCAGCTTTTATAAGGATGGTGATATGGTCTCAGAATCTGCACAGATGATGACCAGAGCATTAGCATTAGAAATTTCTCTGTCAAGGTTATATATTTGACAAGACTGCAGAGGTGCAGAGAACATGCAAGATGAGTATGCAGAATTCTTAGAAAAACTTAGACAAAGAGTTGGTTATAGAAAGAGTGTAAAAGGACAAAATGACAACTTTTAACTTGATGTGAAACTTTAGAATATAGTCAAAATTCAACTGGGCATGTAGAGTTTGTATCTGTAAATCTTTTAAACTTCAGCCTTTCATCCATGTTGGAATACTTTCTAAAATCATAAGTAATATTAGGAAAATAGGGTTCACAGGAAGTATTAAAAGAGTAAAATTTTCTGAGTCATGTGAAATTACTTGCTTCAAGAAGACACTATTTTGCAAATGCTCTTTTTACCCTCAAGCAGTATTTTTTTTTTAATGAAAACTTGACATCACATATTTCAGGAAAAAAAAGGCATTTTTGAGAGGCAAGTTGCTGTACCAGCCGTATTTGCAGATCAGTGGGAGAAATTTGCACTCCGTATGGATCAAATATCTATGTAGTAGCAAATTTGGATAGATATATGGAGTTTTGTTTTTTAAAAATAAAGTCTACTAAGAATTTTTTAACCATTATTCAGAGAATTTGAGCCTATTAATAGTCAAAATAATAGTGGAGGCACCATAAAGTCTGGATCAGTGATAAGCAGAAGAGGGTAGATGAAATACACAGAACTAGCTTAATGATATTCAAACCAAGACAAGATCCAGGATGGAGACATGCCCATTAGCTGTTTGAGGCAAAGGAGTTCACCTACACGAAAGAGAGGAGGAATTATAAACAAACCTCACCACCTCACTACATTTACATCTATATATTATATAAAACAATGACATGAATCAGTAAAATATCTATCACCTTATAATAAAATACACATCCTTGAGTCAATAATTTTCATCAGTGTCATCATCCACATTGTTGCTGTTGTTAGCTGCTGCTGAGTCACTTTTGATTTATGACAATCTTATGTATAACAGAATAAAACATTGTCTTGTCCTGTGCCATCTTTATGATCTTTGATGTCCTTGAGTTCATTATTGTGGCTATTGTGTCATATTTTGAGTGCTTTCCATCCCAGGAGGCTCATCTTCCAGCACTGTATTGGACAATGTTCTGTTGTGATCCAGAGTTTGCATTGACCAATTTTTTGGAAGTAGGACTTTCTTCCTAGTCTATCTTAGTCTGGAAGCCCTGCTGTAATCTTTCACAATAAGTGACCTTGATGATATTTGAAATATGAGTGTTGTAGCTTCCAATATCATAGCAACACATGAGCAACATCAGTACCACAAACTGACAGTTGATTGATGGACCATCATCCATAGAGTGAATGTCTTGGTTCTCCAGTGCTGCTTTAACAGAAATAGTATAAGTGGATGGCCTTCACAAACAACAATTTATTCTTGTACAGTTTAGGAGCCTAGAAGTCTGAATTCAGAATGCTGACTATAAAGGCTATGTAAAGGCCCATCAGTCTTGGGCTTCCGCTCTTCCTCTTGTTCTAGGGTCACTGGAGATGGAGGCTTCTTGTAACTCCTGTAGCTGCTGGCTGCTAATGTTGGTGAACCCAAGATTGGCAGTAAAATGGCACAATCCTAAGGTTATTGGGCAATGTGGCAGGCCACTGGTTCAAGTCCACTACATCATCATCCCCTTCCTGAATCCTGTCCATCTCCTACCTAGATTAGTCAGTGTATACAGAACAGGGAGAAGTTTTTTTCTTTCCTTATTTCATTATTTTATTCTCCTGTTCATTCTTCTTTCCTCCCTGCATGCTTGCCTCCTACCTTCTTTCTTTCTTTCACTTAAAAGTATAATATATATTGTTTTTTTAGATGCAGAGAAAAAAAAAATAGAAATATCATATAATATTACAATCAAATAATCTCCATTAACTTTATTTAAAATCAATACATGTATACACCAGAGCAGATATTTTAATCCCATATTTTGCTGAAGCTCTAAGGTGAATTTTTGTTTTATAGATTCATACTAACTCTTCCACTGTCTTTTTGTTTCTTTTGGTATATTTGGAATTGTTATGCTAGACTATTTTAGTTAGGTTAACTAGGTAGAGTCCTTACCTCAAGGGGGTCACTGTGAGTTGAAAACTGACCTAATGGCACCTAACAACAAGTACCTTGTGGTATATGTTTTTAAAGACCAACTGCAATTGCTATTTCTTGGCATACAGTAAAACATCAACCCCAATTACATTTACTTGTTCTGTTATGGATTCTGTTTGCTATTCCTCTATTGCTTTCAATATGTGCATTTACATTTAAGTTAACATCTAAAGTTGGACGGGATGATTTGGAACATTTTACATTTTAGTGCTAAAGAAAAGACATTTGATATTTATTCGCACTCTGCTCACAACCAGCAATTTCCAGATCTAAAATCACATTCCATTCTGTTTCACATATAGTGGCATTTCCTGAGTGTCCTGTGATCATACTTTACTATTATTAAACCAATAACACTGTGTTATAATCACCCTGAAAGTCCAGACGGGAGAATTAAAAAAAAAAAAAAAAAGTGATTTTTAAAGTAATTACAAGGCATTTTTGTATAATTCTTTCACAGTATTTAAAAGTTTAGAAATAACACTATGACCCTAAAACAGTCAAAGTTAGTGTCTTGATAAAGTGTCACTGGGACAGTCATTAAAATTCCATAACTTTTAATTGTTACTACTATGTGCAAGTCCATAGTCCTAGTTCCTATAGACTAGACAAAGTAGAAAAAGACACTTTTACTGCATGTTTGTTAAACAGATAGAATTTGAACAAGTGTTAAGTGTTCAGACTTCCTGTATCAGGTAATATATTCAGAAAATAAATTCATTACCCTGAGACTAACTGTGGAAAATACCTTGTGAATCAAGAATACTGTCCTTAGGGGTAACTTGTATACAAAATCAAATTAAAGGAAGAAAAGAAAAAGATAAACAAAAAAACACAGCTGTTCTGCCTTAATAGTAAAAGTGAGCTAGAGAGAATGTTAATATTAGTAGCCACAGCAGTTACTGAGTAGTAAGTCTACATAAACTATGTAATTATATACTTTACAATATTGTACAATTTGGTGTTTTGTATTTTTATAAATAAATTCCTATCTTTTCACTAGATTAAACAATTATTTTTAAACGTTGATAGTATTTTTCTTTTATGCACATTATGTGCACTTCTTAAGCAACCACTCTAATATTTTGACCAAAGCCCTTAGATATGTACCAATCCATGTAAAATATGTAGTGCTTCTTTGGGTCTGTGTTTTACATTTACATAAATTTCACTGTTTCTAACTTTATGCATGCAGCATTTTGTCATATGATCTATTTATATTGCTTTGGGTTCATCTGGTCCATCGCTATAATTGCTGCAGATTGTTTCATATACCTTTTTGGTATACACCTTCCTAGTGATGAACATCTGGAATGTTGACAGCTGTCCACCAGTACAAACAATACTTTGATGAATGCCCTTATTCATATTCCCAGAAGGATTCATGTTGTAATCTCCCTGGGATATATACCCAGCTGTGGGGACAAAGTGCTACACAGTAAACATACACTTACTTAATTTCATTTACTGGCACCAGATTTCATGCAGAATATCTGTATCAGTTATGTATCAATGGTGTATGGTAATTTTCACTTAGTATTGTCCATATTTTAAATATTTCATCATTCATGACTTACAGATGTATTTCACTGTTGTTTTAATTTGTCATTCTCTAATTCCCAATGATTTGAGCATCTCTTCATGTATTTTTTATCCGTGCAGGATTTTCATGCTGGGAATTAGCTATTTGTATATCCTTAGCTCTGTTTGTTAAAATTATTTTGCTTTTCTTTTTCTGATCATTTTCCAGGAATCGTTTGCACATTCTAGGCATTCTCTCTCTCACTCTCTCTCTTTTTTTAAACTTCTATTGTGACTTGGGTGAAATTTTGCAAAACATATTTGTTTTACGTCTAACAGTTCATGCACGTTTTGCTTCATAACCCTAATTACTATCCCCACAATGTAACAGCGCTCCTTCCAGGTCCTCCCTGAGTCCTTTCCACCTAGGCATTCCTTCCGGGATCCCTAGCATTCTTCCAGAGCAAATACTGACCTTCTGATCTCTTGTGATTGATTGTTCTGGGGAGTACACATCTCCGATGTGGTTGTTCAGCTTCTAGGCCTGTCTATTGTTTGGTTGAAAGTTAGTCACTGGAGAAAGTCTAATTCCAGGCCCAAAGGGTGCCTAAGGGCTTTGGGGATTTCACTAAGCTCTATCTGACCAGTGTTTCTGGTCTTATGTTATTAAAATTTTATTCTACATTTATCTCCCACTCTATCCAGGATTTCCAATTTTGAGCCCTGTCCAAGCATTTGGCACGGTCTAGTTCTTCTGTTTTAGGGTCGCATAGACTGAGGTTCTCGTGGTCCATTAGTCCTTTGAACAACTTTTTTCCATGCGTCTTTGTTTTTCTTTCACTCTTCTTTGCTCTGGATGTGGAGAGATCGATAGTGGTATCTGAGAGAGCTCCTTGCAAGCTTTTCCTTCTGGGTTTTTGACATAAAATTATCTCTTTCTAGAATTATATCAGTCCTTTAACTCTGACATTGTGTATCTTCCATAAACATAATATTGTTGTAGTCAGTCCATCACTTTTCATCATAGGTTTTGAGTTTTATGGTTCTTACTAATGAATTTTTCCCTAACCCTAGGTCTCTTCCATATGCTCCCATGCTGTCTTCTATTCATATTATAACTTCACCTTTCAGGCTTAGGTTATTAATCATCTGATCACTCCAAACAGTGAACCAGTCTTCTCAAATTCATTTGTTAAACAATATATCATTTCCTGTTGCTTGGTAGTACCAACCTGATCATATATCAAGATTTGAAATATATTGAACTCTTTTACAGCTCTTTATTATTCTTGATTTGTTTATTGTATCTATTACCCTTACTTTTTTTATAACCAGAGTTTTGTGGTATGGCTTAAAATTTGATGGGGTAAGTCTCTTTTTTAAAAATCGATATGGATATTAGTACATCTTTACTTTTCTACATAATCCACATTAACCCAACAGGTTTGGTGAAGACTGCGTATATTTATAAATTTTTTGGTTGAAATATGACATTTTTAATTTGTTATATTGTTTCATTTATAAGTATGGTACCAAAAAACCCTGCTGCTCTCAAGTTGATTCCGACTTGTAACAATTCCACAGGGTGGGGTAGAACTGTCTCATAGGGTTTCCAAGGCTATAATCTGTACAGAAGAAGAGCCCCATGACTGTTGGGTATTAACCATCAAATTTTCAGTTAGCAGCCATGGGTTTAATCCTGCACCATCAGGCCTACTTATAAACAGAGTAAAAATAATTTATTCTATTCTACTTTTTTTTCCTTTAATGTAATTTTTAAAATTTTAGTGTAATACTTCTATACATTCTTTGACAGTTTATTTTATAATGTTTTTTACTAGAGAAATATAATATTTTATTTACTATTATATTTGGTAATGATATTTTGCTAGCATAAACACACACACATACGCAAACACATGAAAGTATAGTGACCAAGTCAATTCCAACTCATAGAGGAAAACTAATAAGTAATTTATTGGGTCAATAAATTTGTCTATTCATTCTTTTGGTTTTCCACAATGATTACATAATTTACATAGTAAATGAGAGTTCTATTTCTTTTCTTACTATGCTTTTACCTTTTATCCTTTTTTTCTTACCTTATAATGTGTTCCCAATCCTTCAATACTATATTAAATTGTGGCTTCTTAATCTTGTTTCTGATCTAAATAGAATACATTTAGATTTTCTTATAAAATTGGTACTTATGTTTTCTATAGATTTAATAAAATTATACCTTTTCTTGTAAAATAAAAGTTTAACTATTTAATACCTGATTGATACAAAATACCATATCATCTATTGATATTC
This sequence comes from Orycteropus afer afer, assembly GCF_000298275.1. Lineage (NCBI taxonomy): Eukaryota > Metazoa > Chordata > Mammalia > Tubulidentata > Orycteropodidae > Orycteropus > Orycteropus afer. The sequence continues at coordinate 463,802 of NW_006921671.1, forward strand.
ATCAATTGTTTCTTCTAAGTCTATTGAGAAAATTATGTGATTTTTTTTCTCCTTTAGTAATCCATAAACATGTTGAAGTATCCTGACAACATTTCTGATATTGAATCATTTTTATATTCTTGGAATAAAACATTTTTGATCATGATGTTATTTTCTTAGTGTCTTAGTTCTCTAGTGTGGCTATAACAGAAATACCACAGGTGGATGGCTTTAATGAAAAGTAATTTATTCTCTTACAGTTTAAGAGGTCAGAAGACCAAACACAGAATGTTGGCTCTTGGGACTAGGTAAAGGCCTTTCTACCTTGGGCTTTAGATGAACACAATGTAGGCAAGCAACATGGCAGCCACTGGTTATTAAAGTCCAGGAAATGGAGAGATGAAGACTCAGCCAAGTGTAGGATCCAGTTGTGCCAAAAAGCTAGAGACCTTTTTTTTATAGCTTCTCCTTATATACTGGAAGCAGACTACACCTTGAAGACAACTACTTAGCTGTTCACAGTAGATTCCATCATGGAGATGATTACTATCTCATCATGGGGAATAACTATATCAAGCTGCCCAGCCACTCCAAACCACAACCCAGCCAAGGTGACACACAACCTTAACTACCACATTTAAGATTATTGCTGTATAATTTATATGTAGTGATGATCCCCACCACTTATCCATTAGTCATCATACTGTGGTGACTTTCACATTACTGTGATGCTGATCACTATGCTATCAGTATTTCAAATACCAGATGGGTCACCCATGGTGGACAGATTTCAGCAGTGTCCAGACTAAGACAGATTTATAAGAAATACAAGGCCATCCACTTTTGAAAATATTGGCTGTGGGAATATGAATAGCAGTGAAATACTGTCTGATATATTGCTGGAAAATCTATGAACAGACTTGAAACATTGCATGATTACATGCCACAAGATGAGCCCCTCAGACTGGAAGGTACTTAAAAGGTGAGTAGGGAAGAGCTGCCTCCTCAAAGTAGAATTGACCTTAATGGCTTGGATGGAGTAAGGCTTTCAGGACTTTCATTTGCTGAGGTGGCATGACTAAAAATGAGGGGAAAAAAAGTTGCAAATATCCATTAATAATAAAAATAAGGCATATATGAAGTTTGAATCTAGGAAAACTGGAGTTGTCAAAAGAGAAATGGAATGCATAAAGATTGATATCCTAGGCATTAGTAAGCTGAAATGGATGAGTATTGGACATTTTGAATCAGACAATCACATGATCTGGTATACAAAGAGTGACAAATTGAAGAGGAAAATGGTTGCTTCATCATCAAAAAGAACATTTCAAGATCTATCCTAAAATACAATGCCAGTGGTGATAAGATAATATCCATACACCTACAAGAAGGACCAGTTAATACTACTATTCAAATTTACACATCAACCACTAAAGACACAGATGAAGAAACTGAGTACTTTTGCCAACTTCTGTACTCTGAAGTTGAATAAACATGCAGTCAAGATGTATTAGTAATTACTGGTGATTAGAATGATAAAGTTGGAAAAAAAAGAAGCATCAATAGTTGGAAAATATGGCATTGGTGAAAGAAATGATACTAGAAATCACATGATGGAATTTTGTAAGACCAAAGAATTATTCATTGCAATACATTTTTTTCAACAATATAAATGGTGACTATACACATAGACCTCACCAGATGGGATACACAGGAATCAAATTGACGACATCTGTGGGAAGAGACAATGGAGAAGTTGATGGGTTTGAACCACCAACCTTCTGGTTAGCAGTCAAATGCCTTAGGCACTGTGCCAACAGAGCTACACTGAAGGAACTGCCAAAAAACAAGCCTCCCCGAATTGACAGAATCCCATAGGACGCTTCAGGAAACAGATGCAACACTGGAGGCACTCACTTGTTTATGCCAAGATATTTGGAAGACTGGTGCCTGGCCAACTGATTGGAAGATATCCATAAATATGCCCAATCCAAAGAAAAATGATCCAAGAGAATGTGGAAACTATTGAACCATATTATTAGTTTTGCTGAAAATAATTCAAAAACAGTTGCAGCAGTATATTGACTGGGAACTGCCAGAAATTCAAGCCAATTCACAATAGGGTGCTTTACAGGGGATATCACTACTGACATCAGATGAATCTTGGCTGAAAGCAAAGAATACCAGAAAGATATTTACTTGTGACTTATTGACTATGTGAAGGCATTTGACTGTGTGAATCATAATAAATTATGGATAACATTGTAAAGAATGGGAATTCCATAACAATTGTACTCATGAGGAACCTGTACATAGACCAAGAAGCTGTCATTTGAACAGAACAAGGGGATACTGTGTGGTTTAAAATCAGGAAGAGTACACATCAGGGTTATGTCCTTTTACTATACTTATTCAATCCTAAGAAAAGTTGATGCTTTTGAGTTGTGGTGCTGGTGAAGAATGCAGAAAGTACTCTGGATTGCTAAAAGATCTAACAAATCTGTCCTGGAGGAGGTGCAGCTGAAATGCTCCTTGGAAGCAAGAATGGCCAGACTTCGTCTCACCTATTGTGGTCATGTTGTCAGAAGGGACCATTCCCTGGAGAAAGATGTCATGCTTGCTTGGTAAGGTGAAGGATGGACGAAAAAGGGGAAGGCCCTCAACAAGAAGGATTGACACAGTAGCTGCTGCCATGGGCTTAAGTATTGCAAGGGTCATGGAGCTGGCATGGGACCAAAAGTTGTTTTGTTCTGCTGTGCATGGGGTCACTAAGAGTTGGAGACGACTCAACCACATCTAACAACAACATTCAAGCTGTACGCCGAGCAAATAATCCTGTGTGCTGAACCACATAACGAAGAATACGGAATTAGAATTGAAGGAAGACTCATTAACAACCTTTGATATGCAGATGGCAGACTTGCTTGATGAAAGTGAAGGTGATTTGAAGCACTTACTGATGAAGATCAAAAACTCCAGCTTTCAGCATGGATTTTATCTCAACATAAGCATAAATCTTACAAATGGACCAATAAGCAACATCATAATAAATGGAAAAAAAAAAAGATTAATGTTATGAGGGATTTCATTTTACTTGGATCCACAATCAATGCCCAAAGAAACAGCAGTCTAGAAATCACATGACGTAGCTCGCTGACCAAATCTGCTGTGAAAGACTTTTTAATAAAAGCAAAGATGTCTCTCTGAAGACTAAGATACATCCAACCCAAGACATGTTATTTTCAGTAGCCTAATATGCATGTGAAAGCTGGGGGATGAAAAAAGAAGACCTTAGAAGAATTGATGCATTTGAATTGTGGTGTTGGCAAAGAATATTTAATACACTATGGACTTCCAGAAGAATGAATAAACTTATTTTGGAAGAAGTGCAACCAGAATGCTCCTTACAATCTGGAATGATAAAGCTTCGTTTCTCATACTTTGGTCATGTTATTAGGAAGAACCAGCCTCTGTATAAGGATATAACGCTTGATAAAGTAGAGGGTCAGTTAAGAAGGGAAAATTCTCAACTAGATGAATTGACATAGTGGCTGCAACCTTGGGCTCAAGCCTAGCAAAAATGGTGAAGACGGTGCAGGTTTGGGCAGTGTTTCATCTGTTGTACATAGGGTTGCTATGATTAGGAGCTGGCTCAATGGCACCTAACAACAACAATCATCATTCTTCTATTTTTAGTGTACAGTTATATAAGATTTGACAAAAACATACAGATTCATACTAAGGAGGTGATAACACATTTTAATACCTAATAAGAAAGTGATATAATCTGGCCCAATCCCAGAATAATAAACACAAATCTTTTATAATGGAAAATAAGGAAAATCAATTTTTTCCTATCAATATTCAGCACTTTCATAATGACCAATCTGTCTGTCTCTAGGATTCTGTAGCTTAAGGATATATTTAAAGATTCATGCATAGACCATTTGAGTAGAATTCTCCTAATTAACTCAAAGAAAGTAAAGTGTCCTCATCAGTGAGTTTTTTTCTTAAAGTATGTTATGTTATAGTCAACTGTAATTTTCTCCTTTACTAATATAGAGAGTGAAAGAATACTGGCTATCCAAGTAGTGCCAAATAAATTGCAAAGGTCCCTTACCCTTTAATAAATTCTCTCCCCCTGTGAATTTCAGGGCCTAGATGTCACATTGGTATAATATAAAGCTACCAAATGGATTATACTTTCTGTACAAAGCCATGTTTTGGCTTTATTATAACTTTTTAGGTGACAGTGTGATTAGACAGGATCAAAACAGGCAATATTCATAGGGTACTGTTAGAAAGCCCAAAGCTCATCTTGAAGGATTATATACCAAGGCCATTACACTAAGGATAGTATGTATAATAATTATCCAATTGTCAAAAGGGTGTGGGACAAGCATTGTCTGACCTCCTCTAACTTCAGTAGAGGGAGAAAGAATCATCATCACTATCAATAACCAAAGCCTGATTTCTATGGGATGAAGGTCAGACATGCCACCACCTTCCAACCTTTTTACCAACTGTAATACCAACTGTCCCTCCCAGTAACACTCTCTACTTCTCTACTGAATTCAGCAATTCATTGGAATGGCCACACAGAACTCACAGACAATACACAAGATTATAGGGTTTATTATGGAAGTAATTGGTTACAATTCAGAATCAGAAACAACTCAGGATACAGTTCTTCAATCAGGACAGCTTCTTCTCAGATGTGCTACAGGCATGCTTCTCTTTGGCCTCAGCCTCTCAGCACTGTGGCCCGTTAGCCTCTGTCTTGCTGGCACAAATGTTACAAAACTCTTTATCTCTGACAATAATTTCCCAGAAAGGCACCCTACTTTGCTAAGTCTCTTGTCCAAAGGCATTAATTTTCTCCTTCCATGGGCCGAGAAGCCCACTGCTCTGTCTTACGCCAATCTCTTGGTTCTGCTGCCCCTGCAGCCTCCATTCCTCTGCTGCTGCTCCTTGTCACCTCAGAACAGGGATCTCACTTCCAAGGACACACTCCACTCCTGGGTCTTCTTTCTTCATGATAGTAAGGTCCCCTGTTTCCACCTTTGGCACTGTTGATTTTATGCCTAAAGATAAAACTGACCAATCCCCATGTTAGGTTTCTACATGCCTCATTTCTACGAGTACCTCACATTGATGTATTCCCACCAAGTTAGCTCGTGGGGATCACAAAGACCATGGCTAGAAGAGTCACATTAAGTAATTAACTGCATCACACCAATATTTAAATACCAGGGAATACTTAGAACTGAATTAGCGTCACCAGATAACACATTCAGTTAATAATATCACAATCTGAACAAGAAGAAAAAATGCATCTGAAATATTGAGAAATTACCTAAGCCTTTGAAATACTGTTTTATGTAGTTTAAGTTTATTTATAATCTGAAAAGTAGTGGAACCATATGCTAAATATAATAGATAACATGATTTAATAATGTACTAACAATAAACTGTTGGAAGGAGAGTGGATAGTTATGTGAATTAAAAAATATTTAATGTATGATTTCACTGGTAATAATATCTGTCCTATAGAGAATATTTCATAAGAAAGCTCCATTTCTGAAGGTCTAATCCTTAGCCTTTCAAGCAAGTTCAGGGCTAGATTTATATATTGACTGTAATAAATTCTAGGTGTGGTTCCAAATACTGAGGAAAGTATTTTTTTTTTGTCCATACATTGTTTGGATTTTAGAATGAAAAACAAATATATTTAGCATGTTTCCTGCATTTTTCAACTCCAAAACAAGACAGTTTTAGAATACTGCTCATTTATATTATATACTATTTAAACAATTTTGTATTTTTATTTTATTAAATAGTTTTAATTAAGGAAAATAATAGAATTTATTTTATCTGAATGAATAAACCTACTGTCTTCTAAGAAGTCTAATATTGAGCATTCACCATTTTTAAATGGTATCAAATCTCTCCTATTTCATCATATGCAAGATTAAATTATGTAGAAATTAAGTTTAGAAAATACTATGACAATTCTTAACATCAAGAAATGTCCAGCAAGATTTAGAATACATTTTTCTTATCTTAACATGACAAGTGTTACCACTGTTGATGACCCTAAATAATTATCCTATCATTCTAAATGTTTTTTATTCAAATAAGACATTTCTAAAATTACTACTGGCTTGCTGTGTGACCTAGAGCCATTCACTTAACCTCTCTGTTTCTCGATAGGAATCAGATTAATATTAACTATCCATACATGCTTCGCTAGTATAGAAAGAAAATGAGAGAGTGTCTGTAAACTAAATTAGGTATTAAAATATGTCACATCATTTCAAAGATTTTTAAATATGTAGTCATTTATACTAATGTCTTTCTGAATTTGAATTAAATGATAAGCATGGATACTTAAAAGAATTTTCATGTGAAATATAGAAATTAAAGTGTAACAGGAGTTTTCCCTGATTCAGAATCCACATGAAATATTTAGAGGGGCAAAGAGAATGGAAGAATATGCTTTTATTCAAATGTATGCCTTTTTTTTTTTACATTTGCATTCCTTAGTTTTCTCAGAATGACATTGTATTCACTAAAGAAGAAAAACTTTCCTCTATTTTTTTAAAACTATCAACATTGATCAAACCATTATTTCTAACAATTTGACTCCATTGGTAATCACAGTTCTTGATTTTTAGTCTTAGCTCAGATACTAAATAATTAAGGCATTTGCTAACCACAAGGTTCAAACCCACCACCCAATCCATGGAAGCAAGACTGGGCAACCTACTTCCGTAAAGATTTACCACCTCTGAAACCCAATGAGGGTCCTTATGAGTCAGAATTGACTGGACGACAGTGGGTTTAGGCTTGGTTTTGTTGCTGAATTTAGCTACACAATTTGCACCTCACACTCTTTATCTGAAAAATGAAAGGGGCACTAGAGCAAGTGACTGCTACCATTTCAGCATTAGCATTTTGCTATTTGTAATCAAACTATTCTATAGTCTTGTCAATTCTGCACACACAAACACACACACTATTTTAAAAATAAGAAATAGACTAGAAACCAATTTTCTGGTTGTATTCAAGAAAGGACAAAGTTCTACACGTGTGGTCTCTTCAAGATGTAGAAGAATAAACTAATTTGTAACATGTCTCATAGAGACATGTCTGACCAGGTCAATAAGAAGAAGAATATATTGGGTGAACCTCTAACAATTTGGGTGAAGCTTTAATATTTTGGGTTTTATGTTATTGTGGGAGAAAACTAGGTTCTCTAGGACAATGCATAGTTCAACTACCACAAAGACCTGAGGTGGTTGTTTCATTTGTTTACTTCAGAATTTTTATATTCTTATGTGATTTAATTTTACTAATTGCATTTAGAACAGAAGCATAGCACTTGGGTCAACCAGAATTTAACCTTTAGGTGACCAATCTCCACATATGTTTTTGTTGCTTTTTGAAATGCAAATACCTTTTTAATATTGATTTCTTTCTGTCTTTAGCTCTCTTTCATGTTTATTGCTTCCCATGTACCTCCTTTCCATTTAATATAGAATTTCTTTTTTTTAAATGATCAGCTCCATTCATCTGTTAGAGCACTACTGCAGTTTCTTCACCATATGTGCATTCTTAATAAATTGCTTGTGGCCAGTCAATCACGAACCATTTATAATTTAAACCATTTATAATTTAAGGCTTATTCCACATACCAAAGATTTCACTGTTATTCATGTGTTTCTTTATCCACTTTTACTTGCAAACTAACTATCATTTCCTGCACCAGAAGTAATCATCCACCATCTGTCAATCTGAGACTCACTTGTCTTAGAAACTGAAACCGGGTGTTTATATATTATAGGTATTATGAGCACCTCTTATCTGAAACCTTTCTATCCCTTCTCCATTCTTTTTTTCTATTGTTAACAAGCATCCTTTATGATGTTTTCTATGCTTTGTGACTTGTATTCTGCGTAGCTGTTTTCAGCATGACTACATTTTTGAAAGAAAAGTGTTGTCATCATATTTATTCACCTTGTCATTTTTAAGTATATGTGAAAGTAATGGGAATTTTGCCAGAGAGAAAGATTCAGCAATAATTTTTTTAAAAGGATCTTTTCTAGTTTTATTATAGGAAGAGAATGAGTTTAATTACATGCAATGATTAAAATTATAAGTATTAATTGTCTGAGAAAGTTTATTGTTATCTTGAAAAGTAATTCTTTTTTTATACCCATAATCATCTTGTATCACATGTTCATATAAATCTTTCAGATGAAAAACAGAAGTAAGTAAGGAGCAATGTGAAATTCCCTCCTGTTTTCTGTGTGTTTGTAGTAAGTGTGTGTAAATGGAAATAAAGATTAAATGAAATTAGACAATGTGGTTCGTTTAATAAATTCCTGATTAGCTCAATAAATGTCATTATCAGAGGACTCCCTTCGCAAAAAATGGAAGGTTGTCTCTAAATCATACTTCATCTGAGTTAAGGGACCTAAGTCTGAACAGGGCTAGATGTTTTACATCTTTGTCTCCTTTAAGTAAGATCAATTAATAAAATATCTCTACCACCATGCCATACCACACACTGAGTTAATAAAAACTTTGACTGAAATACTTTTTTGGTGTGCCATAATTCTCACATAATAGATTTCTATAGTTTTCATTTTCAAGACAAAGTTCCCAGAAAGAACTGGGAAAGACTTAATGAGACATTTATCTGGTCTATGTATTTTATATTTAGCTCATAATATAATGAGGCCAAGGTACTGGAATGAAACATTTCTAACATTTCACATAATTTTCTACTTCCTCGCCACAATTTTTGGTATTTTGGAAGGTTTTTTTTTTTTTTTTTTT
>NW_006921671.1:478979-481116 GCF_000298275.1 Orycteropus afer afer
GATTGGGCAGTGTTTTGTTCTGCTGTGCATGGGGTCGCTATGAGTCGGAAACGACTCGACGGCACTTAACAACAACAACAACAACAACATTACAGACCTCATACAGTTCTATTAGTTACAACCAATATGATCTTGTTCAATTTCTTTATCATCATTATAAGAAAAAAAAAAATTAACTCTTAAATTAGAATATATTATAGCATTAGAGCATGTATGCAGTCACAAAACCACAGCTAAAGGGTGCCTATCTCATGAAAGAAGTCCCTGGAGAGTGCCAGCAATTAAGTACACAGCTACTAACCAAAAAGTTGGCAATTCAAACCCACTCACAAGACAGAAGGTCACACCCTTGAAAATCCTATGGAGCAATTCTACTCTGTACACATACAGGTTGTCATGAATTGGAATCAATTTGATGGCAACTAACAACACAACATCTCATGGAAGGCATCATGTTTGCTATGAAAGAAAATCCGATGTTGATTAAATCACAATCCCTGTTTGTGTGTTTACTTGTTTTTAAATTATTATTAATATTATTATTATTTTTTGAGAATATACATAACAGCACATGTATCAAATCAATAATTTCTTCACATACAATTCAATGACATTGATTACATTTTTCTGATTGTACAAAAATTCTTACTTTTCTTTTCCAAAGTGTTCCTCTCTCATTAGCATAAACTCCCTGTCCCCTATGTTTCCTATCTAATCTTTGAGTTGCTATCATCAATTTGATTCCATATAGATAGATGTTAAAAGAGCACAGCAGTCAAAGCAGACATTATTTAATAATTAAGCTAAACTATTATTTGGAAAAAGACTCATTAACAGTCTGTGATATGAAGACAACACAACCTTTCTTGCTGAAAATGTAGAGTACACCTCCACAAAAAGAAAACAAAACTCCTCACAACTGGACCAATAGCCAACAACATGATAAATGGTGAAAAGTTTGAAGCTGTTAAAGATTTCTCTTTATTTGTATCTACAATCAATGCCCATGGACCAAGGAGCCAATAAATTTAATAATGAATTGCATTGGGCAGAGCTGTTGCAAAAACCAATCCAGACCAAAATCACCACTATTGAATCAAATTGTACTCATAGTGATTTCCAAGGCTGCAAATCTTTATGGAATCATACTGTCCCATCTTTCTTCCCTGGAGGAGCTGGTTAGCAGCCACTATATCACCAAAGCTCCTTGCACCTAACCCAATCCATGGTATTCTCAATGGTCCCATATGCATGCAAAGCTAGACAATGGATAAAGAAGACCAAAGAAGAATTGATGTTTTTCAATTCTGCTGTTGACAAAGAATATTAAACATATATACCATTGATTGCCAGAAGAGCAAAAAACATCTTTGTTGGACAAAATAAAGTCAGAATGCTCCTTATATGGAAAGATGACAATACTTTGTCTTTCATATTTTGGTCACGTTATCAGGAAGGACCACTCCCTGGCAAAGGATATCATGCTTTGTAAAGTGGATGGTCAGCAAAACAGAGGAAAATCGGGACTTCTGGTAAGATGGAGGAATAGGCACACAAGTGACACAGACCCTCTTCAACAAAGAAAAGAAAAAACAATTGACAGAGATACAGAAGATAATCCTGGAATCCTGAGCTTTGAAAGGAACTATACAGAAGTGGAATAGGCACCAACTATTGGAAAACCCTAAATGGAAACAGTGAGTACAGAGATGGTTGGAGCTGCAGACTGTCAGCTACTCTGATGAGACCAACAGCCTGAACATTTCCAAGTGGTGTAGGGAACCAAGAATTGACCTAAAGATCAGTCCTGGTCACCAAGGGCTCCAGGGACAACTGCTCTGGTGGCCTACATCAAGGAAGGGAAACAGCAAGGAGGGAGACAACCTGAGCTGTGGACTTTCTGCTGTCCAGAGAGTGCAGCCATTTTGATTGTTTACCTGTGGCAGCCGTTTTGGATATTTAAAGTGACCGAGAGTGCAGCCATTTTGAATGTTTACACTTGGCAACCATTTGGGATTTTAAAGTGATAACCTTCTCATTTGGATTCCAGGGACCTAAGAACAGGTTCTGTTTGCCAGGGTCGGCAAGGACACATGAGTGGCTAACAACAGGAAAGGAGACAGTGGTGAGTATATAA
>NW_006921671.1:481216-484247 GCF_000298275.1 Orycteropus afer afer
TTTAAACTTTTTGATGTTTTGAACTTTACCATCACTCTTAATAATAATTATGTCAGATGTAGAATCTGCTAAACCTTATCCTGAAAAATACATTTCAAGTTATCTTTGAATACTATTTTATTAATATGATTGAAATCTAATAAACAAAGCAATATGCTTTAAATTTGATTTTGCTATAATGCCATGCAAGACATTTTTTCACTAACTCTGATGTTATTTCCTCATGCATATTGTAAAACCATATTACAAAAGGTAATGGTTCTCCAAGTCATTCATTCTCTCTCATTCTTAAATGTATATTTACCCATTGATAAGCCTTAAAAATGTAAAATACTTCTATTTGGTATTTTATTTTTTCCAAATATGTGAAAACTTTTATTACTAGTCAAAGCAACTGAAAACATTTTAAACAGTAAAATGCAAGTGACTCTCTGTATTTTTTCTTTTTTTTTACATATATCTAATATTGCTTTGAAAGGGAAAATTAAAGCTGTTACATAAAAAATCATTCTCTTAAACATATTTCTCCTCTAGCATAGAAAGTCTATTACATTTTTCTTCTTATTTAGTGTAATAAGTTGTTCTCTAATCAAAGATGAACATAGAACTCTTTCTATTGAAGCAGAATCAACTTATTTTATCTTCTCTGTATCTGACATAAAAGGGGGAAACAAAAGTTTTATGTACATTAAACATTATGGAAATTAAACTTTTTTTTTTTTAAAAGAGGAAGCTTAACTTAGAAAAAAATGCAAGAATCAAGTAAAAACCTAAACTGCTTCCTGAGAAACTATGTTTTTTCTGCCTCAGTTATCCAATCAGCAAAATGGAGAATAATGGTAACTACACATTCCTCACAGGATTTTATGAATTTATGGAGGTGATCATGTAAATTTAGCAGTGTATTGTAATCTGTGAATCACTGTATGTGTAAGAGGAATCATTATTTTGCTTTTATTTCTAGTAGAGTGATATATATGCTCAGTTGAAGTCTTCAGAATAAAGAATGAAGACATTGCATATATGGAAAGATTGACATAAAAGAACAGATCTCATCTAATCTTTGGCTGGTTCTCTCTTAGAGAATTCTATAAAAAATGAATGTTTAAAAAAGAAGGCAATGGTTGCATTTTTTAAGAGTAAGGAAAATAGGTAATACCATTTCATTCCTACTGTTTTGCATAAAATAAGCAAAAGAGGTTAACTAAAATTTAATCCCATTCATACAATATTACCAAAGAAATTATGATCACATCTACTATCAAGATTTCATGGTTTTCAGATAGAAAAACCCTCTAGTTTCCTGATTTAGCATGGAAATTTAATGTTTTTCTTTCCTTGGATGATTTTCAGATGCAATCTAAATCATAGAATACCTTTGCAATGTAAGGATTCCCATTTTGTATCTGGGTACAAATATCCAGAGGCAGTAGGATTAAAAAAAAAAAAAAAACCAAGGAAACAAAAATAGGGAAGCTTAAGTTTTGATTAAATAGTATGGGATAAAGGAATACCTCAAATAATTATGTACCTCCTGATTTTGTGTTTTGCAGTGCAAATAAGATATGTGATAGAAGAGATAATAGAGGAATAAGTATTAGAAGTTGGGTTTGAGTCAAGTATAGGGGAAATCATTATATGTCAGGAGTAGAATTTTATTCTTAAAAGAAAAAAGAATAGCCCTAGGACAACTGAGAGGGGTAATTCAGCATTGTGTTCCTGAAGCCTTGAGCAGAGCTCTCTGGGGAAAGAGAAAATTCCACAGAGATTGCCAGCATTGAGTTGGCCCCAAATGACAGAGGACATGGTGTCCTGAATTTAAAAATATTTTAAATGTCCTCAGGTAAATACCCTCTGCCCAAATGAAATTCAACTATGAAGAATCAATTCCCTAATGAACAGTGCTACAAACTGATTTTTAGGACCCCTTCCAACTGTACCTAAATGGAAAAGTGCACCTTAGTAGTTGAAGATGGATTTTACAATGTATTGGTAACTTCCCTGTGAATAGAAGCACGTCAATGGGAAGTGTCAGTTTATAAACTGCACAAGATTAGTTTAGATTGGCATTAACAGATTGCATAAACCTCACAAAAGTTCTTCTGGAAAGCTCTTAGCAAACTGCACATACTTAGGATAGCATAAAGGAATGAAGTATTAAATAATACCCAATTTACTTTTTGTTATTATTACTAAATCATCATTCAACAAGTGAGCTTTCCAGATGACATGATTGAGTAATTAAGATAAAAATATTTGAATGACTTTTTGGTAATAAATCAATTATTGTTTATCTCAATTATCTGGTATTTCATTCAAAAGATTCATCTGAATATCATAATTAATATATGCATTTATAATATAGAACATATTTAATATCTTCTTTAATGTACTGCATATAACTTACTATTTTTTTAATAATTTTTCTATTTTTTAGCACTTTTAATTCTTCTACTTCTATTTAACAACTGTGAAGTGGTCAAAAGTCAGGGATGAGCTGGGAAGCAAAGAGAGAAAAAACCACAGGGTGTAGATAATCCCATACAGAGTAATTGGTCCCTGGGTAATTGCTGATTCTCTTCAGTAGCCATAGTACTGAAATTTACAGGAAAATTAAAATACTTTGTACCTGTCCAATTTTTGCTTTCAATAATAAAAACTTTAATCAGATGTGTTTAGATATTTCATAACAATCTGTATTCTATACTCACTTAAAAATATTTGCATATTGTTATTTTCTGCCTTACTATGCAATTGTGTTTTTATTCACTTGTAAGTGAATAAAAACTTAACACTGCATTGAATATAGGGATATGAAACCTTATACTTTATCTATCCTTTATTTTTCTCCTCTCTATATTACAGACTATGTAATATATGAGTCAGCCCCAGGGTTACAGGTGAGGAGAGACAACACAGGGATGCCCAGAGTAGCAGGCCGGAAGAGCAGGAGAAAGGGGATAAAAGCCAGGAAGCCAGAGAGAAGAGCAATCAGCCGAAGGGATTAGGTGAGGAGGGGAAACTCAGGCCC
>NW_006921671.1:488902-490800 GCF_000298275.1 Orycteropus afer afer
AAGGAAGTGATAACATGATTCATAAACAAAACGAGCTCAACATAGAAAATTATATGGAACAAAAAAATCGAAACAATGAAAAAGTACATGACAAAAATGACATTGATAAATTCATATTTGCCAATAATTACATATCTGGCAAGGGAATTATCTCTAAGATTGATGGAAAACTCCAATACCTCAACACCAAAGGAATTAACAATCCAGTTGAAAAATTGGCAGAAGACATGAATAGACACTTTGCCAAGGAGGATATTCGGGTGGTCAGCTAATATATGAAAAGAAGTTCACAATCAATGGCCATCAGAGAGATGTAAATCAAAACAACGAGATATACCATCTCACCCCAGCACTGATGGCAAGGTTCAATGAGACAGAAAATAAATGCTGGTGGGGAGGTGGAGAGATTGGGACTCTCATACACTGCTTGTGTGACTGTGAAGTGACACAACCACTGCGGAAAGCAATATGCTGATTCATTAGAAAGTTGGAATTGGAGATACCAATTGACCCAGCAATCCCACTACTAGGTATATATCCTAGAGAGGTGAGAGCCAGGATAGGAACAGATACATGCACGCTCATGTTCATCACAGCACTATTTACAATAGCAAAAAGATTGAAACAACCTACATGCCCATCAGTGGAAGAGTGGATGACCAAGCTATGGTAAATACACATATTGGAATGTTATGCAACACTAAAGAATAATGTAGAGTCTGCAAAACACTGAGTGAAATAAGTCAATCACAGAAGGACAAATATAGTATTAGTTTGTTGTTGTGGAGGGTCAAGGAAAGGTTTATATAGGGAGGGAAACTTTCTTTGTTGGTTGACAGCGGTGGGAGGAGAGGGGAGGGAACACTGCAAAAAAAAATGCTTTGACCCATGTCACTTTAGTTTTGTGTATTTCACTATACATAAATTATATTTCAATAAAATGTATTTAAAAAAATGAGGAAAATCCTCAATCAAATGGATAGATAGAGTGACTCCAACAATGGGCTCAAACATAGCAACAATTGTGAGGTTGGTGCAGGACCTGGCATTGTTTTCTTCTGTTGTTCATAGGGTCAGTATAAGTCTATACTGATTCTATGACATATAACAAAAATAACAATATGTTTTTGGAAAAGAAGACTTCACGTGCTATTTTTCATTATGGTTTAAAGTTGATCTCAAAACAACAATTTTTGGCATTTATTCAGCTTCAATGGCTCCCGAGAGCTAGATTTCATGATGTGATAATTGAAGCTGTGTGTCAACTTGGCTGGACCCCAGTTCTGTGTGTTTGTTCCCATGATGGGATCAGATGACTGTGTTCTGAGTGGCCAATCTGCCCAAGAGGAGTTTTCTTAGGGGTGTGGCCTGCTTTCAGGATATCCACAGACATGCTTGGAAGAGGGACATTCTTCTGTGAATCGGGATTCTGGTGTGCTGCCTACAACTGTCCGTGAGTGAGCAGTCCACCGTTCGGCTTGGAGATCTTGGATTCATCATTCATTGGAGTCAACAGCCAGTGCACTGCCTGCCAGCCTTGAGCTTCTTGGCCCCCTGTGGGGAAAAGCCTCCAGCTTGACATTTGCTCCAGGGACTTGGGATTTGCCAGCTTCTATACGTTTGTGAGCCATTTTCCTAAGATAAATTTCTCTCTCTCTTTATGTATATATAAGCTTTGCTGGTTTTTGTTTCTCTAGAGAATCCAGTCTAACATACATGAGAATTTGAAAAACACAATCTTGTTTTAAGGAACTAACTCTAAGAAGTGAGAAAAATTATGAAGAGACAAAAAAATATGAGAAATTGTACAATATCTATTTTTAAAGATGTAAATATAATACAATGGTTGTAAAGAGATAAAGTTGGAAGGTAAGTAAAAGAATGCTGAATTGAGAATA
>NW_006921671.1:492205-496203 GCF_000298275.1 Orycteropus afer afer
TATAGGCTATAGATCACATGGTAAACCAGTCCCTTGGACTAATCAATTCCATGAATCTTTGGTTTTCTTCATTTTTCTTTGCTCTGGATGAGGAGAGACACATCGTTTCATCTAGATGACTTCTTGCAAGCTTTTAAGATCCCAGTCGCTACTCACCAAAGTAGGTTGTGGAACAATGTTTTGTGTAGTATGTTATGCCAATTGAGCTTGATGTCACCTGAGATCATGGTCCTGAACCCTCAGGTCCAACTACTCGCTCCCTCTGGGTAGCTGCCTGAGCCCAAGAAGTGACGACAACCTTGTCCCTTGTCAGTTCTACTGCATACCTGGGAATTACTACAGAACATACAAATACACTTGTAGAAACATTGTCAGTGAACCCTGCACATGGTCATGGGCATACTTCCCCCTACATAGACATACCTAATAGTTCAGCCGGTCCACCCATCTATCCACCCATATATCAATGTTTGCCGTCACTGACAACGCAGTACTGTACATGCAGAAGAATTCAGCTTTGTTTTCTGTACCTCCCATGCACCTCTCTCTGTCTTCCTCATCCTCAATGCCACCTTATTGATAATTCACAGTTGGTACATTGTCCTTCTCTTCACCCAAATCAATACTTGTCTCTACCTGTCTAACAATGTTTCCTCCCTGCCCCTCCCACCCCTGGTAACCAACAAACAAAGTTTCCTTCCATATATAAAACTTTCCATGACTTTTTACAAAAGTGGATTAATACATTATTTGTCCTTCTGTGATTGAATTATTTCACTCAGCATAATGCCCTCTAAGTTCATTCTTGTTATGCAGTGTTTTGCAGATTTTACTTTATTCTTTAGGATTTCATAGTATTCCAGCGTGTGTATGTACCACAGTTTGGTTTGGTTATCCATTCCTCAGGTGATGGGCATCTTTTTGCTATTGTCAGTAGTACGGTGATGAACATAGATGTGCATATATCTGTTCTTGTCCTGGCTCTCATTTCTTTTGGATAAATGCCTAGTAATGGAATGGCTGAATCAAATGGTATTTCTAATTCCAACTTTTTAAGGAATTACCACAGTAGTTGTATCATTTTACATTCCCAGCAGCAGTTTATGAGAGTCCCAATCTCTCTGCATCCTTGGCAGCATTTGTTATTTTCTGTCTTGTTGAACTTTGGTTCCAGTACTGGGACAAGATGGTATCTCATTGTTGTTTTGATTTGCATCTCTCTAATAGTTATTGACCATGAGCATTTCTTCATATGTTTGTTGGCTGCCTGAATATCCTTATTGGAGAAGTGTCTATTCACGTCTTCTGCCCATTTTTTTTATTTATTTTTTTATTTTTTGGGATTATTTGTCTTTCTCTTCTTCAGGTACTGGAGTTTTCTATAAATTCTAGAGATAAGTCTCTTGCCAAATATTTTTCCCAATCTGTAGCTTCTCTTTCACTCTTTTGAAGAAGTTTTTGGAAGCACAGAAAAATTTAATTTTTAGAAGGTCCCATTCATCTAGTTTCTCTTCTGCTGTTGTGCATTTTGGGTTATGCTTGGTAGTCTATTTGTGCCATACATTGTTGTTGTTGTTGTTGTTGTTATGTGCCATGGAGTTGGATCTGACTCATAACAATCCCCTCCTTGGGTTTCCAAGGCAGTATCACTATGGAAGTAGACTGTCCAACCTTTCTTCCAAGGATGGCTGGTGTGTTTGAACCACCAGCCTTCTGATTAGCAGTCAAGTGCTTTAGGTAGTATGCTACCAGAACTCCCTGACATATATTGTTGTTGTTGTTATGTGCCTTGGAGTTGAACTGACTCATAGCAATCCCTCCTTGGGTTTCCAAAGGAGTATCACTATGGAAGTAGATTGCCCAACCTTCCTTCTGAGGAATGGCTGGTGGGTTTGGACCACCAGCCTTCTGGTTAGCAGTCAAGTGACTTTAGACAAGACACTATGCTTCCTGACATATATTAGGGCCCCTAAATTTGCCCCTAGTTTTTCCTTGAGGAACTTTGTAGTTTTAGGTTTCACATTTGTGTCTTTGATCCATCCGGAGTTAGTTTTTGTGTATGGTGTGAGGTACAGATCTAGTTTCATTTTTTTACAAATGGATATCCAGTTTTGCCAGCACCATTTGGTAAACAGACAATTCTTCCCTATTTAAAGGATTTCAGCCCGTGGTCAAAGATCAGCTCATCATAGGTCGATGGATCTATTTCTGGGTTCTCAGTTCTATTTCATTGGTCTATGTGTCTATCATTGTACCAATACTAGGCAGTTTTGACTACAGTGGCTGTATAGTAGGTTTTGAGATCTGGCAGTCTGAGACCTCCTACTTTGTTCTTTTTCAGTAATGCTTTGCTTATCTGAGGTCTCTTTCCTTTCCATATAAAGTTAGTGTGATAGTTGGAGCTGTGTGTCAACTTGGCTGGACCCCAGTTCTGTGTGGTTGTTCCCATGATGTGATCGGACTACTGTGTTCTGAGTGGCCAATCTGCCCAAGGGGAGTTTCCCTAGGGGTGTGGCCTGTTTCCAGGATATCCAGGGACATCCTGGGAAGAGAGACATTCTTTGAGGGATTGGAACCCTGGTGTGCGGACTACAAACTTCTGTGAGTAAGCAGCCCACTGCTTGGCCTGGAGATCTTGGATTTGTCTTTTGTTGGAGTCAACAACCAGTGTACTGCCTGTGAGCCTTGAATTTCTCGGCCCCTTGTGCTTGCGGAAGCTAAGGCTGCCGCCAGCCTGAAGTTTCCTCCAGGCACTTTGGACTTGCTGGCTTCTATACATTTGTGATTTTCCTAAAATAAATTTCTCTCTCTCTCTCTCTATCTATCTACATATATATATATATATATACACTTTGCTGGTTTTTGTGTTTCTCTAGAGAACCCAATCTAACACAGTTAGTGACTGGTTTTTCCATAGCCTTAAAAAAATGTTGATGGGATCTAGATTGGGATTGCATTGAATGTGTAGGTTGCTTTGGGTAGAAGTGACAATTTCACAATGTTCAATCTTCCTATCCATGAGCAAGGTATGTTCTTCCATTTATGTAGATCTCATATGTTTTCTTGAAGTACTTTTTTATAGTTGTCTTTGTACAGGTCTTTTGTATCCCTGGTAAGATTTATTCCCAAGTATTTTATTTCTTTGGTAGCTCTTGTAAATGGTATTGATTTTCTTATTTCTTTTTCAGCAATCTCTTTGCTGGTGCAGAGGAATCCAACTGACTTTTGGATGTTGATCATGTATCCTGCCATGATGCTAAATCTCTCAATTAGTTCCAGTAGTATTTTTACTGATTCTCTTGAGTTTTCTAGGTACAGGATCATATCATCAGTAAATAGGGATAATTTGAATTCTTGTTTATCAATTTGCATTCCTTTGATTTCCCTTTCTTGTCTTATTGCCCTGACAAGACTTCCAATACAAAGGTGAATAGAAGTTGTGGTAGAGGGCATCCTTGTCTGGTTCCTGTTTGCAAGGGGAATGGTTTCAGTCTATCTCCATTGACAATACTGTTGACTGTTAGTTTTGCATATATGCTCTTTATTAAGTTCAGGAATGTCCCTTCTATTTCTATTTTGTTGAGAGTTTTGGTCAGGAATGGGTGTTTGATTTTATAAAATGCCTTTTCTGCATCGATTGATATGATCACGTGGTTCTTCCCCCTGGTTTTATTTATGTGAGGGATGGCATTAATTGTTCTTCTAATGTTGATCCATCCTTGGATACCTGCTATGAACCCCACTTGGTCATAATGAATTTTTTTTTTATATGTTGTTCGAGTCTGTTGGCTAGGATTTTCATCTATATTCATGAAGGATATTGGTCTGTAGTATTCCTTTTTAGTGATGACTTTGCCTGGTTTTGGTATCAGGGTTATGTTTGCTTCATAAAATGAATTTGGGAGGATTCTGTCTTTTTCTATGTTTTGGAATAGTTTGAGTAGGATTGGTGTCAGTTCTTCTCTGAACATTTGGTAGAATTCTCCAGTGAAACCATC
>NW_006921671.1:496428-498233 GCF_000298275.1 Orycteropus afer afer
ATTTCTTCCAGATTTTCAAATTTGTTGGAGTACAGTTCTTCATAGTATCCTGATATTATCCTTTTATTTCAGTTGGTTCTGTTGTGATGTCACCCATTTTGTTTTTTATTCATGTTATTTTTTTTTTCTTTCCCACTTTTCCTTTGTTAAATTTTCCAGTGGTTTGTCAATTTTATTAATTTTTTTTTAAAAAAACAAACTTCTAGTCTTGGTAATTTTTTTCTATTGTCTTTCTATTTTCTGTTTCATGGATTTCTGTTTGAATTGTTATTATTTCCTTTCTTCTGGTGACTGTGGGCTTTTCTTGCTGTTCTTTTTCTAATTGTTGGAGATATTAGTTTAAAATGTTGATTTTGGCTCTTCCTTTTTGATGTGTGCATTTATTGCTATAAATTGGCCTCTGATCACTGCGTTAGCTGTGTCCCAAAGATTTTGGTATGTTGTGTTTTTATTCTCGTATGATTCAAAGAATTTTTTAATTTCATTTTTTATTTCTTCTATGACCCAGTCATTCTTTTTTTTTAAATTGTGATTTGGGTGAAAGTCTACAGAGCCAATTTGCTTTCCATGCAGCAGTTCACACACATGTTGTCTCATGACAATAACTACAATTTACCCCAATGCAGCAGCTCCCTTCACACTTCCTCCCGATAGTTACCTCTTTCCTGTGTCCATCCCTCCATGCACTACTGTTCCCTGAACTCTCTCCCTGTGCATAAACAGCTCCTCTTTCTCACATAATTGTTCTCTCCAAGGAGTGTATCTACCTCAGGTACATGTTCAACTTATATGCCTGTCTTTTGTTTGGCTGGAAGCCACAGGTATAGGCTCAATTCCAGACATGAAGGGCAGCTAGTTACCATAGTCTCAGTGGTTCCACCAGGCACTATCAAACCAGCAAACCTGGTCCTCACTTTTTATTTTTCCCCAAGTGATTTTGAATTTTATTCCACATTGTTCTCCCTCTCTATCCAAGATCTCCTCCACAGATCCTCCTCTGAGTGGTTGACAGTGGTAGCCAGACACCATCTCATTCTTCCGATCTGCTAGTCATATTGGCTGAGGACTGCATGGTGTACTGGTCACAAGGACTAATTTTTTTCCAGGAATCTTTGGTTTCCTTCATTCTTCTTTGCTCTGGATGAGGAGAGACCCATCGTTGCATCTAGATGGCTGTTTGCAAGCTCTTAAGATCCCAGTCGCTACTCACCAAAGTAGGAGGTGGAACAATGTTTTGTGTAGTATATTCTGCCAATTGAGCTTGATGTCCCCTGTGATTATGGTCTCAAGCCCACAGGTTCAACTACTTGGTCCCTCTGGGTAGCTGGCTGTGACCAAGAAGTGACTACAAACTTGTCTCTGGTCAGCTCTACTGTACACCTGGGAATTCTTACAGAACATACGAATACACTTGTAGGACCATTGTCTACCAAACCTAGACATGGTCTTGGGTACACTTCCTGCTGCATAGACATGCCTAATTGTTCAGCCTACCCAGCCATCTGTCCACCTGCAAACCCATGTTTTCCTTCACTGACAATACAGTACTGTATGTACAAAAGAGTTCATCTTTGTTGTCTGCACCTCCCATGTACCTCTCTATGTCTTCCTCTTCCTCAATGACACCATGTTGATCACTCACATTTGGTTCATTGCCCTTCTCTTCACCCAAATCAGTACTTATCACTACCTTTCTAACAGTGTTCCCTCCTCTTCCTGCCCACCTCTGGTAACCAACAAAAAATTTCCTTCCATATATAAACCATTCCTTGACTTTTACAACAACGGACTAATACAATATTTGT
>NW_006921671.1:498913-500365 GCF_000298275.1 Orycteropus afer afer
AGTCATTGCCAAATATTTTTTTCCCAATCTGTAGATTCTCTGTTGGAGAAGTCTTCAGAAGCACATAAAAATTTAATTTTTAGAGGGTCCCATTCACCTAGTTTCTCTTCTGCTGTTTGTGTATTTTCGGTTATGCTAGATAGTCTATTTATGCCATATATTGTTGTTGTTGTTGTTATGTGCCATTGAGTCAGACCCGACTCATAGCGACCCCTCCTTGGGTTTCCGAGGCAGTATCACTACGGAAATAGATTGCCCCATCTTCCTTTTGAGGAGTGGCTGGTGGGTTTGAACTGCCAGCCTTCTGGTTAGCAGTCAAGTGCCTTAGCCACTCTGCTACCAGAGCTCCCATGCCATATATTAAGGCCCTTAAATTTGCCCCTGGTTTTTCCGTGAGGAACTCTATAGTTTTGGGTTTCACATTTAAATCCTTGACCCATCTGGAGTTAGTTTTTGTGTATGGTGTGAGGTACTGATCTAGTTTAATTTTTCTACAAATGGATATCCAGTTTTGCCAGCACCATTTATTAAACAAATATTCTTTTCCCCCATTTAAAGGATTTTGGCCCTTTGTCAAAGATCAGCTGATCCTAGGACGATGGATCTATTTCTGGGTTCTCAATTCTATTCCATTGGTCTATGCATCTGTCTGTCATGGTACCAACACCAGGCAGTTTTGACTACTAGGTTCACTATAGAGATCCGGCAGTGTGAGACCTCCTACTTTGTTGTTCTTCTTTAATAACACTTTGCTTATCCGGGATCTCTTTCCTTTCCAAATGAAGTTAGTGACTGTTTTTTCCATATCCTTAAAAAATGTTAATGGGATCTGCATTGGAATTGCATTGAATGCATAGATTGCTTTGGGTAGAATTGACATTTTCACAATGTTCAATCTTCCGATCCATAAGTATGGTATGTTCTTACATTATGTAGATATCTTATGGTTTCATGAAGTAGTTTTTTATAACTCTTTTTGTATAGGTCTTTTTGTGTCCCTGGTAAGATTTATTTCCAAGCATTTTATTTTTTGGGTAGCTATTATAAATTATTATGATAAAATATTTTTATAAATGGTATTGACTTCCTTGTTACTTTTTCAGCAATTTCTTTGCTGGTGTAGAGGAATCTAACTACTTTTTGGATGTTGATATTGTGTCCTGACAGCACGCTAAATTTCTCAATTAGTTCCAGCAGATTTTTTACTGAATCTCTTGGGTTTTCTAGGTAAAGGATTATATCATCAGCAAATAGAGATACTTTTACTTTTTTCTTATTAATTTAGATGCTTTTGATTTCCTTTTTTTAAAAAAATTTATTTTGATTTGGGTGAAGATTTACAGAGTAAATTCACTTTTCATACAGCAGTTCACATACACTTTGTCTCATGTCATTGACCAAAATTTACAATGCAACAGCTCCCCTCCCACTTCCTCCCCATAGTTACCTCTT
>NW_006921671.1:522030-530663 GCF_000298275.1 Orycteropus afer afer
GAAGACCTGGTCCCTCTCGGTAGGGTAACAAGGGAACGTGTTCAGTGCAGATCAGTGAGTAAGCACAAGCCCGCCTTGTTTCAGTGCCTATGCTAAGAATATCAGTGAATTGCTGCATGCTGGAACACTGTATGTACTACTATTAGTAATGATAAAATGTAGAAAAAAAACGTACAGTCATAAGTGTGGTTGGTTGTAACTCAAATACTTCGTAAGTCAGGGACCACTTGTATGTATGATTTGTTTCCTAGGGAACCAAAAAATTACTAAATTCCTTCATTCAACCCATTATTTAGAGCATTTAAGTTGAAAATAGGTCTTTGCTAACCTACTCTTTTTTAATTATATTTTTGCTTCATCTATGCAACTCGAGGTAAAAGAGGGAATTATTATTGTGATGTGGTATAGAGGGCTTATCTACATAGACAGGTTCTAAGTGGATAGGGTCTACAGGTAGCATAGAATAAAAGTTCTAGTTTACTACCAGCTTGATAGTAACCTCTGTCATTTAATGAATTCCAGAAAATTAGGAAAAGTTGGTAAAGGCTAGGAAGGATTTAGAAGTAAAATAGGTATCTGGAGCCCTTTTGACTGAGACCAGCTCAAGATTGCATTACATGTTTACAGATAGCCATAATAAATACATGTTTTAATGGCTAATGAATAACAGAAATGGTTTTATATTTCAGGTCTACTTCACAAAGATAAATGAAGAATTGTGTTGTTTTCTTATGTATATGTGACAAGTAAAAGGGTCACAAATTTTAATTTAAGTATGTTCTTTCAGGATTTCAAAGAGAGATATGTGCTTAGCTATTTTTGATTTGGAATTTTTCAGTGTTAATTTTCCTTCTAACAAAGCTCTCTTTGAAGCACTGTCCACAACTCTATTCATGAAGGGGCATAATTCAAGTAAGAGATTATTTCTGAACTGTGAACACATTAACTTGATTGAAACACAGAGGAACTATACATGATAGAATTAATTTCCAAGAAACTATGATATGAGGAATAAAAGTCTCCATATGTCGTCCCACTTCCATTTCATGCCTTAGAGCTGGACCCTTCAGTGCTTCGTGCTCACACACATCATTCTTGTCAAACACACTTTTAACCTCTGAGCTCATGACTATGTCTCATTTTCTCTCATTGCCATACACGTTAGAAACATTCCACTTCAACGTCTTTGAAAAGCTATAATGGTTAAGATTTACTGAACATTTTCTGAGTGTCAGTCACTATTATGAAAATTAAAAAATATCAATTCATTTAATTCTCAAAATAACCCTGTGTATAAAAGATTCTGCCTCTATTTTTGATGGTTGATGAATGACAAATTTTAAACCCCACACCTCCTTCCCCTCTTCTGCTCCACATCTGGGCCAACTAGTAGGAAAACCTCAAATGAAAAGTTGATTCAGTTGTCCAATGATTCACACCTAACAGGGGGTGGAGACTTCATTTAAATTTTTGCTGTCTGAATTCAACGCCCACAACTTAAACCTATACTAATCTGGCTCCCTAATTTCATCCAATGAAAAGATTTCTGTATAACATCAATAATCATAATGTTGTTGTTGTTGTTGTTATGTGCCATTGAGTCTGACCTGACTCATAGAGATCCCTCCTTGGGTTTCGAGGCAGTATCACTATGGAAGTAGACTGCCCCATCTTCCTTCCGAGGAGTGGCTGGTGGGTTTGAACCACCAACCTTCTGGTTAGCAGTCAAGTGTCTTAGCCACTACGCTACCAGAGCTCCCAATCATAATATTACCCTTGAATAAATAAAAATATAATGATAATAAAGTGAATAATATGAACTGAGAGGTTTGCAACGCTATTATATGAGCAAAAATGTTCTTTTTTTTCCAATGCTTGTCTTTTGCAATTAAAATTATTTACAGATATGTGAGTTTTGTGTTTACTCTAGCTCTCTATAATAAAAAAATAAATCAACTCTAGCTCTCTATAATAAAAAAATAAATCAAAGGATGCTAACTTCCTTTAAGGTTTAGATGAGCTTTTACATAGTCTTATTAGCTGTCAATTTTAACTTACTAGGTTGCATTTATTTATCAGTCTTGATATTTTTAAGGATGCAACTATCTGTATAAATTTATTTTTATAATCTAATAATTTAACTTGCCTGAGTTAAAAAATTTCAGTGACATAGGATTCTAGTCTATATGATTTTTTTTTCTTGCCTTCTGCTTTAGCTGCTCATCTTTAACTGTCAACACAATCCAATCTTTACTAGCACTGTTAGAATTGACATTGGAATCTGCAGCAGTATTTGTCTTAATCCAATATTTGTCTCATTCCCAGTTCTTACTCTCCGTATTTACCTTATTCCCGAGTGTTTTAATTTTTGTATTTGTTATATGCCTTTTCTTGTCCCAAAGACTCATCTTATCAGGTTTTCTCTCAATGCATCTGTAAATGACGGTTCAGTGTATGCATGTGTAATGCAGGACATTGCGAAGTTCCAAATAATGACGAGATGAGCTAAGCAGATGAATTTGGAATAAACAAATCACTGCTCTCAACTTTCATGAGTTTAAAGAGTAATGAATAGTCATGGTACATGGACTTCCCTAGGTCTTGGGCCTGAAAAAATGTAACTTTTTATAAGGAGTTGATTACTACAGCTTCAACTTCAGTCTCCCTTCCTTCATACCTTCTTGCCTGCCTGTCTTCCTTTTATTCCTTTCTCCTTCATTTTCTCTCTCTAGACCTTCCTTTTTTCTCTCAAATATAAAAATTATTTGCATAAGAGAAATATTATATTGGATTATTTGAACTATGCTAATATAGGCCAAGAGAAGGGTAAACATTTCAAATCTCATGCACTGTGCAGTTGGAATAAATTCATAGACTGGCATGACAAAAGAAAATTTTCATATTATTTAATTTAGTATAATACAACAAATGTGACAATATTGGTTGTATCACAAGAATATCCTCATATCAATGAATAATCCTCATGCTACAGAATTTCTGATCATATTTAATGTAAAAAAATTTGAATAGTGTTAGCAAATATATTTTATGCAATATTGAAACAAAAATAATTTGGTAAAATTGTTCTTACTTTACAAATGGAATTCATTTTCCCATCCAAAAATAAAGTTGGTTAAAAATCATTTTTAATTTGCAGAAATAAATGTACTTAATATGTGTGGATATCTATCTATCCACATTTTTATCTATCTATTTTTTATAATACCTTTTATTTATCTATGAAATTAGTAAAGGGAGTTGGTTTCATGATAGTGTTAGTGAATATGGACAGGAAAAGGAAGAAAATGAAATCTATGAATACAGCCTATATGTTGCTAGATAACCTTGGTAAATACCTGCTCTAATGGAATATATGGCCCATAGTTAAATTTCCCTTGTCAAAAAGGGATAAAATAATATTCTGCATTGTACACTTCATTCAATGAAATATTAATGGTAAACTAGCTTTAAACATAATACCTGATTATATGATCAAAAAGAATATAAGGATATATTTTTACCTTTTACCAATGATAAGAAGATGAAGGGGATCATATACAGAAACCAATAGCCTACCCTGGACTCTTCTACTGAAGCCTCATGGTGAATTACTCAGATTTAAGGAAGACATATGGGGGGAATTCCTGTGTCCCACAGCAGCATCTCCTCTCCCTCAATACTTCCAATATGTCCTCTCCATTGTTGTTCTTAGATCATGTCTTTTACCAACAAAATTGAAGCAAATAAAAGAATACTTGTCAACTGCCACTAACTTTCTAAGACATTTACTAAAGTAGGTAGGAAGCACTTCTAGAATGTCTTAAACATTTCACAAATGTTAAGGCTAAGTCTTCTTCCACTCAATCTGGAATTGGATAATGGAATAAGAGAGAAGCCCAGTGGATAATCTATGGACTATGGGGTTTATAGAAAGAGAAAAATGAAAACAATTCTGAGGTTGGAAAATACTGGATGGCATTCTAGAATGTCAAATAGGTAGATATGTTGGAAAAGAACATGCCCTTCACTAGTAATGTACTAGATTGTGACAGATCTGGTAGCTACTTGCCACCATATGCATTCACCTACCTGGTGAGAAATTGCTTAGCCAAAGATCTCTGTATTCCATGTTACTACTCAGAATACAGATTTCCTTTTTGGAATAGAATTTTATTGAATTGGCTAAAAAAAATCATACAGTGTGTGCAGCTTTCTGCATTACCATCTGGGAAGGGAATTAACAATCTGGAAAAAAATGTCTGTGGTGGAATCCTTTGCACTTCACGGCTGGTGAACAGTACAGACCACTTGCATTCTAACAGATGTGCAAAATCTTTTGCAAGTTGCCTCTTCTGCTTCTATGGATTCAAATAAAATAAAGTACCAAATTTACTCTGCAAAGCAAAAAAAGCTCTAAAATCTAAATTATTCAACTGTAATTTTTGTTCAAGTCTCTCATAAGCTATTAAATATCCACAACAAATGGTTAAACTGTATTGACCTCAGTGGACAAATTGACATATCCATATGTTAGTGAGTAATGTTTACTACATTTTAAAAACACCCCCAAGCATATTAAAATCTAAGAAGAAAAGGTGACAAAATATGGGATTAAATTTCAGACTAAAAAGGGTAAACTACCTAAAATTATCTTTTTAAAGGGACTATTATATTACAAAGAGCTCTGGTGGCATAGTGCCTAAGGCATTTGACTGCTAACTGGAAGGCTGGCGGTTCAATCTCAGCAGCCACTCCTTGGAAGGAAGACTGGGCAACTACTTCCGTAGTGATACCACCTTGGAAACCCAAGGAGGGGTCGCTATGAGTCAGATTCCACTCGATGGCAGTGAGTTGGGTTATTGGTTTTATTATACTACAACATAGTTAATCTATTGACACATTGTTAAAAGCAGCTTTATCCACTGTAAAGCCTTAGAGATAATTTCTAAACCTATTAGTCCTGAACTATTTATAATAATCTCATCAGATATTTTCATTGTTTTTCTTTCTTTTAAAAAATAATTTCTGTCCCTGTTTATAGAATGACTTCCCTCTAGTAATTTTAAATATGAGCTGTTTATCTAATAAAATGCAAAACCAAAAAGCCAGGGAAAAAACTCCAAAATAAGTTTGTCTGGACTCAACTTTCTTCTACCTCGATGTAGCTGACTGATTTTCCTTTATCTGACAAACTTCTCCAATAAATAGTGTTAAAAGAGACCCTTGGTTTCCATTTTACAATTGGATTGTTATACTCTTCTAAGGTTCAAACATTTAAACTCTAGAAATAGTCTTAATTCAGAATAAATTAGGTATTGAAACATGAAATAAACAAATATGATTAAATATTTAAGTGTTCTGTAGAAGATTTATGTTTTGTATGCAGTATTATATTTCTATAACTCAATCTCATAATAAAGTTGAAAATTCAGATATCTTTATGTAAGAAGACAATGATTGTTCAGTAACTTAAAAAATTCTAATAATTTCACTTAGTAATACAATATCAGAATGAACAAATAAGAAGTAAACATGAAGAACAATAATTTTTATATTATTAACAATTTTTTATATAATTAGATTCTAAATTATGCATTATATTCTATTATAAGAATTTTCTGAAACATTTTTGTTTCCTAAGCTATAATGTGTTTTATTTATTTGTTTTTATTATAGTTTGGGTGAAAGTTTACAGAGTACATTAGGTTTTTTTTTTTTTTTTTTTTTAACCAGTATATACATATTTTATTTTGTGACATTGGTTGCAATGCCTTCAATGTAATAGCGCTCTTCTCCCTTACCCTTTGGGTTCCTCATTTCCATGCCTTTTCTTTCCTTCCATTCCTGGATTTTTAGCTTTGTTTTTGGGCAATTGCTGACCTTTTGGTCTGGTAGGGTTGATTGTATTCCTCTGTAGTATTACTCTTTCCTTTGCAGATTTGTCTACAATTTGACTGATAGGTTATCTCTGGGGGTGGGTTCGGTTCCAGGCTTGAAGTGTGTCTAAGGAACAGAGTCTTGGAGATTCCACTAGTCTTTATCACACCAAAAAAGCTGGTGTTCTTTTTATGCTTTTGATTTTTTTTTTTTTTTTTTCTCTCCTTCTCTGTCCAAGACTTTCTATTGTGATCCTGATCGGAGCAGTCAATAGTGTTAGCCAGGCACTACCTAGTTCTGCCTTCTGGGTTTGTGGTTCATGTGGTCCATTAGTCCTTTTACTAATTGTTTCCTTGAGTCTTTGATTTTCTTCATTCTTCTTTGCTCCAGATGGAGCTAGACCAATAGTTGCATCCTAGAGGTCACTCACAAGTTTTTAAGACTCCTGATGCTACTCACTGAATTAGGATGTAGAACATTCTTTGTGGACTATGTTATGCCAATTGACATGGTTACTTCCAGAGACTGTGGTCCTAGGTCCCCAAGCCCAGTGAGTCATTCCCTCAAAGTGTTTGGTTATAGCTAAGAAATTCTCAGAACTTTACCCCCATATGCTCTACAAAATCCTTGGATATATTTACAGTGTATATAAATATGTATGCAGAAACAGCCTCTACCAAACCCCTATATACTGGCATGTATGCTCTTATTTACCTTTCAATATCTGTTCAGCTTGGATGTCTACCTATGTATCTACTCGCAGATGCTGCTTGTTATTACTATTATTGCAGGATTGTGTGAATAATAGTATTTATCTTTGTCTTTTACTCTTGTGCACATACCAGTGATTTCCTTTACCATTGTTCATGATGTGCTCTCTTCTTCTTGTTGTATTGCCTTTCCCTTCAACTCCCCCACTGTGTATATTCTCTAGTTAGGGAGCTCTGGTGCCATAGTGGATAAAGCATTTGACTGCTAACCAGCAGGTCAGTGGTTCAAACCCACCAGCTGGTTGGTGGAAGACAGATAGGGCCATCTACTTCCATAAAGATTTACAACCTTGGAAAGCCAGTGGAGGTTGCTATGAGTCAGAATCAACTTGATGGCAGTGAGTTTGGATTTGGTCTTTGTTATTTTCTAGTTAATGATTACCTTGCTTTTCTAGTTAATGATTACCTTGCTTTTTCTTTCCATCCCTGGAAACTATCAAATAATGTTTCTTTCATTTTGTAAACCTTTCCTTGACTTTTTATAATAGTGATTTCATATGATATACATCCTTTTGTCATTGACTTAGTTTACTCAACATAATATCAGCCAAGTTCATCCATATTATGAAGTGTTTTACAGACTCTTCATTATTCTTTAAAGTATAGTATTTTATTATGTGTATGTACCTCAGTTTGTTTAATCATTCATACAATGATAAGGACTAAGATTATTTTCATCTTTTGCTATTGTGAATAAAGCTGCAATAAACATGAGTGTGTATATACCTGTTCAGCTCATGATTCTTATTTCTCTAGGATATATAAATAGTAGTGAAATTGCTGCACCACTCATCTGTCAGTTTGATGTCATGTGGTGGCTTGCATGTTGCTGTGAGGTTGAAAGCTATGCTACCAATATCTCAAATACTAGCAGGATCACCCATGGTAGACAGGTTTCAGTGGAGCTTCCAGACTAAGACAGACTTGAAAGAAGGATGGGGCCATCTACTAAAAAAAAACTAGCCACTGAATGCCTTATTAATATCATTGAATTTGTCTGATATATTAATGGAAAATTAATGAATAGCAGTGAAACATTGTTTGATACAGTGTCAGAAGATGAACCCCTCAGGTTGGAAGGCAATCAAACTACAACTGGCTAAGACCTGCCTCCTCAAAGTATACAACCTTAAAGATGTGTATGAAATATAGCTTTTGGAACTTTCACTTGCTGATGTGGCATGACTCAAAATGGAAAGAAAGAACTGGAAACATTCATTAGTAATCAGAATGTGGAATTTACCACATTATGCATCTAGGAAAATTGGAAGTTGTCAAAGATGAAATACTATGGATAAAAGTTGATATCATAGGCATAAGTGAGCTGAAATGGACTGGTATTGGCCATTTTGAATCAGACCTGTCTACTATACCAGGAATGACAAATTGAAAAGGAATGGCATTGCATTAATCATCAAAAGGAACATTTCAACATCTGTCCTAAAGTACAATGGAGCTCTGGTGGTATACTGGTTAAGGAATTGGGCTAATAACCAAAAGTTCAGTAGTTAAAACACACCAGCTGCTTCATGGAAGAAAGATGAGGCATTCTGCTTCCATAAAGATTAACAGATTTGGAAAATCAGTGGTGGTCATTATGAGTCAGAATCAACTCCATTACAGTGACTTTGGTTTGTTTCTGGTATCCTGAAGTCCAATATTCCAAATGATAGTATAATTTCCATATGCTTACATGGAAGACCAGTTAATACTACTATTATTCAAATTTACACACCAACCCAAAAAGTCAAATATGCAACTAAAGATTTTTACCAAGTTCTGAAGTCTGAAATTGACAAAACATGCAATTAAGATGTGTTGATAAGTACTGGTGACTGGAATGTGAAAGTTGGAAGCAAAGAAGTATCACTAGTTGGAAAATATACCCTTGGTGATAGAAATGATGCCAGAGAAGGCATGACAGAATTTTGCAAGACCAATGACTTATTCACTGCAAATATATATATATTTTTCCAACAGCATAAA
>NW_006921671.1:531131-533021 GCF_000298275.1 Orycteropus afer afer
GTAAATGTTCAGCCCATATGCCTGTTTTTTGTTTGGCTGCAAGCCACAGGAGTGGGTTTAATTTCAGACCCGAAGGGCAACTAGGAGCCACAGTCTCAGTGGTTCCACCAGGCTCTATTAGACTAGCAAACCTGGTCCCCTCTCTTCACCCCCACAAATGATTTTGAGTTTTGTTCCACATTGTTCTCCCACTCTATCCAGGACCTGCTACATAGATCCCCCTCCAAGTGGTTGACAGTGGTAGCCGGGCACCATCTCGTTCTTCTGGTCTTATAGTTGTATAGACTGAGGATCGCATGGTGTACCAGTCACTTGGACTAATTGTTTCCATGAATCTTTGTTTTTAATTCATTCTTCTTTGCTCTGGATGAGGAGAGATCCATTGTTGTATCTAGATAGCTGCTTGCAAGCTTTTAAGTTCCCAGTCATTACTTGCCAAAGTCAGAGGTGGAACAAAGTTTTGTGTAGTATGTTCTGCCAATTGAGCAATTGAGCTTGATGTCTTCTGTGAACATGGTCCAGAGCCCACAGGTTCAACTACTCACTCTTTCTGGGTAGCTGGCTGTGGCCAAGTGAATACGACCTTGTCCCTTGTCAGCTCTATTATACACCTGGAAATTCTTACAGAACATATAAATACATTTGTAGAACCATTGTCTGCCAACCCTATACATGGTCTTGGGTATACTGCCCCCTGCATAGATATATCTAATACATCAGCCTGTCCACCCATATATCCGTGTTTGCCTTCACTGACAACAGTACTGTATGTGCAAAAGGGTTCATCTTTGTTGTCTGCACCTCCCATGTACCTCTCTATGTCTTCCTCTTCCTCAGTGCCACCATGTTGATCACTCACATTTGATACATTGCCCTTCTCTTCACCCAATTCAATACTTATCTCTACCTGTCTAACAGTGTTCCTTCCCCACCCCTCCCACCCCTGGTAACCAACAAAGAAAATTTCCTTCCATATATAAACCTTTCCTTGACTTTTTATAATAACGGACTAATACAATATTTGTCTTTCTGTGATTGACTTATTTCACTCAGCATAATCTCCTCCAAGTTCATCCACGTTATGGGGAATTTTTTGGTTTCTACTTTATTCTTTAGGGTTGCATAGTATTCCCTTGTGTATATATACCACAGTTTGGTTATCCATTCCTCAGTTGATGGACACCTAGGTTGTTTCCATCTTTTGGCTATTGTAAATAGTGCTGCAATGAACTTGGCTGTGCATATGTCTATTCTTGTCAAGGCTCTCACTTCTTTAGGATATATACCTAGTAATGGGATTGCTGGGTCAAATGGTATTTCTAATTCCAACTTTTTAAGAAATCGACATATTCTTTCCACAGTGGTTGTACCATTTAACAATCCTACCAGCAGTGTATGAGAGTCCCAATCTCTCCCCATCCTTGCCAGCATTTGTTATTTTCTGTCTCATTGAACTTTGCTACTAGTGCTGGAGCAAGACGGTATCTCGTTGTTTTGATTTGCATCTTTCTACTGGCTAATGATCATGAGCATTTCTTCATGTGTTTGTCGGCTGTCTGAATATCCTCTTTGGAGAAGTGTCTATTTATGTCTTCTGCTCATTTTTTAATTGGATTATTTGTCTTTTTCTTGTTCAGGTATTATAATTTTCTATAAATTCTAGAGATAATTCTTTTATCAGACATGCTGTTGCCAAATATTTTTTCCCAATCTGTAGCTTCTCTTTTCACTCTTTTGAAGAAGTTTTTGGAAGCACAGAAAAATTTAATTTTAGAAGGTCCCACTCATCTAGTTTATCTTCTTCTGTTTGTGCATTTTGAGTTATGCTTGATAGTCTATTTATGCCATATATTGTTGTTATGTGCCATCGAGTCGGCCCTGACTCATAGC
>NW_006921671.1:533642-535151 GCF_000298275.1 Orycteropus afer afer
CAATAGTGCTTTGCTTATCCAAGGTCTGTTTCCTTTCCATATAAAGTTAGTGCTTGGTTTTTCCATGTCCTTAAAAAATGTTGATGGGCTATGGATTGGGATTGCATTGAATATATAGATTTCTTTGGGCAGAATTGATATTTTCACAATGTTCAATCTTCCTATCCATGTGCATGGTGTGTTCTTCCTTTAAGTAGATTTCTTATGGTTTCTAGAAATAGTTTTTTTATAGTTTTCTTTGTACAGGTCATTTGCGCCCTGTTAAGATTTATTCCCAAGTATTTTATTTTCTTAGTAGCTATTGTAAATGATATTGATTTCCTTATTTCTTTTTCAGAAATCTCTTTGCTGGTGTAGAGGAATCCAAATGGTTTTTGGATGTTGATCTGGTATCCTGCCATGATGCTAAATCTCTCAATTAGTTCCAGTAGATTTTTGACTGAGTCTTTTAGGTTTTCTAGGTATCGGATCATATCATCAGCAAATAGGGATAGTTCAACTTTTTTCTTACCAATTTGGAAACCTTTTATATTTCCCTTTCTTGCCTTATTTGCTTGGGTAGGACTTCCAATTCAATGTTGAATAGAAGTGGTGATCGTTGTCTGGTTCTTGTTCTCAAGTGGTTTCAGTCTCTCTCCATTGAGAATAATGTTTGTTGTTGGTTTTGCATAGATGTCCTTAATTATGTTGAGGAATTTACCTTCTATTCCTATTTTGCTGAGAGTTTTAATCAGGAATCGGTATTGGATTTTATCAAATGCCTTTTCTGCATCAATTGATATGATCATGTGTTTCTTTTTCTTTGTTTTATTTATGTAGTGGATCAGGAACTCTGGGAACATAGTGCCTAGGCAATTGACTGCTAACCAGAAGGCTGGCAGTTCAAACCCACCAGCCACTCCTTGGAAGGAAGGTTGGGTAATGTACTTCAGTAGTGATAGTGCATTGGAAACCCAAAGAGGGGTCACTATGAGTCAGGTCCGACTCGACAGCAAACAGCAACGACAACAACTTCAACATGTGGTGGATGGCGTTGTTTGTTTTTCTAATGTCGAGCCATCCACTTGGTCATAATGAATGATTTGTTTGATATGCTATTGGAGTCTATTGGCTAGGATTTTGTTGAAGATATTTGCATCCCCGGGGTCACTATGAGTCGGGGCTGACTCGATGGCAAAAAACAACAACAACAATATTATGAAGGATATTGGTCTGCAGTTTTCCTTTTGAGTGATGTCTTTGCCTGGTTTTGGTATCAAGGGTTATACTTGCTTCATAAAATGAGTTAGGGAGAATTCTATCCTTTTCTATGTTTTGGAATAGTTTGCGTAGGATTGGCATCAGTTCTCTGAATGTTTGGTAGAATTCTATGGTGAAACCGTCTGGGCCAGGACATTTTTTTTTTTTTGTATGACCTGTTCAATTTCTTCTTTTGTGATGGACCTGTTCAACTTTTCCACATCAGTCTGTGTTAGTTTATGTAAGTGGTGTGTTTCTAGAAATCTGTCC
>NW_006921671.1:537423-561130 GCF_000298275.1 Orycteropus afer afer
TAATAAAAACAGCAACAACAATAATAGTAATTTTAAAACAGACAAAAGCAAACTAAAAAAAATAGAAAAGAAAAGAAAAAAATCAGTGCAGGGTGGGGCAGGACACCCAGGCGCCATCCAAGCACACAGACGTGGATGGAATTCCTGCCAACCTAGGTGAGTGGGAGTAAGGGATAGCCACACCTTTGTTCACCAAGAGGGTGTGGGGTATAAGAGTAACAAGAGAAATATTTTGCACATTTCCAGTTGTCAGCATCCAGAATGTCCTTGTGGTTCTTGGTAAGTGAAGCCTGTTCTTACATCCCTGGAATCTGGGAGAACATTGTCATTTTAAATATCTGAAATGATCAAACCATTTGTAAACATTCAAAATGGCTGCACCCTCCAGACATGTAAAAGTCCACAGCTCAGCCCACCTTCCTCTTCACTGTTTCCCCTTTTATTCACCAGCCAAAAGAGCAGTTCTCTGTGCAGTCCCTGGCTAGAAGAGCTGATTTTTACGTTAATTCTTATGTGTTAACACCACTCGGCAATATCCAAACTGTCTGTGTCATCAGGATCGCTGCCAGACTGCAGCTCCATATGTCTCCTTTTTTGGTGTTTTCATTCAAATTCTTCTACTAGTTGTAGTTTTGTCCACTTCTATATTCTTCCCTTCAAAGCTCAGGGGTCCGGGATTGTCTTCTGTATCTGTGTTAATTGTTTTCCCTTTTCTTTATAGAGGAGGGTCTGTGCAGTCTTTCTGCCTACTCCGCCATCTTACCAGAACTTCCCAAATACCACTTTTTATATTATAATATAATCCTTGAGTGTATCCCACCTGAATTTAGAGACCATCTAAAGAATCATTTTGACACATTGTACACCAATGACTGAAAAGCAGACAAATTGTGGGATGACATCAAGAACATCATCCATGAAGAAACAAGAGTCATTAAACAACACAAGAAAAGATGAAAAGATCAAAAAGTATGTCAGAAGAGATTCTGAAACTTGCCCTTGAATGGAGCGTACCTAAAGCAAGTGGCAGAAACGAATAGATAAAACAGCCAAAACAGAATATTTCAAAGAGAAACCGAAGATGACTAATTTAATTACTGTATTGAAATATGCAAAGACCTTGGGCTAGAAAACCAAAAGGGAAGAACACGTTCAGCATTTCTCAAGCTGGATGAACTGAAGAAAAAATTAAAATCTTGAGCTGTAATATTGACAGATTCTATGGGCAAAATATTGAATGATGCAGGAAACATCAAAAGATGATGGAAGGACTACACAGAATCACTATACTAAAAGGAATCAGTTGATGTTCATTCATTTCAGG
The DNA here is from genome assembly GCF_000298275.1 of Orycteropus afer afer. Lineage (NCBI taxonomy): Eukaryota > Metazoa > Chordata > Mammalia > Tubulidentata > Orycteropodidae > Orycteropus > Orycteropus afer. The sequence continues at coordinate 538,748 of NW_006921671.1, forward strand.
AGATGGCATATGATCCAGAACTAATGGTAATGAAGGAAGAAGTTAAACTGCACTGAAGGAATTGGTGAAAAACAAGGCTCCAAGAATTGATAGAATATTCATTGAGATGTTTCAACAAATGGATGACACTCTGGGGGCACCTACTTGTCTATGCCAAGAAATTTGGAAGACAACTACTTGGCCACCTGACTAGAAGAGATCCATATTTGTACCCATTGTACCCATTTCAAAGAAAGATGATGCAACAAAATTTGGAAATTATTAAGCAATATCATTAACATCACACACAAGTAAAATCTTGCTGAAGATAATTCAAAAACAGCTTCAGTATACTGATAGAGAACTTCCAGAGATGCCAACTGCATTCAGAAGAGGATGTGGAATGAGGCCTATGATTGCTGATGTCAGACGGATCTTGGCTGAAAGCAAAGAATACCAGAAAGATGTTTAGTTGTGTTTGACTGTGCAAAGGCATTTGATTGTATAGATCATATAAAATTATGGATAACATTGAGAAGAATGGGAATTTCAGAACACTTAGTTGTGCTCATTAGGAATGTATAGATAGACCAAGAGGCTGTTGTTCAAACAGAACAAGGAAATGCTGCATTGTTTAAAATCAGGAAAGGACTGTGCCAGGGTTGTATCCTTTCACCATTCTCATTAAATCTGTGTGCTGAGCAAATAATCTGGGAAGCTGGACTCTACATCTATTTGGGCAAGAAGATTGAAGGATGTCTCATTAATAACCTGCAATATGCAGATGACACAACTTTGCTTGCTGAAAATGAAGATAATGTGAAGCAGTTACTGATGAAGACGAAAGACTACAGTCAACATAAAGAAAACAAAAATCCTCACAAGTGGAACAATAAACAGCCTCACAATAAGTGTAGATAAGACTGAAGTTATCAAAGATTTCATATTACTTGGATCCACTATCAACATCAATGGAAGCAGTAGTCAAAAAACAATTGGTGAGAGACCAATTGTTTCATGTTAGATAGTCACTCAAAATCTTTTAAGACTCCAGTTACTCACCAAAGTAAGATGTAGAGCATTGTCTTTTTGGACTATGGTATGCCAATTGAATTTAATGTCCCCCAAGACTATGGTCCTGAACCCCCCTTCCCAGTGACTCATTCCCTCAAAGTTTTGGTTTTGACTAAGAAATTTCTGTAACTTTATCCCCTATATGCTCTACTTCATTCACAGATATATTCACAGCACATATAAATGAATAAATAGAGATATTCTCTATCAAACCTATAATAAGTACAATTTTGTTGAAGATAAGTAAAAAAAAAAAAAAAACAATTGCAGCAGTAAATCGACAGGGAATTTCCAGAAATGCAAGCTGGATTCAGAAGAGGATATGGAACGAGGAATATTCCTGATATTGCTGATGTCAGATGGATCTGGGTGAAGCAAAGAATACCAGAAAGATGTTTAGTTGTGCTTTATTAACTGTACAAAAGCATTCAACTGTGTGGATCATAACAAATTATGGATAACATTGAGAAGAATGGGAATTCCAGAACATTTAATTGTGTTCATGAGGAACCTGTACATAAACCAGGAGACTGTCATTCAAAGAGAACAAGAGCATACTGCATGGTTTAAAATCAGGAAGGGAGAGCATCAGGGTTGTATCTTTTCACTATACTTATTCAGTCTGTATGCTGAGCAAATAATCCAAGAAACTGGACTATATGAAGAAGAATGTGGCATCTGGATTGGAGGAAGACTCATTAACAACCTGTGATAGGCAGTTGACATAATCTTGCTTGCTGAAATTGAAGATGACTTGAAGCATTTACTACAGTCTTGAAGATTAAAGACTGTAGTCTGCAGTATGGATTACAACTCAACATAAAGAAAATGAAAATCCTCACAAGTGGACCAATAAGCATCATCAGGATAGACAGAGAGATGATTGAAGTTATCAAAGATTTCATACTACTTATTTCCACAATAAACACCAATGGAAGCAGCAGTGAAGAAATTGGTGACATATTGCACTGGGAAAATCTGCTGCAAAAGACCTCTTTAAATTGCTGAAGAACAAAGATGTCTCTTTGAAAACTAAGATGTTCCTAACCCAAGCCATGGTGTTTTCAATCATCTCATATGCAATTGAAATCTGGACAATGAATAGAAAAGACTGAAGAATTGATGATTTTGAATTGTGTTGGCAAAGAATACTGAAGTACCCTGGATTGCCAGGAGAACTAACAAATCTGTCCTGGAAGGATTGCAGCCAGAACGCTCCTTAGAAGCAAGAAAATCCAGACTTCATCTCACCTATTTTGGTCACGTTGTCAGAAGGAACCATTATCTGGAGAAGGAAATGATACTTGGTAAAGTGGAGGGTCAATGGAAAGGGGGAAGGCCCTCAATGAGATGGATTGACATAATGGTTGCAACAGTGAATTCAGGTACAGCAAGGATTGTGAGGCTGGTGCAGGACGGGGCAGTGTTTCATTCTGTTCTACACAGGGTCCCTATGAGTCAGAGCCAACTCAACAGCACCTAATAACTGCAATAACAATATAGTCCCGTTTGCCTTACCACCCCTGTTCAGCTTGAGTGTCTATGTATCCACTAGTAGTTTATTGTCATTACTAGCATTGCAAGATTGCATATGTAATAATTTTCCCCTTCATTGCCTTTAATGATCATTTGTGATGTAGTGATTAAAGCATTGGGCTGCTAACCAAAAGGTCATTCATTCTAATCCAGAAGAGGAGAAAAAAAGAGGCAATCTCTTTCATAAAGATTTGTTGTTGTTGTTCTTGTTAGGTGCTGTTGAAAAATCTCCGACTCATAGTGACCCTATGTACAGCAGTATGAAACACTGCTCAGTCCTGTGCCAGCCTCACGATCCCTGCTATACCTGAGCCCATAGTTGCAGCCACTGTATCAATCCATCCCTTTTTGCTGACCTTCCACTTTACCAAGCATGATATCCTTCTCCAGGGAATAGTTCCCTCTGACAACATGACCAAAGAAGGTGAGAAGTCTGGCCATTCTTGCTTCCAAGGAGCATTCTGGTTGCACTTCTCCAGGACAGATTTGTTAGTCCTTTTAGCAGACCGTGGTGCTTTTAGCATTCTTTTCCAACACCACAACTCAAAAGTATTAAGTCCTGCTCAGTCTTCCTTATACATTATTCACCTTTTAGATGCATGGGAGCTCTGGTAGCATAGTGCCTAAGGCACTTGACTGCTAACCAGAAGGCTGGTGGTTCAAACCCACCAGCCACTCCTCGGAAGGAAGGTTGGGCAATCCTACTTCCGCAGCAATAATGCCTCGGAAACCCAAGGAGGGGTCGCTATGAGTAGGGGCCGACTCGACGGCACATAACAACGACAACAACAATAGATGCACAGGAGGTGATTGAAAATACCATGGCTTGGGTTAGGCACACTTAGTCTTCGAGGAAACATCTTTGCTCTTCATCACTTGAAAGAGGTCTTTTGCAGCAGATTTGTCCAATGCAATTTGTCATCTGATGTCTTGACTGCTGCTCCCATTGGTGTGGATTGTAGAACCAAGTACTATGAAGTCTTTGACAACTTCAGTCTTTTCTCCATTTATCGTGTAGCTGTTTATTGGTCCACTTGTGAGGATTTTTGTTTTCTTTATGTTGAGGTGTAATCCATACTGCAGACTACAGTCTTTAGTCTTCATCAGTAAGTGCTTCAAGTCATCCTCACATTCAGCAAGTAAAGTAGTGTCATTGTATATCACAGGTTGTCAGTGAGTCTTCCTCCAATCCTGATGCCACATTCTTCATGTAATCCAACTTCTCAAACTATTTGCTTAGCATAAAAATTGAATAAGTATGGTGAAAGGATACAACCCTGACACACTCCCTTTCTGATTTTAAACCATGTGGTATTTCTTTGTTCTGTTTGAATGATAATCTCCTGATATATGTTCAGGTTCCTCATGGGTACAATCAAGTGTTCTGGAATTCCCATTCTTCTCAATGTTATCCATAATTTGTTATGATCTACACAATTGAATATTTTGGCACAGTCAATAAATCATAAGTAAACATCGTTCTGGTATTCTTTGCTTTAGGCTAAGACCCATCTATCTAACATCAGCAATGATGTCCTCATTCCACATCCTCTTCTGAATACAGCTTGCATTTCTGGAAATCTGTCGATATATTCCTGCAATCATTTTTGAATTATCTTCAATAAGATTTTACTTGCATTTGATATTAATGATATTGTTCGATAATTTCCACATTCCATGGGATCACTTTTCTTTTGAATGAGTACAAATATGTATCTCTTCCAGTCAGTTGGCCAGGTAGCTGTCTTCCAAATCTCTTGGCATAGCTGAGTGAGTGTCTCCAGCATGGGACCCATTTGTTGAAACATCTCAATGGGTACTCTGTCAATTCCTGGATTCTTGTTCTTTGCCAATTCCTTCAGTGCAGCCTTGACTTCTTCCTTTAATACCATTGGTTCTTGATCATATGCCACCTCTTGAGATGGATGGATATTGACCGATTCTTTTCTGTACAGTACTCTGTGTATTCCTTCCATCTTCTTTTGGTGTTTCCTGCATCATTCAATATTTTGCCCATAGAAACTTTCAATATTGCAGCTTGAAGCTTAAACTTTTTTCTCAGTTCTTTCAGCTTGACAAATGCTGAGTGTGTTTTTCCCTTATGGTTTTCTAACTCCAGGTCTTTGAACATTTTGTTTGATAATTGACTTTGTCTTCTCAAGCTGCTCTTTGAAATCTTCTGTTCTGCTCTTTTATCTTGTCATTTCTTTCATTTGCTTTAGCTACCCTCCATTCAAGGGCAAGTTTCAAAGTCTCTTCTGATTTCATTTTGTTCTTTTCTTCCTTTCTTGTCTTTGTAATGACCTCTTGCTTTCTTCATGGATGATGTTCTTGATGTCATTCCACAATTCCTCTAGTTGTTGGTCATTGGTGTTCAATGCGTCAAAACTATTCTTTAAATGATCTCTAAATTTGGGAGGGATATTATCAAGGTCATATTTTGGCTCTTGTAGACTTGTTTTAATTGTCTTCATCTTCAACTTGAACGTGTATATGAACAGTTGATGATCTGCTCCACAATCAACTCCTGGCCTTGTTTTGGCCAAAGTTATTGAACTTCTCCATCACCTCTTGCCACAGATGTAGTCAATCTGATTCTTGTATATTCCATCTGGTGAAGCCATCGCTTATGTGTAGCCATCACTTATGTGTACCCATCGCTTATGTTGTTGAAAAAAGGTATTTGCAATGAATACATTGTTCATCTTGGAAAATGCTATCATACAATCTCCAGCATTATTTCTATCACCAAGGCCATATTTTCCAACTACTGGTAACTCTTCTTTGTTTCCAACTTTTGCATTCCAGTCACCAGTGATAATCAATATGTCTTTATTGCATGCTCAGTCAATTTCAGACTGCAGAAGTTGGTAGAAATCTTCAATTTCCTCCTTTTTTGCTTTGATGGTTGGTGCATAGATTTGAGTAATAGTAGTATTAACAGGTCTTCCTTGTAGGCATATGGATATTATCCTATCACTGACAGCATTGTACTTCAGCACAGATCTTGAAACACTGTAATGATGAATGCCACATTATTCTTCTTCAATTTGTCATTCCTGGCATATTAGGTCATGTGGCTGTCTGATTCAAATGGCCAAAGCCAGTCCATTTCAGGTCACTAATGCTTAGAATTGACCTTTATATGTTCCATTTCATTTTTGAAAACTTCTAATTTTCCTAGATTCATATTTCATACATTCCATGTTCCAATTATTAATGGATGTTTGCATCTGTTTCTACTAATTTTTAGTCATGCCACATCAGCCAATGGAGGTCACGGAAGCTTTACTGCATACATGTCATTAAGGTTGACTCTACACTGAGGAGTCAGCTCTTCCCCATTCAAATTATGAGTCCCTTCCAACCTGTTCAGGTCACTTCTGGACAATGATTTGGGGAAATTCTTAAAGTTTTCAAGTTATATATCAAACAGTGTTTCACCACTATTCATAATGTTTTCACTGCCCAATTGTTTTGAGAAGTGGATGGCCACTTCCTTCTTCTGAGTCTGTCTTAGCCTGGAAGCTCCACTAAAACCTGTCCACCTTGGGTAACTCTGCTAGCATTTTGCAACACCGGAGGCAAAGCCTCCAGCCTCACAGCAACACATAAGCCATCATAGGACAACAAAATGACAGACAAGTTTGTCTCCCTTAGTTGTTCCTGACCTCTCTGTACTCACCTACCGCAGGCAATGGCCTTAAAATAGATCTGACCCCAAGTGAAAAAGCTGCCCCAGAGCACCAAGTTTGCCTAACTTGGCCCTGCCTTAAACTAGAACCACCCCTAAGTGACAACCAGACCCTTAGCCCCAGGCCCCCCTTCCTTGGGTCCCATCCCTAAAATAGAGGTGCCCCCAAGTGAAAACCAGCTTCCAAGCCCCAGGCCTTTCTACCTTGGACCCCGACCTTAAAATAGAGCCACCCCCAAGCAAAAAGCAGCCCCTGAGCCACAGGCCTGCCTACTTCGGGCCCTGGCCCTAAACTTCCATAAAGATTTACAGCCTTGGAAGCTCTATGGAGCAGTTCTCCTCTGTCATATAGGGTTTTTATGAGTCAGAATCGACTCAGTGGCAATGGGTTTGTCTTTGGTTTGGGTTGTTGCCTTTAACTCTTGTGCTCTTCCCTGTTTTTTCCACTGCCTTGATCATTTTGTGCTGACCTCCCTGTTATAGTTTATTGCCTTCCCTGCCCCTAAGTGAATATACATCTACTGTCTATTGAGCGACTTACATTCCTTTCCCCTCCCATTCCTGGTAACCTACAAAAAATGATTTTTTTTGTATGTAAAACTTTTCTTAACTTTTTGCCAAAGTGGTCTTATTGTTCTTTGCTAATTGACTAACTTCACTCAGCTTAATGTCCTCTAGGTTTATCCATGTTACAAAGTATTTCACAGATTCATTGTTACTCTTTAACATTGCATAGTATTCCACTGTGTGTATACACCAGTTTGTTTATCCATTCATCAGTTTATGGACACTTAGGTTCCCCCCGCCCATCTTTTTTGCTATCCTTGTTAATAGTGGTATGATGAACATGGGTGCATATATATGTTTATGTCAAGACTCATTTCTCTAGGATACATACTTACTAGAGAAATTGCTAAATCATATGGTATTTCTGTTTCCAACTTTTTAAGGAAGTGCCATACCATTTTCCACAGTGGTTTTACCATTTTACTGTCCCTACCAGCCGTGTGTGAGGGTTTGTTTTTCCACAACTTCACCACCATCTTTTTTTTTTTTTTTTTAGCTTTACTGTTATTTCTGATGTGAGTTGATATCTCATTGTTATTTTGATTTTCATATCTCTAATGGCTAATGAACACAAGCATTTTTTCTTAAGTCTGTGTGTCTTCTTTTGTGAAATGTCTGATCATGTCTCCTGCCCATGTTTATTTGTGTTTATCTTTTTGTTATTGAGATGTTGAGCTTTTCCATATATTTTAGAAATTAGTCCCTTGTCAGATATGTCATTGTCAATTTTTTTTTTTTTTTTTTGAGTCTGTAGGATCTCTTTTGGAAATGTTTGATGTGCATAAGTGTTTAATTTTTAGGAGTCCCAGTCATCTAGTTTATCTTCTGCTCATTGTGCATTTTTAGTTATGTTTGATAGACTATATGGCTTAGGTCAACCTCTATTTATTCTTTGATAATCTTTAGAGTTTTAGGTCTTTAATTTACAATGAGGTCTTTAATTCATCTTGAGTTAGTTTTCATATATGGGTGAGGTATGGATTCTGTTTCATTTTTCTGGAAATTAATATATCCTTTTACCAGCACCATTTGCTAAACAAACTACTTCTTTCTCAATTAATTGATTTTGTCCTTTTTTTCAATTAATTGATTTTGTCCTTTTTTCTGTTCCATTGGTCTATGTGTCTGTCATTTTACTATTTTAACTACTGTGGTTGTATAGGAGATGTTGACATTTCAAAGTTTGAGACTTCTTACTGTGTTCATTTTCTTTTGTAGTGCTTTGCTTACTCAAAGTCTATTTTCTTTCCATATAAATTTGATGATTAGTTTTTCCATCTCTTTAAAGAATGATAATAGAGTCTGAATCAAGATGGTATTGACATTTTCACAATGTTAAGTCTTCCTATCCATGAGCATGGTATGTTTCTCCATTTAGGTGGGTATTCTTTTGGTGTTTTCAGTACTATTTTATAGTTTTATTTTAATAAATCTTTTGTGTCTTTTGTTAGGTTAATTCTTAAGTACTTCATCTTTTGGATAACTATTGTGAATGGTATTGTTTTCTTGATTTTATTTTTAAAGATCTATTTATTAGCATAGAGGAATTCCACTAATTTTTGTATATTGATTATATAACCTACAACTTTGCTAAATTCTCCTGTTGGTTTCAGTACTGTTCTCATTGAGTCGCTGGGATTTTTCTACATGTAGGATTATATCATCTGCATATAGAGATAGTTTTACCTCTTCCTAACCAATTCAATTGACTTTTCTTTCCTTAGTATTGTGGCTAAGATATCTAATACAGTTGTAACAGAGGGCATATTTCTTTGGTTCCCATTTGCAAAGGGAATGCTTTCAATCTTTCTCTGTTAAGAATGATACTGAGTGTTGATTTCTGCATCTCCCCTTAATTATGTTGAGGGATTTCCCTTTTATTCCTATTTTGTGGAGAGTATTTATCAAGAATGGATGTTGGAGCTTATTAAATGCCTTTTCTGTGAACATTGATGTGATTATATGGTTCTTTTCTTTCTTTCTTTTTTGAATTTATGTGTTGGATTACACTGATTTTTTTTTTTTAAATGTTGAACCATGCTTGCATGCCTGATATGAATCTCAGAAATGATGTAGTATTGGAGGTTGGAGTCTATTCCCTAGATTTTTGTTAAGATTTTTTGCTTCTATGCTCATGAGAATATTGGTATGCAATTTTCTTTTTCAGTTCTGTGTTTGGTGTTGGTATCACAGTTATGTTTGATTCATCGAACAAATGAGAGAAACAGCTGCAAACATCCATTAATAGTTGGAACATGGAATATATGAAGTGTGAATCTAGGAAAATTAGAAGTTGTCAGAAATGAAATGGAACACATAAAGATAGATATCCTAGGCATTTGTGAGCTAAAATTGACTGGTTTTGGCCACTTTGAATCAGATAACCATATGATCTACTATGCTGAGAATGACAGTGATAGGATAATATCAATATGCCTACAAGGAAGATCAATTAATACAACATTCTTCCAATTTACTCATCAATCACTGAAGGCAAAGATGAGGAAATTGAAGATTTTCACCAATTTCTGCAGTCTGAAATTGACCAAACATGCAATCGAGATTTGCTGATTATCACCAATGCCTGGAATGCAAAAGTTGGAAACAAAGAAGAATCACTGGTAATTAGAAAATAGGGCCTTTGTGATAGAAGTAATGCTGGAGCATGCATGATAGAATTTTGCAAGTCCAAAGACTTCTTCATTGCAAATACCATTTTTTCAACAACACAAACAGCAGCTACACACATAGACTTTGCCAGATGGAGTACACAGGAATCAGATTGACTACATCTATGGCAAGAGGCAATGGAGAAGCTGTCTTCAGCCAAAACAAGGCCAAGAGCTGATTGTGGAACAGATCATCAACTACTCATATACAAGTTCATATTGAAGTAGAAGACAATTAAAACAAATCCACGAGAGCTAAAATATGACCTTGATTACATCACTCCTGAATTAGAGACCATCTAAAGAATAGATTTGATGCATTGAACACCAATGACCAAAAATCAGAGGAAATGTGGTATGACATCAAGAATATCATACATGAAGAAAGTAAGAGGTCATTAAAAAGACAGGAAAGGAAGTAAAGACCAAAATGGAGGACAGAAAAGACTCTGAAACTGGTCTTTGAATGTGTAGCTAATGGAAGAAATGACAAGATAAAAGAGCTGAACAGAAGATTTCAAAGAGCAGCTTGAGAAGGCAAAGTCAATTGTTATAATGAAATGTACAAAGATCTGGATTTAGAAAACCAAAAGTGAAGAACACGCTTGACATTTCTCAAGCTGAAAGAACCAAATAAAAAAATTTGAGCCTCAAGTTGCAATATTGAAAGATTCTATGGGAAAAACATTGAATGATGCAGGAAACATCAAAAGAAGATGGAAGGAATACACAGAGTAACTGTACCAAAAAGAATTAGTCAATGCTCATCCATTTCAGGAGGTGGCATATGATCAAGAACCCATGGTACTGAAGGAAGAAGTTGAGGCTGCACTGAAGGAATTGGCAAAAAAACAAGGTTCCAGGAATCGATGGAATATCGATTGAGATGTTTCAACAAATGGATGCCCCACTGGAGGCATTTACTTGGCTATGCAAGAGATTTGGAAGGTAGGTACCTGGCCAACTGACTGGATGAGATCCATATTTGTACCCATTTTGATTACCTCTGTGCTGCTCTAACAGATAATACACTACAAATGGCAATGGCTTGAACAAACAGTTTTATTCTCTTACAGTTTTTAGAGGCTAGAAATCCGAGTTCAAAGTGGAAGCTTTCGGGGCTGGGTGAAAGCCCCTTGACTTTGGCCTTCAGCTCTGCATCTTACTCCCAGCCAACTGAAGCTAGAGGCAATTCTTCACTCAGGCAGTTGCTGGCTGCTGATGCTGACAAACCCAAGGTCAATAAGTCAAAAGGTACAGTTCCCAATATTACCAAACCACTCAGCAGGCCATTGATTCAAATCCACTGAAAGTCCCAAGATCAGCAGAGCATGGCTGGCTGCTGAACAACTACTTGGCTACATGCAGGCTTCAAGGCTTCAAGCATGACGTGAGCTAGGACCTTCCTCAAAGCTGCTTCTTATACACTGGAAGCAGACCACATCTCTGAAGTAGCTATTCAGCTGCTCTAGTAGATTCCACCATGGAATTAATTATCAATCTCATCATGGGGAATAACTACATCCAGCTGCCCAGCCACTCAACCAGGAGCACAAGCTTAACTACCACAGTACCCATTCCAAAGAAAGGTGATCCCACAGAATGTAGTAATTATCAAACAATACCATTAATATCACATGCAAGTAAAATCTGACTGAAGACAATTCAAAAACAGTTGCAGCAGTGTATTGATAGAGAACTTCCAGAAATGCAAACTGGATTCAGAAGAGGAAGTGGAACAAGAGATATCATTGCTGATGTCAGCTGGGTCTTGGCTGAAAGCAAAGAATAAAAGAAAGATGTTTACTGGAACTTCTGGTAAGATGGCAGACTAGTCAGACAAGCTACACAGATCCTCTTTGACAAAGAAAAGAGAAATCAATTGACAGAGATACAAAAGAAATTCTGGAGACCTGACCTTTGAAAAAAAAAGTATACTGAAGTGCATCAGGCATCAACTAGTGGAAAAACCTGAATGAAAACAGTGAATACAGAGATGGAGCAGTGGACTGCCAGGTACTCTGATGGGACTAACAGACTGAGTATTTCCAAGTGGTGTTGGAACCTAAGAATTGACATAAAGATCAGTCCTGGTCACCAAGGGCTGCAGGGATCACTGTGCTGTTAGCCTATGGCTAAGAAGGGAAACAGAAAAACAGGAGACAACCTGAGCTGTGGACTTTTGGCTGTCCAGAGAGCAAAGCCATTTTGGATGTCTACAAATGGTGGCCGTTTTGGATTTTAAAGAGGCAGCATTCTCATTTGGTTTCTAGAGACCTTAGAATAGGCTCTGTTTGCCAAGGATGGCAGGAACGTATGAGAGGCTGACAATGGGACAGAAGACAGGTGGTGAGTGTGTAAGTGCTGCCAACTAATGAATAGAGAAGCACAGCATTGTATCCTACTTACGTAGCTAACATACAGAGAAAACAAAAGTCACTCCAACAGACAATCACCAATTAAATATAAACACAAAAATGTAACAATGCCTTGGAGACAAAAGAGCGTCACAGTTCACACAAAGAAGCAAGATAAAGCTGGAGAAACAAGGGACCAAGATACAGATCCAAGCACATTCCTGAGGAAGACACAGCATTGGAACTCTCTGATAAGGAATTTAAAATAATTATATTTAGGTACCTTCAACAAATTGAAAGTCAGATCAAGAAAACACTGGCAAAATTGAGGAAAACAAAGAAAAAACACTAGAACAATTTCAAAAGACAATACAAGAACAAAATGACAAAATGAATGAAAGATTAGAAATGATACAAAATCTACAGACAGAAATCCAGAAGATTAATACCAAATTTTCAGAAATAGATAACACATCGAAGGGGCAAAGAAGTAGAATTGAATCAATGGAAGACAGAATTAGTGAGATTGAAAGCAAATACCTCAATACTTACTTGGAAAGGGATCAATCAGAAAAAAGATCAAAACAAAATGAAAAAAGCCTAAGGTTCACGTGGGATACCATCAAAAGAACCTATGTGCTATCGGAATTCCAAAACAGGAGGAGACAAATAAAACCAAAAATGGTTGAAGATTTGTTGGAAGAGAATTTTCCTGGTATGATGAAAAATGAGAATATATCCATTCAAGTCCAAAGACCCCCAACCAGGATAGACCCCAAAAGAAAATCACAGACATATCATCATCAAACTCACCAAAACCAAAGACAAAGAAAGAGTCCTGAAAGCAGCATGAGAAAACCAAAAAGTGACCTACAAGTGGCAACCAATAAGACTAAGCTCGGATTTCTCAGCAGAAACCATGCAGGCAAGAATTCAATGAGATTGTATACATAAAACCCTGAAAGAGAAAAATTTCCAACCAAGAATTATATACCCAGCAAAAATGTCCCTCAAATATGATGATGAGATTAGAACATTTTCAGATAAGCAGAAATTAATGGAATTTGTTAAAACCAGACCAACCCTACAAGAGATGTGTTCTGGTTACCTAGTGCTGCTCTGACAGGAATCATACCACAAATGGGATGGTCTTAACAAACAGGAGTTTATTTTTACAATTCGGAGCCTTTAATAGGTCTAAGTTCACAGTGCCAGGCTCTAGGGCCTGGGTGAAAGCCCCTCAAACTTGGGGTCCAGCTTTGCCTCCTGCTCCCGGCCCACTGGAGCTAGAGGCATTTCTTCACTCAAACTGCTGCTGGCTGCTGAGGCTGAGAAGCCCCAAGGTTGACAAGTAAAAAGTCACAGTCTTGATGTTACCAAACCACACACTGGACCATTAACTTAAGTCCATTGTAAGTCCCAAGATCAGCAGAGCATAGCAGGCTGCTCAACAAAGACACAGCTGCATGCAGGGTCCAAGCATGCCATAGGCTAGAGACCATTCTCAAAGCTTCTCCTTATATACAGGAAGCAGACCACATCCCAAAGGCAGCTACTCAGATGCTTCCAGTAGATTCCACCATAGAGTTGATTACCAGTCTTATCATGGGGAATACTACATCCAGCTTCCCAGCCACTCAACCAGGCCTAGCCAAGTTGACATAGAAACATAACCATCACAAGATGTGAAAGATAGTCCTTAGGACAAAGAAGCAACAACAGTAAACAACAACTTACCATTAATACACATGATGACATAACCCAAAATCCAACCCAACTATGGAAGTATCCAAAGTAAATAAGCCTACAAGATTGTAAACAGGGAACCAGAGACATAAATTGACAAATGAAGACAACTACAAGCCAAAAAGAGGGAAAAAAAGTAGTTGCAGAACTTCTAAATGGTAGTTGTCTTGTAGAAGTCAGGACAACTACAAGATGGAACATACCATTCTAAACTTGGGAAGAAAATTTTAAATCACAGGTTAACCTCAAAGAAAAATGATAAACCTTCACATCAAAATAAAAAAGAGGACCAGCACAAATATTTAGAAAATACTAAAATAATAGCAAAGAAGGAAGTGATAACATGATTCATAAACAAAATGAGCTCAGCACAGAAAATTATACGGAACAAAGAAATCAACACCATGAAAAAGCACATAGCAAAATGACAGCAACAAATTCACACTTGTTGATAATTACTTATCTGACAGGAGACTTATCTCTAAAATTTATAGAAAATTCCAACACCACAACAACAAAAAGATTAACAATCCAATTAAAAAACGGGCAGAAGACATGAATAGACACTTCACCAAAGAGGATATTCAGGTGGCCAGCAAATACATGAAGAAATGCTCACTATCATTAGCCATTAGAGAGATTCCATCTCAATGAGATCCATCTCACTCCAGCACTAATAGCAAAGTTCAACAAGACAGAAATAACAAATGCTGGGGACGATGTGGAGAGATTGGGAATCTCGTTCACTGCTGGTAGGACTGTCAAATAATACAATCACTGTGGAAAACAGTATAGTGAATCCTTAAAAACTGGTATTAGAAATAAGATTTGACCCAGTCATATATCCTAAAGAAGTGAGAGCCAGGATAAGAACAGATATATGCACACCCATGTTGATCACAGCACTATTTGCAACACCAAAAAGATGGAAACAACCTATATGCCCATCAATAGAAGAATGAATAACCAAATTGTCGTACATATACACAATTGAACATTATGCAACACTAAAGAATAGTGCAGAATCTGCACAACAAGGCATAACATGTATGAACTTGGAAGACATTATGCTGAGTGAAATAAGTCAATCATAGAAGGACAAATATAGTATTAGTTCATGATTGTAAAAAGTCAAGGACAGGTTTATATATGGAAGGAAACTTTCTTGCTGGTTACCAAGGGAGGGGAGAATACTGACAAAAAAAAAAAAAAAAAACTTTGACCCATGTCACTTTAGTTTTGTGCATTTCACTGTACATAAGTTATATTTCAATAAAATGCATTTAAATATTACAAAAGAAGAGAAAGATGTTTACTTATGCTTTATTTGACTATCCCAAAGCATTCCGATTGTGTGGATCATAACAAATTATGGGTAACATTGAGAAGAATCAGAATTCCAGAACACTTACTTTTACTCATAATGAACCTGTACATAGATCAGGAGGCTGTGGTTCAAACAGAACAAGGAGATACTGCATGGTTTAAAATCATGAAGGAAGTTTGTCAGGGTTGTATCCTTTCTCTATACTTACTCAATTTGTATGCTGAGCAAATAATCTGAGAAGCTGGATTATACAAAGAAGAACATGGCATCAGGATTGGAGGAAGACTCATTGACAACCTGTGATATGAAAATGACACAACTTTGCTTGCTGAAAGTGAGGATGACTTGATGTATTTACTGATGAAGACTGAAGACTACAGTCTGCAGTGTGGATTACACCTCAGTATAAAGAAAACAAAAATCCTCACAAGTGGACCAATAAGCAGCATCACAATAAATGAAGAAAAGATTGAAGTTGTCAAAGACTTCATATTACTTGGTTCGACACCAATGGAAGCAGCAGTCAAGACATCAGATGACTTATTGCATTGAGCAAATCTGCTGCAAAAGACCTTTTTCAAGTGATGAAGAGCAAAGATGTCTCCTTGAAAACTAAAGTGTGCCTAACCCAAGACATGGTATTTTCAATTGCCTCTTATGCATGTGAGAGTTGGACAATGAATAAAGAAGATTGAAGAAGAGTTGATGCTTTTGAGTTGTAGTGCTGGCAAAGAATACTGAGAGATCAATGGATTGCTAAAAGAACTAACAAATCTGTCCTGTAGGAAGTGCAACTGAAATGCTCCTCAGAAGCAAAAGCGACCAGATTTCATCTCACCTACTTAGGACATATCATAGAAAGGAACCATTTCCTGGAGAATGATATCATGCTTAGTAAAGTGGAGGGTCAATGAAAAAGGGGAAGATCTTCAATGAAATGCATTGACACAGTGGCTGACACAATTGGCTCAGGTATAGCAGGCAGGGATCATGAGGCTGGCCCAGTACTGGGCACTGTTTTGTTCTGTTCTACATATGGTCGCTATGACTTGGAGACAACTCAACAACTGACACCTAATAACAATAACAATTGTTCTCATATTATTACATTATAATCCTTTTTGTTTTTGTTGGTTCTGTTGTGATGTCATCCATCTCATTTTTTTATTCTGTTATTTGCATTTTCTCCTTTTCTTTTTTCTTTTTTTTTTTTTTTTGCCAATGGTTTATGGTTTTTGTTAATCCTTTAAAATAACCAATTTTTAGTGTTGTTGATTCTGTCTCTTGTTTTTCTTCTTCATGTGTATTAGTCTTTCTTCTGATGACTGTAGGCTTTCTTTGATATTATTTTTCTAATTGTTAAAGAAGTTGGGGTATAAGGTGTGATTTCAGTTATTTTCCTTTTTTTGATGTGTGCTTTTATTGGTATAAATTAATCTCTTACTACTACCTTTGCTGCTTCTGAAACATTTTGGTATATTATGTTTTAATTCACATTTGATTCTAGAAATATTTTTATTTCATTTTATTTATTCTATTCGCCAGTAGTTTTGAGCAGCGTGTTATTCAGTTTTCACATATTTGATTTTTTATGTTGTCTTTCTTATTTTGATGTCTAACTTTGTAATGTGATCTGAGAAGATGCTTTGTACTATTTCAATGTTTTTAAGTTTATTAAGGCTTGCTTTGTAGCTGGATCTATGGTATATTCTGGAGAATGATCTAAGTGCACTGGAAAAGAAAATATATTGTGTTATTATTTGGTGTAGTGCTCTGTATATGTCTATGTAGTCAAGTTAGTTGATTGTGTTGTTTAGATCTGCATTTTTACTGAGTTTCTTGTTCTGTGCTTCACTGAAAGCGAAGTACTAAGGTCTCTCGCTATTATTGCAGAATGGTCTATTTCTTTTTTCCATCCTATTGATTAAATCAATAAGGAAAGAGGACCCATTAACATTTTGCCTACAAGAGATACACTTTAGACACAAAAATAAGAATAAGCTAAAAATCAAAGGTTGGAAAAACATATCAAGCAAATAGCAACAACAACAACAAAAAAGAGCAGAAACAGAAATAATAACTTCTCATAACAGGCTTTAAGGCAAAAACCAACATTAAAGACAAGGAATGACATTATATAAGAATCAAATCCAACAACAGTATATGTCCACAATAGATACTTATGCACTCAATGAAAGAGCCCCAAAATGCATAAATCAAACTTGATGGCACATAACAACAACAACAGCAAGTTTAAAACAATCTATTCTGTCTTGATATTATCTTGACTTCTTTTCCTTTTGGAGGTTTTATAACTGCACCATTTATTCCCTCTTTTTGCTTCATGGTTGTTGTTGTTTATAGATTGATGTCTTTAGTTCTCTTTTCAGTATTGTAGTTTTATTTTATTTTTGACAATACTTTGTCTGGTTTGGTTTCTGTGTGATCTTGTCATGTGTCTTAATCTCAGATTGCTATGTGATGTTGCTTTTCTGTCTGAGGACTTCCTTTAAGAATTCTTGTAAGATTGGTCTGATTTTTACAAATTCCCTTTATTTTTGTTTGTCTAGAAATGATTTAATTTCATTGTCATATGTGGTTCAAACTCACCAGCCACTCCTTAGAAGGAAGGTTGGGCAATCTACTTCTGTAGTGATACCACCTTGGAAACTCAAGGAGTGGTTGCTATGATTTGGATCCAACTCGATGACTGTGAGTTTGGTTTATATAATTAGGGGTTGGCAATATTTTCTTTCAGGGTTTTATACATGTCATCCCATTAACTTTTTGTTGGAATGACTTCTTCTGAGAAGTAATAGTCTTATTGGTTCCCCTTTGTAGGAAACAATGTATGGAAATTTTCTGCTAATAAATCTGTGACTATTTTCTCTGTTTTTTGTTAGTTTGTTTGCTTATTCCTGTTACAGTATTTTGATCACTCATAAGTTATTCCTTTTGATGATGTCCCACAAAGTTTTCTTCATTTTCCTTCATTATTTTTCTGATTATATGCCTAACAAATTTCTATTAAGGGATTTCTCGTTAGTTATTACTAATTCTTGGCTTGTGAAATATTCATAATAAGCTTGGTATTCAAAATTAGGAGTGGTTTGTTGTAGACACCACTGTCACTGCTCCTGGACACACACACTAATTTCCTTACCTGCACCACCTCATAGATTGAACCCTGAAACTTATTTTGAATACTTTCCACTACTGCTTCAAGAAACTGTATATATCTGCCATCACCTATTCCCAGAATGAACTCAACATAGTCTCTGCTTCCTCACATCACTATCTTAAAATTCAGAATCATAACTAGTGTAGAGAAACTAATATTCATTACTGCTTACCAGTAATGGGGGGGGGGCAGATTTGCTCTATAAATAGCGTTGTTGTGTTGTTATTTGCCATCGAGTCAGTCCCAACTCATAGCAACCCCTCCTTGGGTTTCCGAGGCAGTATCACTACGGAAGTAGGATTGCCCAACCTTCCTTCCAAGGAGTGGCTGGTGGATTTGAACCATCAGCCTTCTGGTTAGCAGGCAAGTGCCTTAGTCACTATGCTACCAGAAAATAGTAGGCTCTTGTTATTTTTCGTGATGGGGAAGATAACACCAAGTAAGCATGAAGTGTGCACAGCTTATTGAGGTAAATAATGTCACCACAATGTGCAGAAGAAAAAAATACCTTTTAATGAATTCTATGGCATAAGCAATTTTGAGACAACAGAAACCACAACCAAAACATATATGTATGGGTATTTATGTATTTAAGAGACATGTATGTGTACAGGTACATATATGTGAGTAATTATAGGTATATGCATATGTATATTTACAAGTATGCATGTGATTGTGTGCATATATGTTCATATGTTTTCACTTATTGATACTGTTCAAACATAACCTAACACCAGAATTTAAAGGATTAGGACTAAATCCTGCATTTGAAGGATTAGGACCATAGTCTTGGGAGACATTCTGCAAAAACGGCAGGGAGGCCTCATGTTCTGACATGTTCTGATCTCCTCTAACCCCACAAGAGGAAGACAGAATCACCATCAATAGCCCAACACCTATTTCTGCAAGGCCTCCCTCCAGCCCTTTCACCAACCGTTCCTCTCAAAGGACCCACCACCTCTCTCCTGGATTTGATAGTTCATTGCAGTGGCCACACAGAACTCACAGATTATGGGATTTATTAGGGAAGCACCAGGCTACAATTCAAGTTCAGGAAAAATGCTCAGTCTCTCTCCCAGCCCACCATCTCTCACAGTCTCTCTCCCAGCAATGCTTGTCCCTCAGTGTCTCACTCAGCAATGCATGTCTCTTGCATCTCTTTCCCAGCAGCACATGTCTCTCTGGAGCATGTGTCTCTTTCAGCAGCACATCTTCCTCAACCAGCAGTCAGAGAGTTCTGCCTCTAGGAGGCCTCCTTTTGAGCTTGGCAGAGTGGCCAAACTACCCAATCTTAGCAATAGAATTCTAAGCACCTGAGAGACAGCCCAGAACATTGCTTTGTGACACACTCAACAGAAATACCCTAGGTGGATAACTTTTACAATCAGGAGCTCCTCAGTTGCTCACAACAAATTCCACCACAGAGTTTACAAAGACTTATGGGTAAAAAAGCCATACCAGGTAATACACTACATTGCACATTCCAATCAATTGGCTTAATATAGTTTATAAATCTTGTATTCTTTCTACATTCTAGTTTGATAACCAGTGTCTGGGTTCTCAAAAGAGTGTGAGTAGTCTTCTATGATATAACCATCAGTCTCTACTCATCTTCTACACAAACAATTCATCTGCCTTGAGACCAAAACTATATGGTGCCTAGCTTTTCTGATCAGGGCCACAATAGATAGACCCTGATAGAATAGGAGAGAAAACATGGAACAGATTCCTAAAATTTTCAAAAAAATAAAAAATCAGACTCACTGGACCAGTTGAAACTTGAGGACTCCTTGAGATTATTAACCTGAAATTGTCTTTAAACCTTGAAGCAAACTTAGCCCCTGATGTGACCTTCTAGATAATTAACAGATTGGTTGTGAAATAAAGAATATCACCCATGAGTATGGTGTTCCTTTAAAAATTGTCTATATGAAACCAAATGGTTAACAACTACTTTAAAACAAACATGAGAATGTAAGAGACAGGGGAACTAGAGTAACCGAAAGAGGAACCCAGAATGGAAATATTGAGAATGTTCATATATTGTGAAAAATATAACCAATGTCACTTGTTTTGTGTAGAAATTGCTGAATGTGAACATAAACTAATGTGTAAACATCCACCAACAACACAATAAACTAAGTTCACATAACAAGCTATAAACACTGGAGATGTCAATACATCATCAACACACACCACCTGGCAAAATAGTGCATCAAGAAACTAAAGATAGAAAAATACAAGAGATCACATAATAGATTTGATTAAATTAAATTAATATAAAAATAGAAGTCAATTTAAAAAGCAAAATACTGTGATAAAGATGCATAATTAAAAAATAAAATTCTGCACATAAAAAAATCTTATAATGGAAACTAACTCAATGTATCTAAAAAAGTCTATATTTGATAGTCAAACATAGCATTAATGGATTAGAAGTAAAGCAGAAAGAATTCTCAATTTAAAGTCCAGACATAAAGAGTTGAACAATATAAAAGGTAAGAAGGATGTAGAGTGAACAACTCCAATATGAATCTAAGGGCATTTGAGATAAGGTAAGGAACATAAAGAAATGGTGTGAAATAATAGATTTAATATCTTAGCACTGATGGAGTCATGATTCCTCAGATTTGGAAAAATTAGTTTGATTATCATAAATTAAAAAATTCACATTGTGGTAAAACTGCAAACCATTATGCATAAAGAGAAGATTTTCAAAGACACCACGCAAAAACAAACAAACAAACAAACAAAATTACCTGTACAGAATGATAATCATAAAAAGAAGTGTCTTTAAGCAGCAAGTTGCCAGGAATTTCAAAATGCTGAAAAATATATATATATATATATATATCAATGTATACTCTGATAAATTGTTATTCAATAATGATAGCAAAATAATGACATTTTCAGACAAAGAAAATATTGAGAGTACCCCTCACCTTTCTTCTGAAGGATAATTTTCAGGAAAAAAAAAAGTTAATCAAAGAGGAAAACATGGCAAGTTAGAAAAAAATGGTGAATAAAGGAATTGGCAAATAGAATGAGAAAATGTCTTTTCTTCATCTTTATGTTTCTATTCTGATGGATAACTACTAAAGCAATATTCTCAGCCTTTACCCCCATCCTTTTAATCCTATCATTTGCCAAGAGTGAGTTACATGATTGTTGAGTTTTGTAAATACTGATAAAGATGTGTGGCTCAGCATCTTCCCTGTTGCGGGATTCACCAGCCTGAAAAACGTTTGCAGCCTAGTCTGTTCTCCCCTGGTATATGCAGGACATATAAGAGAAATTTGTGGTTTTCCACAACTATCTCTGACTAGTGGTGAAGACCTAGTAAGTCTAGTTAGCTTTTGCCATAAGCTATAGGCGCTCTTGTAGCATAGTGCCTAAGGCATTTGACTGCTAACCAGAAGGGTGACAGTTCAAACTCACCAGCCATTCCTCAGAAGGAAGATTGGGCAATTTACTTCTGTAGTGATACTGCATTGGCAAGCCAAGGAGGGGTCACTATGAGTCAGTGCCGACTCGATGGCACACAACAACAACAACAATATATTTTCTATATTAGCATCTTTAGTACTATATTTAATATTTTGGTCTCCTTTTGCCTGACTTTGTCTCTTAATTGGTTTCAAATTGATTATTTAAAAAGGAGATATTATAAACTTCTCGTGAAAATATTAAGAACTTTGATAATTTCTTAGCCAGAGAGGCATTTGGGAAACAAAATACCTTATTAAGAAAGCTTTAGGCATTAGACTTTATTAAGGTCTTATTGCAGGAGATTTAGAACTTGTTGGGTTAACTGCAATTTAATGATGCATCTGTACAATGATTATTATATTTTAAGTTAAAGCTGTAGGCATAGACCATAGGATTCATGTGTGCTTAACTTACTAATCTTAGCAAATGGAGAGATGTAGAGTACACTTCGCTAGTCTTGCAAATACAGGGGAGGCTTCCCAAGTCTTTAGCAATTAGAAAAAGCTAAGGCAAATTCAATCACAGAGAAAAGAAAGTTGATGGGCAGGCCTTCTACACAGTAGAGTGTATTTTACTTTTTTTTTTTTTTTTTTTTTCCCTGATGCAACCTCCATGATTTCTTGGATGATTTTTCTGAGCTCTGCCCATGTGGGTCAGTTAAGTGAGCTGCTTCTTCCTCTGTCACCAGAGTTGAGCAGGTGACCCAGCCTTAGCCAATCAGGAACAGTCATTTGACTCAATCAAAACCAATTAAAATAAATCCC
>NW_006921671.1:561230-578592 GCF_000298275.1 Orycteropus afer afer
TTGCTTTCTTAACTATATATAAAGGAGCTCTGGTGGTGTAGTGATTAAGGCATTTGGCTGCTTACCAAAAAGTCTGTGGTTCAAATCCACCAGCCACTCTGCAGAAGAAAGATGCTTCCATAAAGATTTACTGCCTTGGAAACCTAATGGGGGTTCCCGTGAGTAGGAAATGACTAGATGACAATGAGCTTGTTTTTTTGGTTTAACTATGGTAGCGTAATGACTAAGGCATTTGACTGCTAACCAGAAGGCTGGTGATTCAAACCCACCAGGAACTCATAGGAAGGAAGGTTGGACAATCTACTTCTGTAGTGATACTGCCTGGGAAACCCAAGGAGGGGTCACTATGAGTTGGACTGGACTCAAGGGCAGTGCCTTTGGTTTGTTTTTGGTTTATATTAAAGGACTTCAGGTTGCACTGTGGTTAAAACTTTGGGCTGCTAATCAAAAGGTCTGCGGTTCAAATCCAACAGATTCTCCATGGGAGAAAGATGAAGCAGTATACTTCCCTAAAGATTTTTAGTCTTGGAAACCCTCTGGGGGAGTTCTACTCTGTTCTAAAGGGTCATTATGAGTTGGAATCAACTCAGTGGCAGTAGTTTTGGTTTTGTTTTATCCACATTAGCTGGCAGGGAGGCCAGGGACTTTAAACTGCAATGAAATTTTGTTCTGTGTTCATTTGTTTTTTGTTGTTAGTTGCTGTAGAGTCAATTCTGACTCATTCATGGTAATCCCAAGGCAAACCCTGCTCCACACGGTTTTCAAAGTTGTGACCTTTTAGAATCAGATCACCAGGTACCTGGTTTCAAATTGTCAACTTGTCAGCTAATATTTGAGCACTTAACCATTGATGCCACCCATATTTATTATTGTTGAGTGCCAAGGAGTCTGTTCCAATTCATAGTGACCCCTGTTCATTGTTGTTGTTGTTGTTGTTGTTATGTATGCCATCAAGTTGGACCCAACTCATAGCGACCCCTCCTTGGATTTCTGAGGCAGTATCACTACGGAAGTAGATTGTCTCATCTTCCTTCTGAGGAGTGGCTGGTCGGTTTGAACCGCCAGCCTTCTGGCTAGCAGTCATGTAGCTTTGAGTTTTATGGTCCAGGAAGTGCACATATAATGAACTATTCCAAATTCCGTTTCTTGTTAATGGTATTTTAAAAATTTATAGTTGAGAGAGGAAACTCTGAAAGAGACTAACCTTGGATTGGGAGAAAAAAAAGGAGGATATTACAATTAGAATTAATTTACAGATTTGTAAATGGATAAAGATGACAAATCAAGTGTTATAAGTAAAAGCACATTAGCCAGCATGAAGGTAAATACTATGGAAGATAATATTATTTAAAAAAAAAAATGAGTACTAGAGGAGATGAAGCAGGAAGAAGTTACAAGCTGATTTTATTATTGCTCAGAAAAGTTAAATAATATTTTAAAAAAGAGATATAAATAATATATAATGTCTAACAAAAGAGGTTAGTAATAGATTATGTAAATATGTAATTCTGAAGATAACACTAGATTATTTTCATTGATATGCTTAATGTCCATGTCATAATTTGAAATTAATTAATTAATTAATTAAGAATGCTACTCATAAAAGTCAGAGGAAGGACAATGTATAAACAACACAAAAGTAGAAGGACAAAATCTATAAAAGATAATATTTAAAATTAATGTATTCTAAAACAGAAATGCAATAGAAATAATAGATAAGATAGTTTTTTTGCAACAACAAATAAAATATACTTTTTAGGAGAAAATAAATATTTTGCACAATTATTCTGTGCAAATAGTTGGAAAAGATGGTATGAATGAACAATTTTCTACAGAAATATCATTTACCAAAACTGACTCCAGTAGAGATAGAAAGCCTAAACATAATAATTTTCATAGGCTAAATAGAGAATCTTGCCTGAAACAACCTTGAAAAAGTACAGACCTTGATATTTTGCAAAATCATTTTACTAAATCTTTATAGCGCATATATCCCAAAGATATTTAAATTACTGCAATGCATGTAAATGAAAGTAAGTAATCTTCTCTAATAGACATCAGAATACTGAGAGTTAAATTTGCTTTTGTTAGTTTTCTTTTATTGGAGAGTTCAATTCTGAAATGACTGATATAATTTGTTTCCTTTGGTCATTTTCATATATATAGAAATTATAAGCAAAAACTGTAATATAGTTAGTATAATAGAAAAATATTTCACCTTGTGTTTACTTTTTTGATATGTATTTTCATATTTCAGATATTTTGCATGTTTATTTAATGGTCACTTTTATATAATGATCTTAAACCCATTCCTTATCAAGTTGATTCCAATTCATTGCTGCCCTACAGGACAGAATAGAACTTCCCTATAGAGAATCCAGTGCTGTATTCTTTACAGGAACAGACTGTTATATCGTTCTCTCATGGGGTGGCTGGTGGGTTTGAACTGCCAACATTTTGGTTAGCAGCCAAGCACTTAACCATTAGACTATCAGGGCTCCTATATAATAATCTTAGTCTATATTTATTAAAATATATTTTTGGTTAATGCAACTCTATCTTCCAAGTGGATTCTAAGGGATTATTAAAAGGTCATCTTACTAGGATGATCATATATACAATATTATGTTATTACATAATTCTCTCATTTAAAAGGTTTTCTATTAATTGTCTACTATGAATAACAATTAGATTCATCAATAACTTCTTCTTCTTCCCCTTTTCCTTCTCCAGTTAACATCTGTGAGAAATCTCATAAATTTTTTTCTTTTTTTTACATACTCTTTATATATAAACAAAAAAAATGTTTTTCTGTTAGTCTAAACAAGCATACATTTTTACATTTTTGCTTCTTGAATTGAATATATTTCCAGAGTATAGATAGTCCCCAAGTTATGAATGTCCAATTTATAGATAACACCTCCTTGCCATAAAATATTGTACAAATTTTCCCTCACTTTGAAACAATGGATCCAGCCCCTACTATCAACAAATTCTTCATTATAATCACCTTCACTTGTTGCACACGCAGCTTTTAAGTCATTGAAAAGGCTTCAAATTTTTCCTTACACTACCCAACCAAAGCCCACTGCCATTGAGTCAATTTTGGTTCGTTGCAACTCCCGTTAGGTTTCCAAGGCAGTAAATCTTTAAAGAAGTAGATTGCGTCATCTTCCTCCCATGGAGCAGCTAGTGGGTTTGAACTGCCAACCTTCTGGTTAGCAGTAAAATGCCTTAAGCACTGCATCACCAGAGCTCCTTATTGTGCCCTACAGTAAGGATGAATAAGAACCATATGCACTTGTTGCCACTCAGCTACAAATTCCACTTAAAGACATACGTAGTTTCATTATCTAGGGACTGTTTTTTTTATAATATTGGAATAGTATTCTAAGAAGCCCTGGTGGCGTAGTGGTTACAGTGCTTGGATGAAAACCAAAACGTCAGCAGTTCAAATGCAATAGCTGCTCTGTGGGAGAAAGATGTGGCAATCAACTTCTGTAAAGATTTACAGCCTTAGCAACCCTGTGGGGAAGTTCTGCTCTATCCTGTGGGTTTCTATGACTCACAATTAACTGGATGGCAGTGGGTTTGGTTTATAGCATTCTATCAACTTTATCTACATTATTTAATCTTTGATTTTTATTAAAAATATACAGTACTAATTGTCAAAACATATACCAAATGTTCTCTTATAATTTTTACTTCACTTAAAATTATTCTCTTGAAGATTTCCCTAGAAGGACATAGGGGAAGAATATTATCTGGATTCACAAATGTTCATAACACTGGCTTGGACTTATAAGTGACTTTGTCTTTTTGTTTTGTTCCTTAAAATATATATATTTCCTTATATTTAAAGACCAATAAAAATTTTAAAACAGAAATTGATGTTGACGGTTCTGAGTGCAACTTCCCTAGTACATGGTGTGTCCTTTCAAAAGTGTAGGATCTCTTTTTAATATATATTTTTGAAAAATTTTCAAATTATTATTTTTAGAACTTGTTCTATTCATTTTCTTGAGTATCTTTCTTCAAGGACTTTATTAGATTTTTTTTTTTTTTGCATTTTTCCACAGTGTATATTTTTTTCAAAATATCTCTTTATTTATGGTTTATAAACATCTGTCTTCTATTTCCTTTACTATACTTTCTTTGCTATTTTATTCATGTAGATTAGTTTTCATTTCTAAAATTAAAAAGAAAATAAAATCTAATCTCTGTCATATTATTTTTCTACCTTACTGTTATTTACTCATCATGTATATAAGCTCTTCTTTTTGGTTTTTTTTTTGTTTGTTTGTTTCTTTTAATGTACGTCTTTCTTGCATTTTTAAGCTCATTTTAGTTTTCATCTACTTTGTAGCTACATTTTTTCCACTCATCTTTCATTATCTGTGCATTATTCAGTTTCTTTTTTTAACAATATATTTTAGAGAGTGGAACCATAACCTTTTTAAATTACTTATGTTTAGATGGGATATATTTTACCAAAACTTTCAAGAGGAATATCCTGAATGAGAAAATTTTCTAGTTTCACTGATCAAGAACACCATATTCGGTTGTTAATTTGAAGTATTAAAAAAGTTCCTTCCTATAGTCATTTTCATACTTCTTAGATCTATCTCATATGGAACCCTCTAATGAAGCTCCTATCAGAACTTTTTGTTCCTTATTTACACCAGTCTTCATATGTTCTTTTTTATTTCAAGTCCCAAATTAAGTTTCTATCCTAAAAATAAATAAATAAATAAATATTTTTTGTGTCCTTAACGAAAGGCAAATAACCATGCTGGTTTTTCCAGGATTGTTCTGGTTTTAGCCTTGATGGTCTTACATGAAAGGGAACTTCTCAGGCCCCTAACTATTGTCCATCAGTACAAGAGTAACACGCTACTCTGATCAGTGTCTGTTCTACTCTGATAGTCTCAAAGCCCTTAATGGATCTTTCCAGTCTTTTCAGGATAGCTATGCAAATTAGAGCTTGTGAAACCTTGTCCAATTTCACTGTTCTTTTTCTCCGATCTACTTGCTGAGGATTACATCCAGAGAAGGATATTCTACTTTAAATGTTGCTATTGATTGATTATTTATCTGTTCTAAGATTTTTTTTTTTTTTTTAACTCTCAACTCCCATTTCTTTTACTAACTTCAAAAGCTAAATATTTATCTGTTCTGATATGGTAATAGTGGGGTTCTATCCAGTCTTATTTACGGTTTCTAAGTATACTTGTCATTTTGTCACTTATTTTCTTTTTCCACCCTAGTTTTGTTTTTTTCCAGGGTGGAGTCAGGGAAGCTCTATTTTATGAGTGGATTTGTTTAGATTTTTAAAATTCCATGAAAATATCTTGTCTGGATAAATATTCTAAGAATTATAAATATTCGCTTCTAGTGAATATTTTTGTGATGAGTACTTTGCTTTGCTTTTGTGTAGCATAAAAACTCCACCATTACTGTGATAGTCAACAATAAAATAAAATGCAATATACTCTGGGACTGAAGGTTTGCATCTGTTGGTTATCTAATTTTATCCTTTTTTTTTTTTTTAGGTATTTCATCTTTGAAGAAGTACCTTTTTACTACTCAATACTCTCTTCTACCTGCACATTGAGAGAATAATAAAAAGTCAATTTAGTAAGATTAAAATACATTTTCAGTGGATTTTAGATTATCTACATAAACCTAATTGGAATTCATTACAGATGCTCTACCTCAAATAATACAATAGACTTGAGATGCATAAAACTGGCCTCTCCCTTCTAATATTCATTAGTCCCTTGGCAAGATGATTTACTTTAGTGGCACAAAATTATTCAAAATAAAAAAGCATATTTGAAACTGGAAAATCCATAAAATCCAGTGTTAATGAATAAAAACCTTGAGGTAAGAGTTTGCAACAATTT
This sequence comes from Orycteropus afer afer, assembly GCF_000298275.1. NCBI lineage: Eukaryota > Metazoa > Chordata > Mammalia > Tubulidentata > Orycteropodidae > Orycteropus > Orycteropus afer. Next base: position 567,137 of record NW_006921671.1, read on the forward strand.
CAAAGACCATATCCCTAAGGAACTGTTTATTTTGGCTGTTATAAATTCTTTTAATATGGAGGATTTCTAAAGCAATTATGCCTTCAGAATAGGCTATCCCTTCTCCAATTCCAGTTCTCCTCCAATTGTACTGTTTTGAAGAGTTAATCCTTACCTATGGGTATATTAAATTATATAAATAGAATAAGCATATAAACTCTATTGCCAGAAGGTTTAGCTTCTACAGAATACAGATCAACATTTAAATATGTTGTCTTTGGTAATAATAAAATTTCGATGTTTTAAACAACTAAATAAAGAGAAAAGAGAACATCCAAGCTAGAAAAGTGTTGAACCTCTATTTGAAATAAATAAAGGCTTTCTTTAGAAGAATAGTTTAAAGGGTTGGGACTGACACAGAGTCTAGAAAATGTGGCCTTTCAGGTCAGAAAGATCTACAGTTGGAGCATTGGAAAATGTAAATATAAGACCTGGATTAAATAGAGGGCTTAGTATTTTCTGAACAAATAAACTAGAAAGAATCAAAGAAGAGGAAAAAAGCAAGTCCCAATAAAACTAAAAAAGAAAAACTCACAAATATTTCTGGTGACAGAAAAACATCTGAAATACAGGAATGTGCTATTAAATCATGGAGTTTTGTATGAAAATAAATTCTGAATATATTCAACTTATTCCTACAAAACCAGGGATTAGGAGTAAATTTCAAATTATTATATTAATTGTTACTGAGATTCCTTTTGGTGACAAGTTTTCTTGCCAGCAAACTGAATTACCTTCAATGTTGTATTTCAATGGCAAGCAAATTATCACTCCACTTTAGTTTTAGTAGTTACTCTCATGGATGAATACAGCAAGGAAAGCATCACAATGAGAAAGTGAAAAGAAGTCTCTCACTGATTCTATTAGCTTCGTTGAAGTGAAAGTTGGTTTCTCAAATTTAAAACATGCTTTTCTTCCTCAGAAATCCAATTTTAGCAGTTGAAGAAACTGCTTCTATTTAATTAAAATAAAGAGTGTCTCTTTTTAAAAAAAAAAAAATATGACATTAGAAATCAATTCAAAACCTAATGAAAAATGTTTTAGTTTGATTATACATCATTTAGATATTTTTAGACTAAAATAAAATAATTACATAATTGACATGAAACTCATTGTAATAATGGGATCAACATAAAGAGTAACATATTCTATTTTATCACACACTATTTTAGTATCTCACCCTTCCCTTATCATAAGTTTTTGGTTTCCTTCAGGTCATTGATTAGGATGCTCAGCTATTTATCATCAGAATTGGATTAGAAAATAAACCTCAACTAATGTCACCATCAACCACTCATATGTTACTTTGTCATACTGTGGTGGCTTGTATGTTGCCAGAGGCTAGAAGCTATGCCATTGGTATTTCAAATACCATCAGGGTCACCCATGGTGGACATGTTTCAGCTTGCAGACTGAGCTGCCAGACTGAGACAGACTTGAAAGAAGAAAGGGACCACCCAGTTCTCTGAGAATTGGCCAGTGAAAACCTTATAAATAGCATTGAAGCACTGTCTGATATATTACTGGAAAACTTGATGAATAACCCTGAAACATTGTCCGATATAGTGCCAGAAGATGAGCCCCTCAGGTTGGAAGGCACTCAAAATATAACTGAGAAGGGCTGTCTCTCAGAGTAGAGTTGACCTTAACGATGTGGATGGAGTAAAGCTTTTGGGACCTCCATTTTCTGATGTGGCATGACTCAAAATGAGAAGAAACAGCTGCAAACATCCATTAATAATCAGAGCATGGAATGTACAAAGTATGGATCTAGGAAAATTAGAAGTTCTCAAAAATGAAATGGAACACATAAAGACTGATAGCTAGGCATTAGTGAGCTGAAATGGACTCATTTTGGCCATTTTGAATCAGACAACCATATGATCTATGCTGGGAATGAGAAATTGAAGAGGAATGGCCTGCTATTCACCATCACAAGGAATGTTTCAAGATCTATCCTGAAGTAAAATGCTGTCAGTGATAGGATAATATCCATATGCCTACATGGAAGACCAGTTAATACCACTATTCTTCAAACTTATTCACTCACCACCAAAGCCAAAGATATTGGAGGATATTGAAGATTTTTACCAACTTCTGCAGTCTGAAATTGACCAAACAAGGATTCAATATGTATTATTACTGGTTATTGGAATTCAAAAGTTGGAAACAAAGAAGAATCACTGGTAGATGGGAAATATGGCCTTGGTGATAGAAATGATGCTGGATGTCGCATGATAAAATTTTGCAAGACCAATGACTTATTCATTGCAAATACCTTTTTTTCAGCAACATAAACTGCAGCTATACACATCATCTTCTCCAGATGGAGTACACAGGACTCAGATTGACTATGTCTGTGGCAAGAGGCAATGGAGAAGCTCAATATCTTCAGGCAAAACAAGGCCAGGAACTGACTATGGAACACACCATCAACTGTTCATTTGCAAGTTCAAGTTGATGATGAAGACAATTAAAACAAGTCCACAAGAGCCAAAATATGATTTTGATTATATCCCTCCTGAATTTAGAGACCAGCTAAAAAATAGATTTGATACACTGAACACTAAAGACCGAAAACCAGAAGAATTATGGGATAATATCAAGAACATCATCTGTGAACAAAGCAAAAATAGAAAGCAAAAGGTCATTAAAAAGACAGGAAAAGGAAAAGACCAAAATGGATGTGAGAAGAGACTCTGAAAGTTGCTCTTGAATGGCGAGTAGCTAACGCAAATGGAATAAGTGACAACAGAAGATTTCAAAGAGCAGCTGGAGAAGAGAAAGTCAACTATTATAATGATATATTATACAAAGACCTGGAGTTAGAAAACCAAAATAGAAGAACACACTCAGCATGTCTCAAGCTGAAAGAACTGAAGAAAAATTCAAGCCTTGAGTTGCAGTATTGAAAGATTCTATGGGCAAAATATTGGATGATGCAGGAAACATCAAAAGAAGATGTAAAGAATACAGAGTCACTGTATCAAAAAGAATTAGTCGATGTCCATCCACTTCAGGAGGTGGCATATGATCAAGATCAATGGTACTGAAGGAAGAAGTTGAGGCTGCACTGAAAGATTTGGAGAACAAAGCCCCAGGAATTGACTGAATACCCATTGAGATGTTTCAACAAACAGATGCCACACTGGAGGCCCTCATTCATATATACTAAGAAATTCAGAAGACAGCTACCTGGCTAACTGACTGGAAGAGATCTTTATTTGCACTCATTCCAAAGAAAGGTTATCCACAGAATGTGGAAATTATCAAATATCATTAATATCACAGGCAAGTAAAATCTTGCGAAGGTAATTTAAAAATTTTTGCAGCAATATATTGACAAAGAACTTACAGAAACCCAAGCTGGATTCAGAAGAGAATGTGGAAGAAGGTATATCATTGCTAATGTCAGATGGATCTTGGATGAAAGCAAGGAATACAAGAAAGATGTTTACTTGTGTTTTATTGACTATGCAAAAGCATTCACTTATGTAGATCATAACAAATTATAGATAATATTGAGAATAGGAATTCCAGAACACTTAATTGTACTCGTGAGAAACCTGTACATAGACCAGGCAGCTGTTGTTTGAATAGAACAATGGATACTTCATGATTTAAAATCAGGAAAGGAGTGTGTCGGGGTTGTATCCTTTCACCATACTTATTCATTCTATAAGCTGAGCAAATAATCTGAGAAGCTTGACTATATGAAGAAGAGTGTGGTATCAGAATTGGAGGCAGACTCATTAACAACCTGAGATACACAGATGACACAACTTCGCTTGCTGAATGTGAGGATGACTTGAAGCATTTACTGATGAAGATTAAAGACTACAGTCTGCAGTATGGATTACACCTCAACATAAAGGAAACAAAAATCCTCACAACCACACTAGTAAGCAATATATAATAAATTGAGAAAAGATTGACATTGTCAGAGATTTCATTTTACTTGGATCCACAACAAACACCCAGGAAAGCAGCAGTTAAGAAATCAGAGCACAGGCCAATCTGCTGCAAAAGACTTCTTAAAAGTGTTATTGAGCAGAGATGTCACTTTGAAGACTCAGGTGCACCCAACCTAAGACATGGTATTTTCAATAGCTTCATATGCATGTGAAAGCTGGACAATGAATAAGAAACACCAATGAAGAGTTGATGCCTTGGAATTGTGGTATCACCAAACATTCAGAATACTGAAAATGCCATGGAATACCAGAAGAACTAACAAATCTATCCTGGAAGAAGTGCAGTGGAGATGCTTTTTGGAAATGAGAATGGTCAGACTTCATCTGACCTAGTTTGGTCATGTTGTCAGAAGGGACCATTCCCTGGAGAAGGATATCATGCTTGGTAAAGTGGAGGGTCAATGAAAAAGAAAAAGGCCCTCAAGGAGATGGATTGACACAGTGGCTGCATTTATGGACTCAGGTATAGCAAGGATTGCGAGGCTGGCGCAGGTCTGGGCAGTGTTTTGTACATGGGGTGTCTATGAGTGGAAGTGACTCAACGGCACCTAACAACAACAAGGTCACCATTGTTGTGGTTGGACAAAATATTCACCATAAAAAGTCATCATGGTTGTTCTAATATCTCTCTCAGGCAGTACACACAATTTTGTACATTCAGACCATCATTCTCACCATAAATAGCAAAGGATGATAATCCATGCAGAAGAATATGGAAGATGAAGTCAAAATAAATTATCTTCATCTCTCATTCTTCCAATGTGGTACCATTTAACTTCTCCACAGACAGTAATGTCTATCATTGACATTTCAGAAGGGAACTGAAAACATTATAAACCATTTTCTGATGTAAGAAATTATGGAATCCAAACAATGCTTCAGTCTAAAAAGGAAAGGCTGATGACTTCAACATAAAAAAAAGCTCGTCATAAAATATGTTTTAACCCTCCTGTTATAGGACACATGTCAAAGTTTACTAACAAGAAATTCAGTATCTTTTTAAAGATTCTTCAGATTTGTTTTGGTTGTTCCTGTGGCCATAAAATGGATTATATTTCTACCTGAAGGCAGTAGTAAATGATAGTGTGATAACAAAACTAAATGTTCAGTGAGTACTAAAATAAAATCACTAATCATGTCCTCCAAGTTATATATAATGCTGATGGATTATTATTCCATTTTAGTTAATCATATTGTGGTTTAAATCACTGAAGTATGACAACCTAATGTTTAATTTATAACCTTGGGAAAACTTTAAAAATTATACCTAATACTACTTTTAATAAGAAATATTTTTGAGAGTATTATAATTAAAAATTTTAAAAGAGTAAATTAGGAATTTTACCTAGCTATTAGCAATGTTAAAAAGGAGCACACTGGTGGCACAGTGGTTAAGTGGTTAGCTATTAACTGAATTGATGGCACTTCGAACCTATCAGCCACTCCATGGGAGAAAGATGTGGAATCTTCTTCCATAAAAGATTATAGCTTTGGAAACTACGGGCAGATCTACTTGGTCACATGGAGTCATTATGAGTTCAAATTGAATGGACATCACATAACAACAGTGACATTGATAATGTTATTTATCACATAAAAACTGGGAATGGGATTTATATTTAAAGTATGAGTGTATGTGTGGTGTGTGTATGTATTTCAGTTATTTTCGAGGATGACAAATCTACACTTTGAAGATTGTCAAGTTTTCTATCCAATAGAATTGTTGAAAGTACATTTTGTGGCTCACTTTGCTACCTCTGGCCAAAGCAATATAATGTTTAAAAAGTGGTACGATAAATTAATTGATTTATCCACATCACCAGGCATAAAGATGTTTATTTTATGTCTATGATAGCAATGTGAGGTTCCTGGCAATTGACAATATTGTAAAAACATTCATTCAACTTTTTTTCAGCAGTAGGTTTCCATAGAAAACAAATATTCCTGAAGTTTTTTATATGTTACAAAATTATACTATTCATGCCATTATTAATGTGAGGCATTTAGGTATGAAAAGCTATGTATCTATTACAGATAGGAAATCATAGGGAGATTGTATCTTACTTGAAGTGCTATTTCAGTAGAGATTTAAATGCCCAGTTTATTTATTTAAATGAATATTCTATTTATGTTTTTAATTACTCTCAATGTTTATTCTATATTCAAAATAATAGATACCATGTCATCTATTAAAATAGAGAATAATAATCTCTAAGAAAATTTAGGAACATTGTGCCTTATTTAGAATGAATAGTTTAAATTGCTCACAGTTTATCACTAGAGAGGTGATATTTACTATTTATTTAGGATAGCATAAAAAAAGAAAAAAAGTAGTCAAAAGCCCCTGAAGCTGACAGACTGCCGAGCTATAACTGGCAGAGTGAGTACACAGAGATTCAATGTGAAAAGTGGAAGATAATGTGCTCTCACACTAATGGGCACTGAACTAGACATAGGCTCATTTTTCACATCATGTCATCTCTAAGGTTTGAATAAAAAGTAATGGTCAGAATGAGCCTGGCTCTATCTCAGACATTATCATTTGCCTCCTCAGTTTTATTTGTGTTGACTTGTACAGTCTAAAAAGATGACAGTCTCTGGGCCTCTGAATCACTCAGAGTGATAATACACAGCACATTACACTGTTGGTGACAGGTTCTGTTCTCCTGGATGGCATATGAAAGGAACGCATCTCTTTCCGTCATTTCAAATGCTATAAACTGACAGAATAAAGAATCTTGCAGAGGGGACATCACAAACCCTGTCTGTTATAATTTTATGAGATAAACTGGAGTTTCTAGGGTATCTTGTTCAGGAAATTAGTGTCAGTCAAACTTTAGTTTAGTTTTTTTTTTTTTTTTTAAGAGATAAATAGCAGACTCTAGAGAAGTAGCATTGCCCTACTTCATAAGGAAAAAAAAAAAACGTCAAAACCATATGCTTAGTCCTTAGAAAAACCACAGAATATCCTGTCTTAAAAAAACATAGTTCCTGTGTTAACTGATTCAAGTGCAATTCATGGCTTCAACCAAAAATAAATGCTGACCTATTGACAAGATCTTTCAAGAAGTCTTTAGTCTGACTGTGTCAATGAATGAATCAGTGCTTTTAAAATTTAGGAAGTCTCATTTTTTGCTGAATTGGTAACTTAATATCCTGTTGAATCAGAAACATGACAAGACTACAATTTTTTTCTTGGTACATTTATTCAAGGTTTTATCTTCTTCCTCTTTATTTCTGGAACTATTATAGAATTGATTTACAGTAGGTACATTTTAACTGAAGACACCACAGAAGATCACTAAGGTAGATGATAATATGCAGGATTTTACTAATTTATCCTAAACTGAATAGCATATGGATTCTCTTCTCTTACGTTTTTTAAAACATTAGTGTCATAAAAATTTACAGGTGCTTGAATCATAATCTGCCAATTGTCATAGCTTCTTCCGATGTAATTTTTAGTACTTCTATTATAATCAACGTTCCTCGCTTGACTTAAGTTTAACTGATTATTTAAGTTAGACTTGATAGTTGTACTTTTCTGTCCATTTCATGTTTGAAACTTTTTTATGATCAAGGTGAATAGAAATGAATGTCAAAGAATGTTTAAAACATACATTTATAAGTGGTACTTTGTTCAAATTTTTATTACAAACTAATTTTTAAAAAATTATTTCAAAGTAGATTTTGGCCACATAGTTGTGTTTTAAATATAGGATAGATCTGATGATTCAGTTGACTTTATATCAAACAATAAAGAATGTTTTTAAAAAATTAAATATTGCAAGTATAGCAGCACAAAATGCTACCAAATAAAGGAAATGGTGATAATAAGTAATGAAAATTTATTTAGTATGTGTTTCTTCTTTTATATTGATGTCTTACCAAGCAATTAATATTTTATTGTACAATATTTGAAAATGTAGATCTAAATCTCTCTTTCAAAAAAAAAAAGTATGAAGCCTTGAGTTAGAAGAAAGTGAACATTTCTTTCAATATGTTCATATAAAACACAAAAGAGGTGTGGTTTATTATCCCACAGATGGATTGTCAGAATTTTCTGTGGTGTAAAAAGTTAATGTGGAATTCACTGTACTACCAGCCTGCTGAATTCTCTGACCACCAAGCACCAAACATTGACTAGATTCTGCGTTGTCTTGCATTATGGCATTTTTTCATTCACACAATTCCATACTATGATTCAGGTATTTGCCACCCACTATCCATATCTACTGCGAACTACACAGTTATATTCTACATTGCAAACTACACAGTTACATTCTACATTTATAGTGAACATGGAGGGAGAAAGAAGAGGGAAGAAGTTTTAAAAAGCTTAATGGCATTAATTTCTAGTGGGATTATCTCAGATATATTTTTTTTAAGGGTTGCTTAATTTTCCCCCAATCAAGCTATTTTTTGTTCCCCCTTCATTTTTAATGATATCATGCACCAATGGGCAAATTAGTCTCCAACCTGAAGATCTTCACTTGCTCTTCTTCTTCTTCCTTAAGATTTGAACATTATCTACGCCCATATATTTACACTGTCTTACGTGCTTTGATAGGAGCTCTGGTAGCATAGTGGCTAAGGCACTTGACTGCTAACCAGAAGGCTGGCGATTCAAACCCACCAGCCACTCCTCGGAATGAAGGTTGGGCATTCCTACTTCCATAGTGATACTGCCTCGGAAACCCAAGAAGGGGTCACTATGAGTTGGGGCCAACTTGATGGCAAACAACAACAACAACAACATTGTGCTATGATGCCTGCAGAGGTTCTTTCCAACCTTTCAATTCAAAGAGTTTACAATTCCAAAACTCCAGGATATTCACAAAGGCACAGGGATCATTAGAGGGACAGTTCTTTCCTTACCCTAGGTCACATGCCAGGAACTTTTCAGAGCCTCTGGCCCACCCACTTCCTGCATGTACTAAGAAGGGGCTTGGTGTTTGTATGGGTTTTGGTGAACTCTTATCTGCAGATGGAGAACCCCTGGATGGCACAAATGGTTGAAAACATGGCTATTAACTGAAGGAATGGCAGTTCAAACCAACCTAGAGGCACTGTAGAAGAAAGGCCTGGTAATCTGTTTTTTCAAGGTCATAGTCATGAAAACTGTATGAAGTACAATACTAGTATGAAACACATGGGGTCACCATGATTTGGAATCTATTTAACTGCAACTATTTTTTTCTCTTGGGTTCTTACATGATCTACTTGTTTGTATTCTACTCCTCACTTATTCTCCTTTTCTCTCTCCTTTGCTCTCTCATTTCCTTAGCACACTGATTCATGAACACCAAGCCTCATAAACAGTGAGCCCACACAGAGATCTGATAACTGGAGGATGACCAAAGGATTGCTTTTCTTTAACAGAGCTAGCCCTTGTGGGGTGGGTTTTGTAGAGTATTTTTGGTAGTAGATGATGCATCTAAGTTTTATAAGTATGCTCTCAACAAATATAATTTAGAATCTGAAATATTAATTTAGTATAGTCAATGCTGTAAACTTAGTAAATTACATAATAATTACCACTTGCATGTTGCTTGTTCTCAAAAGTTCCTCATCTCTTAAAATTAACTTATTAGTAGAAAGTAGAAATATGTGAGCTTATAGTTTCAAATGAATCTCAAAAATATTAACATATTTAACCTGGAAACACTTCAAAGGTATCCATTTATTATACATTTGAGAAAAAATAGAAGAATTAAGCTTTTTTAAAATTGCTTACCCAGCTGATGTGCAAAAATGTATGCAAATAGAATCTTTTCATTTTAAAATAGTTTCAAAGGAAGTACCTGTCCCTAAAGAAAAAAGAACTGCAGCCCCTGAAAGAAGTTTCCCAATCCACAATGTACTAAATCAACTGTTAAACACATGGTAGCACAGCGACATGGAAAACACTGTAGCTTGCTGAGGCTTAGTGTAAAAATCATTTTTGCTCTTGGAAATGGGAATCACTGCCAATCCCATTAGGCTTCCACCTCATGTCCTTAGACTTACTTCTACTTTTCTTTGTTCAGGTCTTATCCCTTAGTGTCAATGTTGAACTCACCTCCCAGAACAAGTAAGCCGGTTTCTTGTAGTTGGCCCATGGAGTCATCAGGTTAAGGGTGTATCTACTCCAGTCCTGATAAATGCCAGTTTTATCTGTCCCATTTCTTTTGTGTGTCTCTCAGTTAGATAGCAAGGTTAGGACATATAAAATCTTGTATTCTCCATGTCCCTTTTATTTCGGAAAGCTTTTGAGAGCTTAACATTTCCCTCTTTCTTGTTGTTCAAACCAAAGCATTCCCTATGAATCCGTTTCCTAGTGGCCTCTTGCTTCCTACAGCAAATCCAGGCTTCCTCTTGTCATCTTCAAGGAACCTGTCTCTCTCTTGCCTTTCTGGCCTTGTACTCTGTTTTTATGATACATGTTGTCCTAGCTTTCAGATTTATCTCTTCTCAATTTTTAACCGTGTACCCAAAATTCTCCATTCTAAAGAACTAATATATCCTTGCTAAGACTTTATTAGCTTCTCACAGTATTAAAAACTTCCAACTCACCAAATAAATTCATATCCAAACATTACTAAGAGTAATATATAGGATATTAGATTAATCAATTAACCTTAGTTTCTAGAGAAATTTTATTTAAAATTGTGTATGAATTTAACAAGTTCGCTAAGGCAATGTATTCCAAAACCCTTACTTTTCGTCCCAACTCTTCGTAGTTGCTTGAATGTCCTTTTAGAAATCATTTACATATAGTCTTCTAGACTCTGAAAAAAACCTGTTCAAGCAGATTAACTGCTTTTTCTTTTAGAAAATCCATTCTGTTTTTAGGCAATTGTATTTAAAGTAAGGGAGCTCTGGTGGCATAGTGCCTAAGGCATTTGACTGCATAGCAATGATTGTGATGGTAGAGGACTCAGCATTGTGGCAATGTTTCATTCTGTTGTACGTAGGGTCACTTTGAGTCAGACCTGACTTGAAGGTGCCTAACAACGACATTTAAAGAAAGATTTCCTTTAACTTGAATTGAAATATACCCCTCACTAATGTTCAGCTGTTGGATACCGCATGTTGGAATCACGCTAATCACAGTTAAGTTCTTGGATGCTGTCTTTCAAATACTTAAAAATATTTATTGTCTTGCCTAAATTTTCTAGATTAAATAATCCCATTACTTAACTAAGCATTATACATTGTCTTTGAGTCATTTTATGATCTTGGCTCATTCTCTACAAAGTTTATCAAAATTCCTTTCAAAATAATTGTACCCACAACTGATCATGAAAATCTGACTACATTCTACTCATTAAATGCAACCTAAAACTTCCATGTGGTTTTCATATCAACTGTTACTAAGCATGACATTTTTAGTCTGTGGGAGCTCTGGTAGCATAGTGGCTAAGGCACTTGACTGCTAACCAGAAGGCTGGCGGTTCAAAT
>NW_006921671.1:578692-582144 GCF_000298275.1 Orycteropus afer afer
TGAGGTTGAATCCACACTGCAGACTGTAGTCTTTAATCTTCATCACTAAGTGCCTCAGGTCATCCTCACTATCAGCAACCAGACTTGTGTCATCTGTGTACCATAGGTTGTTAATGAGTCTTCCTTCAATCCTGATACCACATTCTTCTTCATATACTCCAGCTTCTCACATTATTTGCTCAGCATACAGATTAAATAAGTATGGTAAAGGGATACAACCCTGACACACTCCCTTCCTGATTTTAAACCATGAAGTATTCCCTTGTTCTGTTTGAATGACAGCCTCTTGATCTATGTAGAGGTTCCTCATGGGTACAATCAAATGTTCCAGAATTCCCATTCTTACTGTTTTTCATAATTTGTTATGATACATACAATCAAATACCTTTGCCTAATCAATAAAACACAAGGAAACACCTTTCTGGTAGTCTTTGTTTTCAGCTAAGAACATCTGACATCAGCAATGATCCTTATTCCACTTCTACTTCTGAATCCAGCTTGCATTTCTGAAAGTTCTCTGTCAATATACTGCTGCAACCGTTTTTGAATTATCTTCCGTAAGATTTTACTTGTGTGAGATATTAATGATATTGTTTGATAATTTCCACATTCTGTGGAATCACCTTTCTTTGGAATGGGTACAAATACGGATCTTTTCCAATCAGTTGGCCAGGTAGCTGTCTTCCAAATCTCATGGCATGTATTCCTTCCATCTTCTCCTGTATAATTTTGCAAGACCGAGGACTTATTCATTGCAAATACCTCTTTTCAACAACACAATCAATGGCTATACATGTGGAATTTACCAGACGGAGTACAAAGGAATCAGATTGACTACATCTGTGGCAAGAGGCAATGGAGAAGCTCAATATCTTCAGCCAAGGCCAGGAGCTGATTGTGGAACAGACCATCAGTTGCTCATATGCAAGTTCAAGTTGAAGTTGAAGGCCATTAAAATTAGTCCATGAGAGCCAAAAAATGACCTTCATTATATCCCTCCTGAATTTAGAGACCATCTAAAGAATAGATTTGATGCATTGAACACCAATGACTGAAAACCAGACAATTGTGATATGATATCAAGAACATCAACCATGAAGAAAGCAAAAGGTCATTAAAAAGACAGGAAAGGAAGAAAAGACTAAAATGGATGTCAGAAGAGACTCTGAAACTTATCCTTGAGTGGAGCATAACTAACGCAAAAGGAAAAAAAATGACAAGATAAAAGAGCTGAAAACAAAATTTCAAAGAGCAGCTGGAGCAGATAAAGCCAATTACTATAATGAAATGTGCAAAGACCTAGAGTTAGAAAACCAAAAGTAAAGAATATGGTGAGCATTTCTCAAGCTGAAAGAACTGAGGAAAAAATTTAAGCCTCAAGTTGCAATATTGAAAGATTTTATGGGCAAAATATTGAATAATGCAGAAAGCAACAAAAGAAGATGGAAGGAATACACAGAGTCACTGTACCAAAAAGAACTGGTAGATTTTCATCCATTTCAGGAGGTGGCATATGATCATGAACTAATAGTACTGAAAGAAGAAGGGGAAGCTGCACTGAAGGTATTGGCAATGAACAAGGCACCAAGAATTAAATGAATACCCATTGAGATGTTTCAACAAATGGATGCCCCCCTGGGGTCACTCACTTGGTTTTGCCAAGAAATTTGGAAGACAGTTACCTGGCTAACTGACTGGAAGATATCCATATTTGTGCCCATTCCAAAGAGAGGTGATCCCACAGAATGTGGAAATTATTGAACAGTATCATTAATATTCACACAAGTAAAATCTTACCGAAGATAATTAAAAAACAGATGCAGCAGTAAATTGACAGAGAGCTCCCAGAAATGCAAGCTGGATTCAGAAGAGGATGTGGAATGAGGGATATCATTGCTGATGTCAGATGGGTGTTAGCCGAAAGAAAGGAATACCAGAAAGATGTTTACTTATGTTTTATTGGCTATGCCAAAGAATTTCATTGTGTGGATCATAATAAATTGTGGGTAACATTGACAAGAATGGGAATTTCAGAGCACTTGATTGTACTCATGAGGAACCTGTACATAGATCAGGAGGCTGTTGTTCAAACAGAACAAGAGGATAGTGCCTGGTTTAAAATCAGGAAGGGAGTGGATGAGGGTTGTATCCTTTCACCATTCTTATTCAATCTGAATGCTGAACAAATAATACAAAAAGCTGGACTATATGAAGAAGAATGTGGGATCAACCTATGATACACAGATGACACAATTTTGCTTGCTGGAAGTGAGGATAGCTTAAAGTACTTAGTGATGAAGTTTAAAGACGTTAGTCTGCAGTATAGATTACATCTCAACATAAAGAAAATGAAAATCCTCACAACTGGACCAATATGCAGCATCACAATAAATGGAGAAACGATTGAAGTTGTTAAATATTTCATATTACTTGGTTCCACAGTCAACACAAAAGGAAGCAGTAGTCAAGACATCAGAGGCCATATTGCACTGGGAAAATCTCCTGCAAACAACTTCTTAAAAGTGCTGAAGAGCAAAGATATCTCCTTGAAGAGTAAGGTGCCCCTAACCCAAGCCATGGTATTTTCAGTTGTCTTATATGCATGTGAGAGCAGGATAATGAATAGGGAAGACAGAAGAAGAATTGATGCTTTTGAATTGTGGTGTTGGCAAAGAATACTGAAAGTACCATGGACTGCCAAATGAATGAACGAATATGTCCTGTGAGAAGTGCAGCTGGAATGATGTTGGAAGCGAGAATGTCCAGACTTCATCTGACCTACTTTGGTCATGCTGTCCAAAGGGATCGTTCCCTGGAGAAGGATATCATGCTTGGTAAAGTGGAGGTCAGTGAAAAAGGGGAAGGGCCTCAACACAGTGGCTGCAACAATAGCCTTAGGTATAGCAAGGATTGTGGGGCTGGCAGGACTGGACACTGTTTCTTTCTGTTGTACATGTGTCACTATGAGTCAGAGTTGACTCAACGGCATGTAACAACAACGACAAAGAATGATTATTGAATACTGAATATTATGTAAAATGTAAGTTGTTTTGCAGTTTAGGGAGTTAAAACTGTGGAGATCTTTTTGGAAAATAGGAGAAAGAATTAAAATCATCAGGTTTATTTAAAGCTAAAATATGAATAAAAAATTTAGTGGTTAATTCTAAATTGGATAGAAAGAAAACGATTAGTTTTTATAGCAGTAAATGTCATAGAATGAGAAAATTGGATCAATGTAATAAAAATAATGAAAATGGAGGGGAAAAAAAAAGATAAATAGGAAAAATAGCATGGTAGAAATAGAGGGAACATATACATAGACTTAACTTGGCATTTAAACTATAGTTTCTTATACTATCCTAAAGAAACTGATATACCTCCAATAATAATGATAATTATTATATATATATATATGTATATGTATATGTATATATATATACTTATGTGTATAT
>NW_006921671.1:582244-589117 GCF_000298275.1 Orycteropus afer afer
CACCAGCCACTCCTTGGAAGGAAGATGGGGCAATCTACTTCAGTAGTGATACTGCTTAGGAAACCCAAGGAGGGGTCGCTATGAGTCGGGTCCGACTAGAGGGCACATAACAACAACAACAACAACTTGTAAAACTGGATTTTTCAGACCCAGGAACAAGATGACTTTGCATTAATCACTACCACATTTTAATTGGATAGATTTATTTTTTTGCCTGTCAAGATTATCTCAGATATTGACAATAGCTGAATATTTTATCTTTTCAGTGTCATGCCATTTGCAAATATGATTGTTATTCTGTCTGAGTACCCTTCAAATCTTTTATAAATCCATTTAACAAAATTTAAAATTTGATTATTTTACCTTAGAAATTTGCTTCAGTCAGGAAGGTAAGCTTTGGTTAATCTAATGGACCACGAGACACCAAAATTTCTATTTTTAACAGTGATGGCATTGGAAATTTACTCTAGTGCCATATTTGGATATCTAAAAATAGAGACTATTATACATTTTAGTAATTATTTATTTTATTGTATATCTTCAACCTTTAAAAGATTTTAAAAGTTGACAAAATTTTGAACAGTATCTGACATTTCTCAAAAGTAGGAGAGTTCAAAGGTTTCTAAAGAGTTCCCTTGGAATAAATAATATTCCTAAATCTATTTCTAAGTGGT
Source organism: Orycteropus afer afer (assembly GCF_000298275.1). Taxonomy (NCBI): domain Eukaryota; kingdom Metazoa; phylum Chordata; class Mammalia; order Tubulidentata; family Orycteropodidae; genus Orycteropus; species Orycteropus afer. Next base: position 582,919 of record NW_006921671.1, read on the forward strand.
CCTTGTGCTACAGAAAATACCAGTTCAATAAAGCCCAAGTAAGCACCAAAGTAGCCTTGTAGATGGAAAATGTATTAATATATTAATTCAATTACTAGTTTAAATGTAAGGATGTCAAGACTGTTAATTCATCAGTAGTTATATTTACTCTTTTTTTTTTTTCTTTTTTGGTCTTGTTTCAAGTGTATCATTCTCACCACTAACCACCATTTCAGGATTTTAGGAAATGTCTATATCACTATGCTATACCATATTGAATTATGCCACTTCTTTTCCCTGACACAAGTATCAAAAACTCAGGTGAGAGATGTATTTGCAGGTAAACAAACTAGATATTCCATAGAGAGATGCATTTGCAGCTGCAGTTAAGTCAGTCACTTCATTTCCTGTCAAAGTTCCTTAACTATGAAGTAAACTAATGATATGCCATCTCTTTCAAGGGAATTTGAATGTTCAATGAGCAATTTCAGGATCCAACACACTGGGCAAAAGACTAAATTTTTATTATAGTGGATACTTGCAGCCTTATGTAATCTGCCAGTCTAAACCATGTGCTGCTTTGGCACATGCCTTACTGAAAATTGCAGACCAGTCTGTGAGCTGGCACAATCTCAGCATAGCAGATGGACATGCAATGAAATAGCTAGCAAAGAGACCTTGTTTCAGCATCAAATATATTTTTCCTCAGGCCAGATCCTTAGACAAAGTAGTTTTAGTAATACTGCTGCCATTGAGGTAAGGGGCTACATTTCCTTTACCTTCAGTCTACTCAATTTTTTTCCATGTCTTTTGGTGAGTTGTTTCAGGCAATCACCCATCTCAGACACAGTAAAATTCATATTTGAAAGTTACAATGGCTTGGACCCTTTTACTGTGAAGTTTTGAAACACCAGCAAAATAGTACTATTCTGGGACTATTATTTTATGAGAAGAAATTACAGTTATCTGGTCACTCAAGTTAATAGGGGAGATTTACTGTATATTCCATCATGATACTCTGCACTTAAAAGTTTTTTAATCTTATGGTGTCTCAAAGGAATGATGCTAACTGACCTATTTACTAAATTAGAACAGTTTAAGTATTATTTACTAACTCCATTGAACAGCAATACACTACATAGTAAAAAAGAGTAAGAAACACCTACAAAATAATGGGAAGCTCCAATAGGGTTTAGTTATGACCAAATGCAAGTATTTATGTTAGTGATTAATATTAAACTCAAAATCAGAGAAACGTATGTGAAATATATTTACAAGGTAAATAAATAGCTTAAAATTGGCAGTATAATACACACATTAATGAAAATGACTAATTAATTAGCAATTATAGATTAAAATGCTCAATAGAATCAGAGTTTATTTTGTTTGTTTTGTAATAAGTTTTAATGTAATATTTATTATAAATCAAATTTCATTTTAATTTCTGGATTTATTGTGAGCTCACCAGAATTGGGAAGCCATTGCAAAAAAACTAAAGTAATACAGGCATATGCCAAGAAGACAGTAAGACAATGAATATTAACCACTTTATAGTTTCTTGTATTCTTTCAGAAACTTCTGATGGATATGTGTTTTTAAATTTATATTCTTAAATATATCTGTATATTTGAAGTGATATATCATGGAATTCTCCCTATGACACCTTCACTTTATTTTTTAATAGCTCCATACAACTCCACTATATAAAGAATCATGATTTATCTAAACTGTCTCTCATTAGTAGCCATTTTAATATCTAGTACTGAATTCATTACTGATCTTTTTCTGAAATTTCTTGGATATTGTCATATATTTATTCTTCCAGATGAACCCCAGTGTCATTTTGTCAAGTGGTCCCCAAGTAAAAAGACTGATGGAATTTTAATTGGTATTGAATTGAATTTATGAATTTAATTTAGGGAGAATTATAATAATATAGCTGCTTATAAAAAGAGCATGGTCTTTCTTATCATTCAATCAAAACTATAGATATCTTTCAGTTGTTTAGTGTTTGTCCTATAGTAGATTGTAGTTTTATAATGTTTTTTGTATAAATTCAGTATGTTTCTGGATAGGTGCACTCTTGTTTATTATTATTGTTTTTCATAAAAATGAAAATAAGATTTTCTTCTTTCACTCTGTTTTATCTTGCTATTGTTTGGAAATAAGAAAACTACATTTTATATTAGTAGTTTAATTATGCTACTGAATTTCTTTACTACTTGTTGATTATAATTTATTTTCTTGGATTTTAAAGCTCATAGTCATATCTGAAAAAAATGTTGTTTTCACTGTCCTTTCAAATATGTGTAACAATGATCTCCTCCTCTTTTCTGATTATACTGGCTAGAATTTCCAGAGTATTGTTCAGTAATAATGGTCAAGTAACCATCTGTTTCATTTCTATCACTTAAATGAAAATGTGTTTAATGTTAGACTGTTAAGCTTGATGTTGTTTTTTGTTTGTAATAGCTCTGTTTATTATTATGCAAAAGAATAATCTGTCTATTCTTAGGCTACTAAAATTTTTTGTTTGCTTATTTTGAAGGAGAGATAGCATGATTTGTTCTTTTTTTTTTTTTTTCTCTCCACCATTTCCATACATCACATATACCCTGTTGACTTTGTACAAGGCAATGTGACTTACTTTGAATAATCATGTGTGAATGCAGAGTTTTCAATGGTTTCTCATGGTTTTGCCCAATCTTATCACTTAGTCCTATGCCATGGAAGCAGTATGACCCACAGAGGTTCATCCTTCAGCCTAGCATGCACTTAGAGAACCCAGCCCAGATCAGCCCAAGTCAATATGGCTTAGCAAGCTAATTGAAGCCTAGTCTTGCAACAGCCAGTCCACAGAGCTCATGCAATGTGAATGAGGAATGCATTTTTTAAAAAATATTTTTATTATAATATACTGAAATTTGGGGTTTTTGGATGCTGTAGCAAAGGTGACTAAACATTTGTTTGCTTTTATGCATAAATTATTTCAATCTTGATAAATATCTTTGCCAGTGTAATAATTAATATATTATTTTATTATGTTTTCTAAATGAAAATGACCTTTGGATTTTTAGCATAAAACACATCTGGCCACAGAATATTATCTTTTATATACAGCTTAATTTGATTTGCTAATATTTTTCTTTTGGAATTTAGTATCATTTCATAAGTGAGGTTTATCTACAGTTTTTTGTTTCTTGCTTCCCTGCTTTCATATCTTTGTCAATTCTGGGCATCAATGTTATGGTAGATTCAGAAACAGAATTTAGAAGCTTTCTTTTGAAAGTTATATGTAGGTAACTTAAATTTAAATAACAATTGAATTCTTTGTTTTTCTTTCATTTGAAATTATTCACCAAAAAAAAAGCAACCCAGACCTGGTTCAGTTTTTCTAGGGAGATCTTTACTGTTGTTTCAATATCATCTTAGGTTACTGGTTGATTAGAAATTTCTGTTGATTTTTCTAAAACTTCACATATTTCACTTAGGCTTTCAAGTTTATTTGTACAGTGTTTTAAAAACTACCTGCTTATAATTTTTTTCTGTTTTTGTCTTTAGCTGTCTCTTCATCTTCCTTTTAGATTTTCTCCATTTGCTCAGACTACTTAAATAGATCCCTGCTTTCATGCCTACACATACATTGTCTAATCTCTACACAGCAGACAGAGATAATCAAATTAGATATTATATTAAATCATTCTGTTGATTAAACATCACCAATGGATTTCCAATTAAACTTCCATTCCCTTAGCATCTTGCAATAGTTCTACTTTACTCATTCCATCACAACTGGCTTTCTGGCTTTGGAAAACATCAACTTTATCCCTGCCTTGGGGGTTTTGCATTGGCTTTTTCCTCTACCTGAAACAATCTTCCTCTAGAACAAAGGTTCTCAAACTTGACTGCACATTAGAATCAACTGAATTGCTATGAACAAATACTGGTGCCCTCAAAGATTTTGCTTCAATAGATATAGTCTGGGAATTGAGATTTCTTTTTTTTAAACTAATGTCCAGTTGCTTCTAATGTGTAGAAAAGTCGGAGACAAATGCTGAAGGTAAATTGTTCTCAACCATGGGTGCACACTGCAACTACCTAGGTTGTTGTTGTTGTTGTTGTTGTTGTTTGCCGTCGAGTGGGCCCCGACTCATAACGACCCCTCCTTGGGTTTCCGAGGCAGTATCTTTTAAAATATAACAAAGCCTGGCTAAACCAAACTAAACCAATACAATCAGAATTTTGGAAGTTGGAAAAGAAATAGTTGAGAGTATTTTTTAAAAGTTCTTTGCATAATTCCATTGTACAGGAAGGGTAGAGGTATACTGCCCTAGAGATTGGTCTTGCTCTCCTTTACATATCACTTGATGGACCTGTGAAACACCCTCCTTGACCATATTATATGAAAGAGGTCCCCTATATGAGTCTCTTTCAATGTAATTACCTATTTAATAGAATTTAGCACTATTAATATATTTCATCCATTCACTTTTTGATTTATTTGGTTGGATTCCCTCTGCTAGTATGTGTCTTCCATGGATTATTAACTCGTGTGACTCAAATACCTAGAACAGTGTTGTTGTTATGTGCCATCGAGTCAGGCCTGACTCATAGTGACCCCTCCTTGGGTTGCCGAGGAAGTATCACTACTGAAGTAAATTGCTCAACCTTCTTTCTGAGGAGTGGCTGGTAGGTTTGAACTGCCAGCCTTCTGGTTAGCAGTCAAGTGCCTTAGGCACTATGCCACCAGGATTATGGTAATTAGGTATACAGATAAATTTTCAAGATCAAGGTATAAAGCCAGAAAACAATGAGGAAAATATCTTTAAAACATTGAGAGAACATATTCTTTCAACTTCAAGACTATACACAGCTAATTTATTTAAAAGAGGTAAAGTAAAGGAAACATTTTTAAAAAACGTGGTGGGATTAGGGGGCAGATTCTTAACCAGTCCTTTCCAATGGAATTACTGCAAGATGTGCTTCAAGAAAGAGAAAATTAAATGCAGAAAAAAAGTAAGAGCTGTATAAAGCCAAGATTAGCAATAACTGATAAATATGTGGGTAAATCTACTTAATTTCTGATAGTGCAAACTAACAATAATAGTAATAATAGTTTTCATTATTGCTATCATGACAATAATAACTGATATTATGTCACTGTTTGATTATTGTTGTTGTTGTTGTTGTTGTTATGTGCCGTCGAGTCGGCCCCGACTCATAGCGACCCTTCCTTGGGTTTCTGAGGCAGTATCATTACGGAAGTAGGATTGCCCAAACTTCCTTCCGAAGAGTGGCTGGTGGGTTCGAACCGCCAGCCTTCTGGTTAGCAGTCAAGTGCTTTAGCCACCATGCTACCAGAGCTCCTGTTTGATTATTACATGATTATTTTAATTTACTAAAGAATGACCATTTACTAAAGAACCAGTAAACTTCAACATCATTCTCCAACTTTTCTACACATTAGAAGCACCTGGATATTTTTTATAAAAAAATTTGAATTCCTAAACTGTATTCAATCCTAACCAGAAGGCTGGTGGTTCAAACCCACCACCCACTCCTTGGAAGGAAGGGTGGGCAATCTACTTCTGTAGTGATACTGCCTTGGGAACCCAAGGTGGGGTCGCTATGAGTCAGGTCTGACTCCACAACACATAACAACAACAACAACATCCATATCTATTGAAACAAATAATTTAAGGGTGGGTCACAAGCACCAATATTTGCTTACAGCACTTCAGTTGATTCTGATGTGCAGCAAAGTCATTCTTTAGTGCCAGACGATGAACCCCTTAGGTTGGAAGGCACTCAAAATATGACTGAGGAAAAGCTAGAATGTAAAAAGTATGAATCTAAAAAAATTAGAAGTTGTTAAAAAAGAAATAGAACATATAAAGATTAATATCCTTGGTATTAGTGAGGTGAAATGGACAGTTTGGGGCCATTTTGAATCAGACAACCACCTGATCTACTATGCCAGGAACAACAAATTGAAGAGAATGGTCTGGTTATCATTATCACAAAGAATGTTTCAAGATCAATCCTGAAGTACAGGGCTGTCAGTGATAGGATAATATCCATATACCTACAAGAAAGACCAGTTAATATTGTTATTGTTGTTGTTAGGTGCCGTTGAGTCATCACTGACTCATAGTGACCCTATACAGAGCCTGTTCTAGCCTCATGATCCTTGCTATACCTGAGCCTATCATTGGAGCCA
>NW_006921671.1:589217-594778 GCF_000298275.1 Orycteropus afer afer
ATAAGAAACTCTGGTGGTGCTGTGGTTAAGGCATTTGGCTGCTAACCTAAAAGTTGGTGGTTCAAACCCATCAGCCCCTCCACAAGACAAAGATCATGCAGTCTTCTGTAAAGATTATGGCCTTGGAAAGCCTATGGGATAATTCTACTCTGTCCTGTAGGATCTTTGTGAGTCATAATCCACTCCATGGCAATGGATTTTTGGAAAGTTAAGTTATAGATCTAAAATGGGTATTTATCTAAAGATATAATAGAAGGAACAAACCAGGAAGATATTCAGAATTTTTACATGAACTCTAACATAGTTCCAAATATATATAAAGCATTATCCACTGCCATCCAGTGAATTCTTACTCATAATGACCCCTGTTGGGTTTCCAAGGTCACAAATCTTTATGAAAGTTGATTAGCTCATCTTCCTCCTGCAGAGGAAGGTTTGAACCACTGACCTTCTGGTTAGCAGGCAAATACCTCACCTACTACAGCACCAAAACTCCTTATATAAAGCATTAGTTGGTAAAATTATTAGAGAAAATTAAAAAGAAAATCTACCTTTATATATGTATTGATTAAAAAACCAAACCAAACAAACAAACTGACTCATAGCTTCCTCCACCAGGTTTCCAATGTTGTAAATTTTTATAGCAGCAGACTGCCTCATCTTTCTTCTTCAGAGTAGCAGGTGGGTTTGAACCACCAACCTTTTGATTAACAGCCACATGCTTTAACCACTACACCAGCTCCTTAAAGCTTGGCTTCATAAGACTTTAAAGAGGTTTTTTTTCAGATTTAAGGAGCTCAAGTAGTGTAGTGGTTAAAGCATTTGGCTGTTAACCAGGTCAGTGGTTCAAACCCACCAACTGCTCCATGGAAGAAAGTTGAGGCAGTCTGCTTCTGTAAAGATTTATAGCCTTAGGAACACAATAGAGGAAGGTGGGAATCAGAATAGACTAAATGACAGTGAGTTTGGTTTTAAGCAGCTCTGGTGGTACAGTGGGTAAGGTATTTGGCTGCTAACCAGAAATGTGGTGGTACAAATCCACCAGCTACCTCTGCAGGAGGAAGATGAAACAATCTATTTCCATAAAGATTTACAGCCTTGGAAACTCTATAGGGATTGCTATGAGTCAGAATTGACTTGGTGGCAATGGGTTTTTATTTTATTTTATGTCAGATTTGCCCAACGCGATACATCATTTGATTTCTTGACTATTACCTCCATGGGCTTTGATTGTGGATCCAAGTAATATGATATCCTTGACAACTTCAGTATCTTCACTGTTTATCATGATGCTGCTTATTATTCCAGTTGTGAGAATTTTATTTTCTTTATGTTGAGGTGTAATCCATACTGAAAGCTGTAGTATTTCATCTTCATCAATAAGTACTTCAAGTCCCCTTTGTGTTCAACAAGCAAGGTTGTGGCATTTGCTTTTCACAGGTTGTTAATTAGACTTATTCTAATCCTGATGCCACATTCTTCTTCATATAGTCCAGCTTCTCATATTATTTGGTCAGCATCCAGACTGGATAAATAGGGTGAAAATATTCAAACCTGATGTGGAAATTACCAAGCAATATCATTAATATAGGAGCTCTGGTAGCACAGTGATTAAAGTATTTGGTTGTTAACCCAAAAGTTGGTAGTTCAAACTCACCAGCCACTCAGTGGGAAAAAGATGAGGCAATCTGCTTCCATAAAGATTGTTGTTGTTATATGCTATCGAGTCAGCCCCAACTCACAGTGACCCCTCCTTGGGTTGCCGAGGCAGTATCACTACGGAAGTAGATTGCCCAACCTTCTTTCCGAGGAGTGGCTGGTGGGTTTGAACCGCCAGTCTTCTGGTTAGCAGTCAAGTGCCTTAGGCACTAAGCTTGGAAACCCTATGAGGCAGTTCTACCTTGTCCCATAGGTTCATTATGAGTTAGAACTGACTCAATGGCAGTGGTTTTGTATTTCTTTTTATAATTAATATCATGCACAAGTAAAATTCTACTGTAGACTATTCAAAATGGTTGCAGCAGTATATCAAAAGATTACTGCCAGAAATTCAAACCAGATTCAGAAGAGGACATGGAATAGGGACTATCACAGCTGACATTAGAAGAATCTTGCCTGAAAGCAGAGAATACCAGAAAGTTGTTTAGCTGTGTTTTATTGACTCTGTAAAGACATTTGACTGTTTAGATCATAATAAATTATGGATAATATTTTGAAGAATGAGAATTCACACTTAATTGTGCTCATGAGGAACCTGTACATAGCCTAAAAAGCTGCTGTTTGAACAGAACTGTGGGATGCTACATGGTTTAAAATCAGGAAAGATGTGTGTCAGAGTTTTACCCTTTGACCATACTTATTCAGTCTGTATGCTGAACAAATAATCTGAGAAGCTGGACTATATAAAGAAGAACGTGATGTCAGGATTAGAGAAAGACTCATTAAGAACCTGCAATATGCAAATGATGCAACCTTGCTTGCTGAAAGTAAAGACTACTTGAGGCACTTACTGCTGAAGATGAAAGACTCCTGCCTTCAGTATGTACAACACCTCAACATAAAGAAAACAAAAATTGGAACAATAGGCAACATCATGAAAAACTATGAAAATATTGCAGTTATCAAGGGTTACATATTACTTGGATCCACATTCAGTGCTCATGAAAGTAATAAACAAGAACTCAAATGACATATTGCATTGGGCGAATCTGCTGTAGAAGACCCCTTTGAAGTAAGCCTTAAAGAACAACACCATCACTTTAAGGACTAAGATGTGCCTGACCCAAACCATTGTATTTTCAATTGCCTTATATGAAAGCTGGAAGATGAATAAGGAAGACCTAGGATGAATTGATTCCTTTGAACTATAATGTGGATGAAGAATATTGATTGTACATTAGATGTCCAAAGAGCAAACAAATCTGTTTTGGATGAACTATTCTCCTTAGAAATGAGCATGATGAGACTGTCTCATGTATTTTCATCATATTATCAGAAGGGACCAGTCCCTTGAGAAGGACTTCATGCATGGTAAAGCAGAGAGTCAGCAAAAAAAGAGGAAGACCCTCAACAAGGTGGATAGACACAGTGGCTTCAACAATGGGCTGAAATATGGCAATGACTGTGAGTATGGTGCAGTACTGAACAGTGTTGCATTCTGTTGTGCATAGAGTTGCTTTGTTGGAAACAACTTGAGGACATTTAACAGCCACAACAAGGAGCTCTGGTGGTGTAGTGCCTAAGTGCAAAAAAGGCAGGGAGGCCGCATCTCCTGATCTCCTGTAACCATGCAAGAGGAAGACAGGTTTACCATCAGTAACCCAAGGTCTGTTCTTGCAAGGCCAGACATACTGCCTCCCTCCAGCCCTTTCACCAACCGTTCCTCCCAAAGTGCTCACCACCTCTCTCCTGGGCTCAATCACTGCAGTGACCACACAGAACTCACAGATTAGGGGATTTATTAGGGAAGCACCAGACTACAATTCAAGTTCAGGAAAAATGCTCAGTCTCTCTCCCAGCCCACAGTCTCTCTCCTAACATTCTCTCACAGTACCTCTCCCAACAGTACATGTCCCTCGGTGTCTTACTCAGCAATGCATGTCTCTTGCATATCTTTCCTAGCAGTGTGTGTCTCTTTCAGCGGCATGTCTTCCTCAACCAGCAGTCAGAGAGAGAGAGACTTCTTCTGTCTCTAGGAGGCCTCCTTTTGAACCTGGCAGAGTGGCCAAATTAACCAATCATAACATCAGAATTCTAAGCACCTGAGAGAGAGCAGGAACCTCCCAGAACATTGCTTTGTGTTGCACCCAACAGAAATACCCCAGGTGGATAACTTTTACAATCAGGAGCTCCTCAGTTGCTCACAGCAAATTCCACCACAGTCTACAAACACTTATGGCTAGAAAAGCCACACTAAATAATTTACTACACTGCACTAAGGTATTTGACTGCTAACCAGAAGGTTGGTGCTTCAAACCCACCAGCCACTTCTCAGGAAGGAAGATTGGGTAATCTACTTCCATTAAGATTTACCACCTCGGAAACCCAAAGGAGGTCTCAATGATTCGGAATTGGCTCAATGGCAGTGAGTTTGTTTTTTTCTTCGTTTAACAGCAACAACAAAGTTGTCTATATATATTCTAGATATTTCTATGTCTATTATATCTGTTACAGGTATTTTCTATCAGTGTACCATTTACCTTTTGATTTTCCCAATATTATATTTCAAAGAACAGTTGTTTGAAATTTTGATAAACAAATTTATCCTATTTCTTTTATTTCTTATATTTTCACTCTTTTAAGAAGTCTTTAAGGCATCTGACTGGTAACCAGAAGGTTGGTGGTTCAAACCCACCAGCCACTCTGTGGAAGGAAGACTGGGCAATCTACTTCCATAAAGATTTACTGCCTCATAAACCCAATGGGGGTCACTACAAGTCAGAATTCACTTGATGGCAGAGGGTTTGGTTTGGTTTTTCTTGGTTTTTATTAACACATATTTGTGAAAATATTGTCCACCTATTTCCCCTCACACATTCCCAACACAAGAATCTTCACACAATTTTGTTTCTCCTGACTTTATTTCTTTGACCAATATCCATGTTACTATCATCTGCAATATTAATTCCAGAGTGTTATTAAAAGAAGCTTTTAATATTATCAATATTTGTTTATAAAGAACATCATGTTTAATTGATGTGGGTTCTCATTAATGTTTCTTCCTTTCTTTTTTTTTTTAATTGTGATTTGGGTGAAAATTTACAGAGCAAATTCACTTTCCATACAACAGTTCCCATACACTTTGTCTCATGACATTGACCACAATTCACCACAGTGCAACAGCTCCCCTCCCATTTTCACCCGACATTCACCTCTTCCCCTGTGTCCATCCCTCTATGCACCCCTGCCCCCTGAGCTTTCTCCCTGTGCCTGAGCAGCCCTTCTTTCTCTTATGCTTTTTCTTTCCAAGGAGTGTATCTACCTCAGGTAAATGCTCAACTGATATGCTTGTCTATTGTTTGGCTGGAAGCCACAGGTGTGCATTCAATTCCAAACCTGAAGGGCAGCTAGGGGCCATAGTCCTAGTGGTTCCACCAGGCTCTCTCAGGCCAGCAAACCTGTTCCCTCCTTTTTTTTTTTTTTCATTCTCAATTCACTTTCTTATTTTATTGAAGTGAAATTTCTCTCAAAGTCTGTAACTGATTAATTTTCTGAATTCTATTATGACTATAATTTTATTTATTTTATACTGTTCCTTCTCTAATTATTAAGCTGGAAAGAGCACAGTGGATTTAAAGTTAATTTTCTTTAGTATTTTAAAGACAATTACAAATTTGTTATTATATCTAATCTTTTCCTGAGGAAACTGAGGCCAAATTTATTCTCATTCTATATTATGTAAACTATAAAATATTAAAAGTTTAAAATAAATCTATGTATATTTTAGTGAAATATTTAAAATAAAGATTCAGCTATTCTTCTTTTTTTTTTAATTTTTTTTATTGTGATTTGGGTGAAAATTTACAGAGCAAATTCACTTTCCAAACAGCAGTTCACATACA